>NC_136487.1:157877851-158327851 GCF_053919585.1 Euprymna scolopes | reverse complement strand
CACCTGCTATGGAAATAACGATAAAGCAAGGATAGGCTCACAACGTCTCTTCTGTGGGAGAGAGGTTGCAGAGTAGAGAAAATGGCATCCCCCACTAAGTCACGAAGTCTATTTTGTATTCTGTCAAGGCAGGATAGGCTGTTTTTAGCAGCTCCTGCCCGGATATGGCACCAGTATTTCATCCTTGGACGTACTTGGCTTTTATATAGATAGAGAATTGCATCAGTAGTCAGATATCTTCTGGAGCGGTAGAAGGATCCCACCATCTTTCCAGCGACCTTGGCAACAGACTTGTTGTACGTGTTCCATTTCAGATCAGGAGTAAAGGTCAACCCCAGAAGCTTGTCAACACACGGGGCCTCTCCCAGACGAGAGCCATCCATTCCAGTTGATGCCAGATGGGGATCAGAGCGTTGATGATGTAAGGATAGGAGTTTGGTTTTAGACGCATTAAAGGTAACCAGCTACGTCTTCCCCCACTGAACCACGCGCTCGAGATCAGAGGAGAGAAAATAAGAGAGAACTTTGTCATTTACATCCTTTGATGTGTCGCCGTAGATGGTTGTGTCATCAGCATAGATGTCAACGAATGATTTAAGTATGTGTTTAGGGAGGTCATTGATGTAGATCAGGAAGACAGTTTGGCCCAGGATTGACCCCTGAGGGACTCAAGCATTAATACTGTAGGCCTCTGATTTTTGTCCATCGACCACTACTCTTATGAGCCTATCGGAGAGAAATGATTTAATGATTGAGAAAACATTTCCAGTTATACCGTAGCTGGAAATCTTGTGAAGTAGACCCTTATGCCATACCTTGTCGAAGGCTTTTGATATGTCAAGAGCAATTGCCCTAGAAAGGAAGCCTTTGTCAAGAGATTCACTAATCCTGTGAGATATAATCGTCAGCACATCTGCGGTAGATCTTGCAGAGCAGAAACCATAGTGGGTGTCACAAAGAAGGTTATTTCTGCTGAGGTGGTTGACTATTTCTCTATTTAATATGGATTCCAGCAACTTACTCATAACACACAGGAGACTTATTGGTCTGTACTGAGAGAGAGATGACTTATCACCTGAATTCTTAACTACAAGGCAAACTGATGAGGTCTTCCAGGGAGTTGGAAAGCACTTCTCCTTAAGGCAGCGCTTAAACAGTTTCGTAAGTATGGGAGCAAGTTCTAGTTAAAGCTTTTTTTAACACTATAATTGGAATGCCGTCAGGGCCAGTTGCTTTACTGGAATCTAGGTTCTTTATTAGCTTGGCGACCTCATGCACGGATATTTGTATGTTACCTAGCGTGTTCTGTGTTATAGGAGGAAATATGGGGAGTTGATGGCCTTCGTCGCATAGGGTAGAATTAGCTGCAAAGTTATGGCAAATAGTTTGGCCTTGTCTGATGCTGACGAGATGACCTCTGGTCCATTGATAATGGTTAGGATAGAACGCACACTTCTGTTCAGGATCCTATTTGTTATTTGCCAAAATCGGTGGGAACCAAGCCGCTGATCAGTTACCTTGGATTTAACAGACTGGGCATATAGCTCTCTTGCATTTTTTATTACTATTTTACAGTGGTTGCTGGCAGTCCTGAAAGCATCTATTACGTTGGTAGCTATGGAAAAAGTGATTTCTGTGCGCGATAGCAGCAGCACATTCTGGGGAGAACCATGGCTGGCTGTTAGGTTTTTGTTAGAATTTTTTGGATTGTATGAATCGATCTATACCTACAATCAACCATTCGGGTCAGATCTGATACTATAGAGGACACTTCCTTTTTAAACATGGAGTGCAGAGGAAAATCAGATATGAATGTACGGAAGCTATCCCAGTCAGCCATAGAGTATCGGTATACAGTACGGTGGAGGGGTACGTAAGTGGACTTATTACATTTGGTTTTAATCTTAACTGATACAACTGAGTGGTCGGAGGATCCTAGAGGTTATTTTGCGCACAAAATGAATAAGAATAATAAAAAAAGGTTGATATATTCTCCCCCGGTTTGAAATTTCAATAAAGAACTTATTAACTATTTTTAATAATACATAACAATATATACATTACTCAAATCCACCCCTAACAACGCAACCATGCGTAGAAATGATTAACAAGATGTTAGTTTACATTACATTTAAACTTCTGCATATCAGTACAGCCAGGAAAGCAGCTAGCATGAAAAGAAAACTATTAAAATAGAAACCTTTCTGGCATTTAAGGACCTCAACAGTGAAGGCGTGAAGTTTTCTTGCTAAACAAATTCGTTGGGGATATGTACGTCGAGGGGCACAAGTGCAACGAGTTCATCAGAGCACATTCCATTACAATATTCATCAAACAGGCACAGATATGCAACATTGCGGTGCTGGAACATGGGTTAGGCCTTAGTTGACAAAGTGGGGCCTATTAGATTGGAAACTCTTTTTTGGACCCTTTTAGATTTAAAATTGTTTTCTTGTCTAAAAGGCGAAGGCTAGAGGTAGATGTACCAGCGTAGATATGGCAACAATACGTCATGTATGAGCGAATCGTGGCCTTGTAGAGGTACAGGATACTCTCAGGTGTGAGTAGTTTTCTAGCCCGATAGAGAGAATCTACCTTCATTGCAGCAGCCTTAGCATGTCCTCAATATATTTGTTCCAGTTCATATTGTCCGTGAATGTTAGGCCGATGAAATTGGAGGAAGAATTAACAGGTAATATAATTTATTATGGGTTCAGTGGTTGGAGAGGCGTCTTGTAATTGTTAAAGAAGAGCAGCTTAGTTTTGCTAGCATTAATGTTACCACCCATCTGCGGCCCCATTCCTCTATGGTCTGGAGGTCATTTTTTAACGATTGTCAGTTCAGTATCTTATATATATATATATATATATATATATATATATATATATATATATATATATATATATACATACATACATACATATATATATACATATATATATATTTAATATATATATAATATATATATTTAGTCTATATAATATATATATTTAATACATATATATATTTAATAAATTTTTAATATATATATTTAATATATATATATTTAATATATATATATATATATTTAATATATGTATATTTAATATATATATTGTATCATAACAAGAGAACAGATACTACACCTCCCTTTAAATTGAGCGTTAAAAGATACATAGTGCAATAATAAAAAAGTTATAGCATTGTTTCGGAACAAAATATGATATTTAATGCTATTTAAAAGATTTTACTGGCTTACAATTTGCTGGTTTCTCTACGTCAATATCTTTCATTGCACAACGAGGCTTTAACATGAGTTCTCGGGTTGCTTCATCTGCTTCTCCAGTAATTTCCAGACCAGCAAAATCCTGAAATAACCTTAAAAAGAAAACAAGAAATAGTTATGATTGATTTATTTCGATAGTGTACAAGTGAGAATCAATATAGAAAGATATGTTGGAAAACTCTCCTTATAAAAAAAACCAGCTCAACAAAAGAGGATCCGTAAGAATGGACTATTTTTAGTATTTGAAAGCACTGATCTAACATACAGAGATCCATTGTTTCTATTCCTTTTTTATTTTCTACCTAATGCGTGTTAAGGCATCTGTTCTAAAATATATGTTACATTCAACATCTCTACCACTGTATGATTGATAATATTAATAGATTTTAGATTTTCTGCTTTTAACGCCACCGTGAACCAGTATATCGGTAAAAGCGGGCGCCATTTTGTATGTTGCTTATCGTGGATAATATACACTTTTTGAACATCCTATTCTTACAAAAAAAGAATATATTCTCCGGGTCGATTTTTCATAAAGTTCGGACGCTCTAGCGTATTCTCTTTATTCAAAATTATTCAAGGGGCATAACTCGGATATAGTAAAGGGAGATAACTGATTCTAATTCTCTGTTGACAATACTGGTTTAATATTTTTATACTGGGATGGCATTAAGGAGAGCAGGTTAAAGATATAGGTTATTTGGATCATCCGTAATTATACAAGTTTTTAAGGGTATTTAAATCGTTCAAATAACTTACATAATGGCATCTGACTTGCGTTCAGCATAATCAATTGAGAGTTCGTTCACATTATTGCTCAAGTAACCGTATCTACGGAGATATTCCTGTAAGAAAAAACACACACACAATTCAGATTAAAATATCAATGTTTATTAGCGAAAAATACAAAAACCAGTGTGAGACAAAAATAGATACCGGTTTTGGATAAAACCTTTACTTATTTAAATTAGAACGAAGTAATAATTATTATACAGCTAGCAGAGTGACCCGACATTGTCCGGGATTGAATGATGATCAAGAAATGTTTCACAATCATATATTTTTATTGTCATCGAAATCGAAATGAGAGAAATCGCCCATTTTTCAATCAAATGAATTCACTGCCTGCTCGAGTTGGGGACACATCACAGTGCACCGGAAAGAAAGCTTAGCATGGCTCTCGCAGTGACTTAGTTCACAATACATTGTAGTTTACGTTGCACTGTAGAGAACCTATTAGTTTTTTTAATAAAATCAAATTTAAAAACCTCGTTTCTGTTCAACTCTAATGGGAAAATAGTGAAACTCTCAAAATAAAAATACTCAGATCAACATTTAAATCGTATGAAGTTGGTGTTTTCTATTTGTAAATGATGTCTTGTTACCAAATCTCGCTTCTATTTATATACAGAGTTTTGAATAGACATTCCTGTAGCAGCTGGACATTCAAAAGATAATGGCGTCATATCTTCATTTAATCATTTTCATTTTTTCATCAAAAAATGATTTCAACTCATTAAAAGGTAAATTCAGATTTTCAAACTGATTAAAAACTTCAAACTGATAAACTCATATAAACGAGTTTAGCCATTTTCCTTTTAAGCGTCTTTCTATTTAAATTGAGAACATTTTATTACTAATTTTATCTTGATGACTTTAATTGACAATATCGATTAGTTGTATTTTACATTTTAAGTTTTGTTGACTCTCTGTAATTGTAAATTAAAATTGAAAGTAAACTTAGTTTAATATGCTTTCATTTCATAATTATACGAGCATATATGTCATACATTTTATGATTATATATATAAATACACACACACACACACACACACACACACACACACACACATATATATATATATAAATAACAATCTTGAAGTTGAAAACAAAAAATTTTCAAATTTTCAAAAAACGTTTTAAACCTTAAGGGAGGTATACAAAATTTTAATTATTCGACAAGGAGTACAAATAAAACAAGAAAAACATTATTCCATGGAGTTTCGTAGAATGCAATACTTCTCATCATTAGGGAAGAGGTCCGCAAAATAAATTTTGCAGGTTAATGCATTAGAAGAAACAAATAATATGAAGTCTATCTTAATTGCATAAAAAGTCATTTAACAGTTTATAGGGATTCAATTTGAATGGTACATCAAGAAACAGGAAAAATGGAGAAAAAGGATACGGTAAAAGTCCAATTAGAAATATGGTAAATTCCATAACAGGAAAAATCCGAGGTACATCTATTGAAAATGCATCATTTTTTGCAGGTTTTTCGACAGCACGGATAAAATTCAAATCCGCACGATTTACTTGTTCCAATTCAAACTAAACCGAAAAGCTGCCGAGACAGCTCGTGATATCAATGATGCGTTTGGCCCAGGAACCACTAACGAACGCGTAGCATAACGGTGGTTAAAGAAATTTCGCAATCGTAACGAGAGCCTCGAAGATGAGGATGGTCGAGGCCGGCCGACTGCGGTTGATAACGAACATTTGAAAGCTTAATTGAAGCCGATCCTCGCGAAACCACACAAGAAGTTGTTGTTGAACTCGAGGTCGACCACTCAACAGTCGTTCGCCATGTGAAACAAATAGAGAAAATGTTGGATAAATAGGTGCCACATGAATTGAACAATAATTTTTAAAAAATCATCATTTTGAGGTGTCTTCTACGCTCCTTCTGCGAAAGAAAAACGGACTATTTCTCAAGTGGATTGTGACGTGTGATTATTGGTGGATTCTCTGCGACAACCGGCGACGTTCGGCACAATGGTTAGATGCCAGAGAAGCTCCACAACACTTCCCGAAGCCGAAATTTCACCAAAAACGGTTATGGTAGCATCCCTCACAACTTCTTGAATCCGGTGAAACGATTACGGCGGATAAGTACTGCTGACAAATTGACGAAATGCTCCAGAAGCTCCAACGTATGAGATTGGTCAATGTGAAGGGACCAATTCTTCTCCATGACAACGCTCGTCCGCATGTTGCTCAATTGACCCGGCAGAAGCGGAACGAATTGGGCTACGAGACCCTATTACCTCATCCGCCATATTCACCGGACCTCTCGTCCACCGATTATCATCTTTTCAAGCATCTAAACAATTTCCTTCAATGCTTCAAAAGCCGATATGATGCCGAATCGGACTTCAATGACTTCATCGCTTCCAGAAATCTGGATTTCTATGCTAATGGGATAAATAAATTTCTTTTTCGTTGGCAAAAATATGTCCATTCTAATGGTTTTTATTTGGATTAATAGTTTGGACAATGTCAAAACATTGTTGATTCACTGTCCGCATAGCGGCAGCCGTATAACACAACAGTTAGAAGTTCTGACTGTCGTTTGGGCGATCGGGTTTCGATCCTGGCTTGAGGTAGTTCTTGTCTAGCCGCACTGATAAGCTGAAACAACGAAACAGGATGTGGATGACTATATATATATATATATATATATATATATATATATATATATATATATATGGTAAAGTTGGTAATTATTAAAAGCCTGAAGAGAGTGCTCAATACTACTGCAGAGCAGATATGTGTTTTATTTTTTTATTACCATTTCATCTGTTCAGTTACGTATGTTTCGGATGATGGACCATGTTTACGATCCAGCAGCCTCGTCAAACCTTACAGAAGTGGTTTAATTTTGATTTTGTATCGTTCGTCAGATTTTGTCAGTAAGTCATTTGATGACCTGCAATCACTGTATCAACTTGGTCTCACGAATTAACTATAGTACTAATGGTAATTTAAGGGATCATCAGTTGCTTACCATTAAACACTGTTTCAGAGATATAAAAAACAAACAGTATATTAAATCATGGCTCCCCAGCCGTGTTGATTAAACACCACCTCCCTTTATCTTTAGAAGAAAACATGTTACAGATATTAGATCTATTCTAAATTAATTTGGCTAACCTATTCATGTTATAGAAATGAATTCCTTACCTAAACATACCATAATTATTTATCTATACACAACTAAACTTTGTGCATTTTGTTATTTTTTACTAGCAAGCCGCCCGGAATTGCCTGATCGTAAAATACGCTTTAATATGATATTTTGATAAATGCAGGTTTCGTATTTTTTATTATATTATATTGGACCTAATATATAGTAAGGGTTTTTTTTTTTAAAGGCTTGTGTGGCACCACTGAAAATCAAAACTAAAACGTTTAGCTTACAATTTACATTTTCCCTTGATGTTAATGATTAGATATGAAAACATGTTTACTGCAAGGCTAAAAATTAAAACGTGAAGCAATATCTATTACGTCAGGCATGCATATTCGTAATGCCATCGTTCGACCTTCACCTGGTAAATTTCATTTTTTAATTTTCACACTTTTGCACAGATTTTCCCGGTTAAAACCCAAATAAAAGTTTCGCATGGGTTCGAATACCGTATATATTATGTTTCATGTCTGTAGACTAAAAACTGATGGAGGAGTTTGGTAGGCAAGATTTTTTAAACAAATATATATATATATACGCACACATAAATACTGAAAAAGGTTTGTGTTTACTGTAACCTTTTTACGCAAATATTACGCAAGTATAAATCTTGGGGAATAGCTGCATGAATATAATTGCATGTAATAGTTAACTAAAGATGATCATCCCATAAAAAACTTGATTAAAATGAATGTTTAAAATAATATGAAAATTAGCTCGATCTTTTGCAGATGAATGCAATTCCACGCCCTATATAAAAGAAAGTTGTATTTTCTTTTTAAATAAATAGAAAAAAGGGGGTTAATATGAATAGCACTACACAAAAAACGCATCAGCTAAGCGTTTTGGTTTCGATTCTCGTTGGTGGCGCATAAGTTATTTTTTTGTTTTTTAACTTTTTAAATCATTACTATATATTGGGTCCAATATAATCTATAATATAAATCTCACCTGTCTGTTTATAGGTATGTATGTAGGTTTGTATGTCTGACTACAAATTTTTTACAGAGGCGGCGAATTTTACGTGATTGGTGTCAATTTGAAGCTCAGCCCTTCAGACGACAAATATAGAAAATTTCGCTAAAAACATTAATTCCTTCATCTTCAACTTTCTACAGAGAGGGGTCGCTTTTTTCGCCGATATTTTCGAAAATCATCCCCTCTTTTCGATTGTCTAGCCTTAATTTAAACCTCCGTCACTTCCTGTGGACGTAACAACAAAGACCTCGTGGTTTGTTTCACGTTCTTTGTCCCCTCGCAGTACGGGTTCGAGCCTGTCTGCGTACTACCACTTTTTTTACCACACACTTCCAAACCCCCGGACAACGCCGGGCACCCAGGCTAGTATAATAATAAATACGAATCAAAATATCATATTTAAGCATATTTTACGACCGGGCAATGCCGGGCGCTCTGCTAATGTGTATGTATATATATATATATATATATATATATATATATATATATATATATATATATATATATATATATGTGTATATATATATGTGTGTGTGTGTGTGTGTATATATAATATTTTTTAGGTTTTACCCCGTTCTTTTCCTCCTTTGCGGTATGAGTTCGAGCCTGCCTTCCTACTACCACTTTTTTCTTGCCCAACATACACATCCAAACACCCGAGCAACGCCGGGCTGAAATGCTAGTATATATATATAAATGTGACGTGTCTGTGTGTGTCTTTGTGTGCGTGTGTGTGTGTGTGTGTGTACATTTCCCTACGCAATAACTCTGTCAATTTTAAGTCTACAGAAGAAGTCGTTTTTTTATATAATAATAGGTAGAAATGAAGACACGAGAAATCTCATTCTAACATTTTAAAACACCTTTATTTGTTATCTTCGTTAGTAAGAATAAGGAAATGGATTAGTAGTGGAAAGTGTTCTAGTGTAGAAATGTAGATTAAAAATTAGACTGACTTGTTGAAGGAGACAGAGATCATGTATGTTTTTGTCTAAAGTTAGTAGTGGAAAAATGTGACATGAAAGATTAGAGACAGTTCTGTATGATGAGAAATAGAGATCATGTGTGTATCGCATTGAAGTCTGCGTGTGGAGATAGCCAGGTTGGCTTATTTGTATTCACGTCTTAGTCGAACCCCAAGACCGAAGGCCGTGTGATTTTTGTTCGAGTCTCAAGTGAGAAGTTGGGTGTGGCAGGTCCACTCCATGTGGAATTGTTGTCGGTCCAAGAAGAAAGAGAAAGAGAGTTTGTGTTGCCGGTTTAACCTTTTTAAACTCGGTAATGTGACTGAATAATGGCTTCTGATTAGACAAGCTAGGAAGAAAGTGTATTTCAAAATCTCCAGCCGCGAGAATTCGACCCTGCTTGTGTCAGTTGCGATTTCGTCTGCTACAAATATTTTTTTTAAAAGTGATCTAAAAGCGTAAACACAATTCTTTTTATTATTATTTTATGGCTGTTTTATTAAGGTCATGTAATCTGATGTCACAGAATAAAATGTTACAGCAACAGTAAAACAGCAACGGTTAAACAGCAACGATTAAACAGCAACGATTAAAAAGCAACGATTAAACAGCAACGATTAAACAGCAACAGTTAAACAGCAACGGTTAAACAGCAACGGTTAAACAGCAACGGTTAAATAGCAACGGTTAAACAGCAACGATTAAAAAGCAACGGTTAAACAGCAACGGTTAAACAGCAACAGTTAAACAGCAACGGTTAAACAGCAACGGTTAAACAGCAACAGTAAAAAAGCAACGATTAAACAGCAACGATTAAACAGCAACGGTTAAACATTAACGGTCCCTGAGTAACTTCCGAGCCTTGATAAGTGGTGATCACCTTGTAAAAATAAAACGGTTAAACAGTAACGGTTAAATAGCAACGGTTTAACAGCAAGGGTTAAAAAGCAACGGTTAAGCAGCAACGGTTAAATAGTGCATGTTAAACAGTAACGGTTAAACAGCAACGATTAAACAGCAACGGTTAAACAAAAACGGTTAAATAATAACGGTTATACAGCAACGGTTAAACAGTAACGGTTAAACAAAAACGGTAAAACCGCAACGGGTAAACATCAACGATTAAACAGCAACGGTTAAATAGCAACGGTTGGGCAGCAACGGTTAAACAGCAACGGTTGGGCAGAAACAGTGAAACAGTAATGGTCAAACAAAAACAGTTAAACAGTAACGGTTATACAGCAACGGTTAAAAAGCAACGATTAAGAAGCAACAGTAAAACAGAAACAGTTAAACAGTAACGGTTAAACAGCAACGATTAAACAGCAACAGTTAAACAAAAACGGTTAAGAAATAACGGTTATACAGCAACGGTTAAAAAGCAACGATTAAGAAGCAACAGTAAAACATTAACAGTTAAACAGTAACGATTAAACAGCAACGATTAAACAGCAACGGTTAAACAAAAACGGTTAAAAAGTAACGGTTAAACAGCAACGGTTAAAGTGTAACGGTTAAACAAAAACGGTAAACAGTAACGGATAAACAGCAACGATTAAACAGCAACGATTAAACAAAAATG
Organism: Euprymna scolopes; assembly: GCF_053919585.1. NCBI lineage: Eukaryota > Metazoa > Mollusca > Cephalopoda > Sepiida > Sepiolidae > Euprymna > Euprymna scolopes. The sequence continues at coordinate 158,317,090 of NC_136487.1, read as the reverse complement.
ATTAAACAGTAACGGTAAAACAGCAATGGTTAAACAGCAACGGTTAAAAAGCAACGATTAAACAGCATCTGTTTAAAAAGTCCAGGGTACTTATATCTAAATTTTCAAGTGCATAGACCCAAAATTGTCGGAGGAGTTTGGTAGAGTTCTCAAAGGTCAAATCGTGGAACTTTGACCCCTTAATCGCTCAATTTCTGGCCAGAAACCGATCACATCGATTTTCCCAAATCTCATTTCCCTGTATATCAAATTTCGAGTCTGTAGACTAAAAATTGACAGAGTTATTGCGTAGGGAAATGTACACAGACACGCACACAGACACACAGATACACACACAGACACGTTCACTTATATATATATATATATATATATATATATATATATATATATATATATAAAATGGGTTATGAAATTAAAACGAAAGAAAGATGTATATTTAAATAAGGGGGTAGTCACCAACAATGTGTATTTTTTAACATTACTTTATTATTCCGTGTCTTGGTATTTCATTGAGAATTATGTTTAGACCATTGTACCTATTTACTATGCCTCCCCACGAGACAGAGTTAGACATTGTAATAATGTTTTTAAATCATTGAAATCGTTTTTAACTCGTTTCAGACGTTCTGTGAAGCGTCCTCGACAGAAATTATTTCAAAATGTGTTGGAGATGTAAAAATAGCATTTTCGTAGTTCATTTGAAGTGTTTCCAAGGGGTGGAAACGTGTGTCTACTATTCATTGGAATGTTCAATTTTTATTACTCTTTTATTGGGCTGTGGCGAGTCGGCTGTGGTCACTCCTGTGTTGTGGTTCTCTATCTCACTCTCCCTTTCTGCTTGAGCTTTTTCTTTTCCTTTAGGGTAGGATGTGTGTGTGTGTTTTCTTTTATTGGTTTGAAAATTTGTGTACTGTTTTATAGTATTATGAGGTTATTTGCTTGCCTAGGAAGGTGACTGTGATCCAAGGTCGTTACTAATGTGTATGTGTGACGAGGGGGGAACCAGCTCTTCTGAAATAAGGGTAGGGGTGCTTTCATTCTATTTTGATATTTATTTTTTGGATTCTTAGATTTTATTATTGTGATTTTTCGTTTCAGTCTTTTCGGGTATTCTTTATATTATGTTTGTTTAGATAGAGGGGTGTATTTAAAAATATGTATAGGGGATTTTTTAATGTTTCTATTTATTTGTCTCCCCATGTGGGTATGGCCAGACCCAGAATCGGTTCCTAGTGTGGGGAAAATCTCGTTCCCCAGAGGGGAGGGACCAATTCCAGCGGTATAGGTATTGGAGGGGGATGATAGAAGGGATGATAGTTGTCTCAGTCATGAGAGATTTCTCCTCCACTGACTTAGGGGGAGCGAGGTGTTGGAACAGATATTGTACTATGGTTCTAGGTGTTGCCTAGTGTTGTTGGTTTCGAGGTTAAGTAGGGTTGGTATTGTTCAGTGTGTTGTATTAGAGATAGGGGTGTTATGTCTGTGTGTGGTTGTATGCGCGTGTGTGTTTTAATGTGTCGGTTCTGATTTATGTGTGGATGTGTATATGCATATGGATGTGCATGCGAGTGTGCCTTGCATTTCATGTTTTCATGTGTTGATATTAGGCTCTGTTCAGTTCAGGAGTGAATCTTGTGATGAAGTTTTTTCCTGTGTAAGTAAATAAAAATAATTGTCTGTTTGAAAGATTGACATTGTTTTGAAGCTGTTTCCACTGCGTGTGTGTACGTGTTTTGAAACATAGAAGTGTCTGTTATCTGCAATTTTGATGTTGTTCTTATGCAAGGCCACTCTATTGCTAAAATGTTTTGTGGCGCCTATGTAGGATTTGTTGCATGCTGTGCATCTTAGTGCATATACTACATTTCTGGAGGTGCAATTTAGATCCTTTTATATTTTGAATGTTTGTGCTGGGCTTTTGAATGTGCATGTGTTTCCTTCTATTATTATGTCACATACTCCACATCGCGGTTTGTTGCATTTTGTAACCCCTTTTGTAGTGTGTGAAACGCGATTTGAGGAAGTTAGGGTGTGTTTTAAGTTTTTGGGTTGGCGTTTGCTTTTTATTATTTTTGTTGTTTTAAGTATGTTGTTTGTCGTTCTGATTGAGGAGGATAAGTTTTTTTTGTTATCTGTGTGAATAGTTCTGGGTTGTTTGTGTTGTGTGTAGAGAAGTATGCTAAAATTTGTTCTTTTGTTGTGTTCTTTTTGGGATTCTTAGTTGGTCTATTGGAATTTTTTCAGCCAATTTCCTTAAAAAAAACTAGCACCAAATATATCAAATAGACTCCTTTTCCAATGTTTACTAAACGCATCTTCTCATCTTTTATCCACCTGCTAATCATGTTTCCAGTGTCGCCGTTATCGGCTGCTTACCTCCGCAGCAAGGAGCAGACTGTCTCTTCTGTCCTTCCTAAGCGTGCAGGGTAAAACGTCCCCCTCTCTATATATATATATATTTTTTTTCACCTCCTTCTCTCTATAAAGCCTGCCAGCGTTACTAGCTGGTTTCTTTCTTCTTTCTTTATTTCTTTCTTTCTTTCTCCTCTACTGTCAGTGCTCGTTAGCTATTCTTTCTTTTCTTTTTCTTTTTTATCTTTGACCACTCTCTATATATCTCTTCATATCCTCTCTCGTTGTGATTGTTTTCTTGTTTTTTTTTTTTTGTTTTGTTTTGTTTTTTGTTTTTTTTGCGGGGGGTTCTGACTGAACGCAGACGACAGTACAATTGATGAAAATAAAACAAAAACAAACAAACTCTTATTCTCTCTCTATTTCGAACAACATATAAAAGAATAATTTATTACATTTTTTTTTACTAAAAATGTAACATCCCACCACCTATTTAAAAAAATCTTTTCCGAAGATTTTTCTAGTTTAATACTTTTTATTCGATTTCATGAAGAATAGCAAAATATCTTCAACCCGGCTAAATCCCTGAACCGTATTTTGTCAATTTGCTTTTATTTAAGATCTTCATTTTTTTTTTGTTGTTGTTGTTTAACCATTAACTAAAAAAAATGATAAAGAGTCTGGAAGACGGTTGTTCTTTTTTTTTAAAGAAGGGTTCTAGTTTATAGATATCATACACGCGACAATGCATCGGCACAAACGTTATCAACTCCCCGGATATGCTGGATTTCCAAGTTATATTCTTGTAGAATCAAGCTCCAGTTTAATAATCGATTTTTATCTTTCATTTTATGCAGGAAAGTGAGCGGGTTGTGATCAGTGTAAACGAGTACTTGCCTGCATGAGGATGATACATACCCGTCGAAATGCTTTAGGCTTAAGACGAGGGCCAACGTCTCTTTTTCAACAGTCGAATATCCTTTTTGATAAGCATTAAACTTCCTGGAGAAATAGTTAACCAGGTGTTCAATACCGGCCGAGTGTGTTTGAAGTAGTACAGACCCGAGACCAGAATCACTGAGATCGATGGCCAAACGGAATGGTTGTGGGAAGTCGGGAGCTTTCAAAACAGGTTCGGAACATAATAAAGATTTGATTTGCTCGAATCCTTTTTGACAAGATGATGTCCAGGAGAACTTCACCTTCTTGGAGAGCAACTGGGTAAGTGGTGACGCTGTGTCGGAGAAGTTGCGACAGAATTTCCTGTAGTATCCGGCCATGCCGAGGAATCGCCTCAGACTCTTCAAGTTGGTAGGGGCAGGATAATCTACAATACCCTGAATTTTGGTTGGCCTCGACTGGGGATATCTTCCCATAGCCGATTGTATGCCCCAGGTATATAACTTCAGCTTTGCCAAAGTCGCTTTTAGCTAAATGGACAGTAAGATTTGCCTGTCGGAGTCTATCAAATACGGCTCTCAGGGACGTTATGTGTTCAACCCAGCTATCATAGTATATGACGATGTCGTCAATATAGATTTCGACACCGGGTAAGTCTCGCAAGCATGAATTCATCATTCTCTGAAAGGTGGCCTGGGAATTCTTCATCCCGAAAGGTATAACTCTATACTGATATAAACCATATAGGGTGACGAAAGCGGATATTTCTTTAGCTCGTTCAGTCAAGGGTACACACCAATATCCCTTGAGTAGATCTAATTTGGAAATATATGTGGCCGTGCCAATCTTATCGATGCAATTGTCCATCCTTGGTATGGGGTGATAGTCAGCTTTTGTAACAGCATTCACTTTGCGGTAATCCGTACAGAAGCGAATGGATCCATCGGATATTCCGACTAGCACACAAGGAGATGACCAGCTGCTCTGGCTAGGTTCGACGATGCCATGTTCGAGCATATATTTCACTTCATGACTGATTATTTTTGCTTTATGTGGGTTGACACGATACGGGTGTTGTTTAATGGGGAGGGCATTTTCAATCTCTACATCATGTTGAACAAGGTTCGTTCGTTTGGAGACATCCGGAAAGAGATCGCTGTAGTCCCGAATAAGGAGGGCTATATCCCCTCTTTTGTTACTTGACAAATGAGATACAAGGGAGGTACGATTGGCTAATATTTCTGAACTTGATAACCTCAGGGGGTGTTGGTTTTTTCCCGAGATCTCTTCGTTGTCATCCATTGGTTTCCTCGCGGAAGCGGGCGCAGTGGTGACCACGGTAAGGTTTAATTTATCCCTTTCAAAATACGCTTTGAGCATATTGATGTGACACATCTGTGTTGTCTTTCTACGATCAGGGGTATTAATTACATAGTTTAGTTCGCTGACCTTCCGAGCAATGGTATAAGAGCCGTGAAACCGAGCCTTAAGTGGATGACCAGATAAGGATAACAAAACAAGCACTTTGTCTCCAACTTCGAAGCTCCTGGGGACAGAATTTTGGTCATAATGCTTCTTCATTCTGGCTTGAGTTGTCCGCAGTCTTTCGCGTGCCATTTAGCTGGTTTCATGTAGTAAATTTCGAAACCGTCATACGTACTCCAGCAGGGGTTCGTGGGTGGATCCTTCCTGAAGCCATTTTTCTTTCAAAAATGCTAGGGGGCCGCGTACCGAATGGCCAAACACTAACTCAAATGGACTGAATCCCAAAGATTCTTAGGTAGCATCTCGTGCTGCAAACATCAAGAAGGGAATACCCTCATTCCAATCTTTCTGGTGACCAAGGCAATAAGTTCGGATCATGGTCTTCAGTGTAGAATGAAACCTTTCCAAAGCGCCCTGGGATTGAGGGTGATATGCGCTTGACTTGACTGTTTGTATGCCCAGCATGTTCATGGACTGTTGACACCTCCTGGACATAAAATTCGATCCTTGATCGGATTGGATTATTTTTGGCAGTCCAACCATGGAGAAGAAGTTGAGAAGGGCCTTTATTATTTTCTCAGCAGATATGTTTCTGAGTGGGATTGCTTCCGGGAATCCGATGGATGCGCAGATGAGGGTGAATATATACTGCTTTCCCCTTTTAGTCTTGGGAAGTGGACCTACGCAATCGATCAAAATTCGGCAAAAGGGTTCTTCAAATGCAGGTATAGGATGTAATGGGGCGACTGGTATTTTCTGGTTCAGCTTGCCTATCATCTGGCAAATGTTACAAATTCGGCAATAGTTAGATACGTCTTTGCATACCTCTGGCCAATAAAAATGTTTAGTGATTCTCTCGTAAGTCTTGCGAATGCCTAAGTGGTCTCCCAAGGGGATTTCATGAGCCACTTCTAATATTTCGGCTCTGTGTGTCTTAGGTAATACTAGTTGGTATAATACTGACCAGTCTTCGTGCGCGCGGGATTGTGAGGGCCTCCACTTCCTCATCAGCACGCCGTTTTTTATGAAGTAACCAGAGGGTACTTTCTCCAGTTCTTTCTTAGGTAGCGCTTCTTCAAAGAGGAGGGAAATCTTCTCGTCTCTTCGCTGTTCTTCCATGATCAACTGTCGTGAGGTGGGAAATCCGGGAGAGTGTTTGTGGTTAGTAAGGAGATTATTTGTTAGCTTCCACCTCAGGATTCATGAATAGCTGGGAGAGGTTAAGTTCTTCGCCCTCCTCGGACTGATCTTTCATCTTCTTCTGCAGTTCTTTTTGCGGTCTGCGCACGGGTTACTGCACATGATGAGAATATGCCGGGGTGTTGCTCTTCCATCAACTCGGTATTTTCTGAGATGTCTGGCTCCATTATCACTCTTGGATGGGGAATGACTCTTTCTCCGGCTAAATCATTCGCGAGTAACATCGAAATGCCTTCATGGGTAAGCTACTGACTACGTCCACTTCTACTGGACCGCATACTATATCCGAATCAAGAGAGACTCGATGGATTGGGACATCGATGCAATTTCCACTAATTCCGCGAATCACAACGGATTCTCCTGTGGCTGTTTGTGACCCGCATGGCATACTCTGCTCCAAATTCAAAAATTGGGTTGCCCCAGTGCTCTCAGAATTTTTATAGGCTGTTTATCCGAGCGATTATATAATGGGGATATGAAACCATTTGATATGAATGGTCTATATTCCTTTCTAATCTTGGCAGTATCTTTAAACGTAATGCGCTTATGTGAAGAGATGAATCCTTGTGGTTTACTTGTAAATCTTCGTCCAAAATCGGCGCCTTTTCTGTCAGGGCAGTGTGCGGCAATGTGCCCTACATTATTACAGTAGTGGCATGTTATGGTTCTCCACCCGTCTGTTTGATGATAGGTAGGAGGCGGTGGCTTTGTATGGGGGTACTTGCTTCTTATCCTGCATGCGATGTCATTCGTTTTAACTTGATGTTGGGAGAAGAGCCTGGTATCATCGGTAAATAACCCTATCTCGGCGCGATTATATTGGAGGTCGTTTATAAAAATTAGGAATAATAAAATATAGGTTCGAGTATCTACTCCTAAGGCCACCCATATTATTTTTGTATGACTATAAAGAACAACCCATATCTTTCTTTTAGCTGAAATATGATTATATTATATACTAGCAGGTCGCCCGACACTGCCCGGTCTTAAAATACGAATGAACCAGTTGATTTCCCCGAGAAAACTTCATTCCAATCGTTATTAATTTTAAAAAAATCCGCACTAAATTTGTCTAAATCCTTACTATTAATCAAAGAGAATTTTGGCATTTTCAAGGAGGAATCAAAATATAAATTTGTGAATAATAAACGTAAAAGAAAGGCCGTAAATTAAATAAAATACTATCATTCATGTAATTAAATTATATACGTTTAATTTAGTAAAAATCAGATGCTATGGACGATTTAAACGTTTGTACGACGGTGAAGTGAGTCTGGAAATATTTAGATTGAAATGTTTTCAGCATGAGTTCAGCTTCTACTGATTTTATTTACTCTCTTCCCACTCTGGAAATATGTAGCACAATGTCAGACACGGAAATCCAGCGCACTAAAACATTCTGCCTTTGTAAAAATAGCCTGGCCAACTTCATCGGTATTCCTCAGTAGAGGAGCCAGAGGTGACTGGCAATAAACTGACCACTTTTCAAAGAGAGAATATAAAACATGGACGAATGTACACTTCTTGGAAATATCAGGATCATACCTCACCCGACAGAGCAAGGTCAACTGATATCACAATGATCCACCGTTCGTTGGACTGATTCTCGAGAACATATCCTCAATTGGTATGTATAATCAGTGAATGTTGTTATTTTGCTCTCCTATTAATATGAACAACAGTTACGTATGCTCTTGTACTTTCTCCCACAAGTTGTTTTAGGTAGTGCATATTTTGCATGAAGATTGTGTACGTTGTTCGAACTGCTATGCGTCGTATTTTGTTGTGTTGACAATTAATAATAAATAAATAATAACACTGATATTTAGTGTTCTTTCTTAATATCACGTAAATTTGTCCCAATCGTGATAGCGCCAAATCTTAAACAGTTTCTATTATGGAGATTTAAATATATTTTAAAGCTCCGGCTGAAAAATATTTTATTTATTTTATTTGAATTCGAAAACGATTTTTATAAAAATATACAACTTTCTTTTTTATTAATATTTTTAATGAAAAAAAAAGTACATAAAAAATATGAAATAAAAACACGACTCTCTCAAATTGTTCAAGTGTTATTTTATTTAATTAACAAAATAAAAATAAAACGAAATTATTCGTGGGATTATTTTTATGATTTAGAACAATTTTTATTTTCAAAATGTCCGATTGGCCAAACCCAAATGTTTGCCGATCGACTTAATCTGAAATATAAAAATGAAAATAAATGTTAGAAATCTGTCAATTATATGAGAAATTTAATATATAAATATATTCAATATAATACTACGGATATTTTATTAGTATCCGTTATGTATAAACCTACAACAATATTATATATAAACCTATAACAATATTATATATAAACGTATAACAATATTATATATAAACCTACAACAATATTATAAATAAACCTATAAACATATTACGGTAAAAATAGCCGTTAAGAAGTCAAAATTGAAGAAAATTTGAACTTGGCAAGCGTAAGTCGACGTAAAGTGTTCTTATATATTTATATACACACACATATCTATGTGTGTGTGTGTGTGTGTGCGGACTTAGCTTTTTTGTATAAGTAATATCTCTTGCAGAGGTCTCTAGTTACTCGTAACTGGCTAACCGAAACATGCTTATGAATGTGTAGCGACATATAATTCTTAAGTAAAACAAATAAAATTATATTTTGCCCTACTTCAGTATTAAGCACGCTTGTATTAACCTCGTTAAAACTTGACTGGTTTCTTCACCTCTGGAAAATAGTAAACTGGAATTATATATATATATATATATATATATATATATATATATATATATATATATATATATATATATATATATATCGCAGTTGTTGCAAAGTCAATTTATTCTAAAACCTATATTATAATAATCAGGTTTCTGATTAATACTTTTTTGTTTCTTTCATCATTCAAAGTAAACAAAAATAATTGAAAACCTCAAATAAGTAATTCTATGAAAAATAAGTTCCGACTGAATTAAAAATATTTCTAAATCGATACATCTTATCTAATAATAATAATAATAATAATAATAATAATAATAATAATAATAATAATAATAATAATAATAATAATAATAATTTCTTTTACCATGAAAATTTTTCTAGAATTTCTGAAAAAAAAACGTTCATTTTCGTTTTAGTTTTTATTGTATCGAGCTTTCGTTTAAAGAATTCGTTTGTTATGACATTTAAACGCTGATTCGAATATAGGGAATCAGAAATAAAGCCCATATAGGCACTCATTCGAAGAAATGTTACCTACAACAGACATTCGCACAACAGCACCAAATATTCCAATTCGCAAAAAAAAAAATTGAATTAAATTAGATAAATTAAAATAATAATAATAATAATAATAATAATAATAATAATAATAATAATAATAATAATAATAATAATAATAATAATAATAATATAATAACAACAACATAATATCACGAAAAGATTTTTCTAATTAAAACCATGGTATTTCAGCATATGAAATAATTGTTCTTAGGAAGACAACGTCACCAAGAGATTCATTTGTGTATAAGTATTTAGGACGCTAAACTTAATTTAATATAACAAGTGACGATAATTGCAGAAAAACTGTAATTTTTATTAAACAAAACATTCGAGGAATTCAATGAAAAAAAAAGCGTTTTTTTGTGTTTTTTTTTAAACAAAAAATTACTTTTTCTTAACTACTTTATTTAATGTACCCAATTTTATAACATTAATAGCAAAAATTATTTTTAAAATTTAAAAGAAAAAAGAATGTTATCATTTTTCTTATAATTCGTCTGCAATTAGCGTCGCATTTTCCTTCTTTTTTGTAATGTTATTTTTGTTATGAATACTACATTTAATAATGTTATTTTTGTTATTTATATTACGTTAAATAATGTTATTTTTTGTTATGAATATACATTAAATAATGTTATTTTTTGTTATGAATATTACATTAAATAATGTTATTTTTTGTTATGAATATTACATTAAATAATGTTATTTTTTGTTATGAATATTACATTAAATAATGTTATTTTTTGTTATGAATATTACATTAAATACTGTTATTTTTTGTTATGAATATTACATTAAATAATGTTATTTTTTGTTATGAATATTACATTAAATAATGTTATTTTTTCTTATGAATATTACATTAAATAATGTTATTTTTTGTTATGAATATTACATTAAATAATGTTATTTTTTCTTATGAATATTACATTAAATAATGTTATTTTTTGTTATGAATATTACATTAAATAATGTTATTTTTTGTTATGAATATTACATTAAATAATGTTATTTTTTGTTATGAATATTACATTAAATAATGTTATTTTTTGTTATGAATATTACATTAAATAATGTTATTTTTTCTTATGAATATTACATTAAATAATGTTATTTTTTGTTATGAATATTACATTAAATAATGTTATTTTTTGTTATGAATATTACATTAAATAATGTTATTTTTTGTTATGAATATTACATTAAATAATGTTATTTTTTGTTATGAATATTACATTAAATAATGTTATTTTTTGTTATGAATATTACATTAAATAATGTTATTTTTTGTTATGAATATTACATTAAATAATGTTATTTTTTGTTATGAATATTACATTAAATAATGTTATTTTTTCTTATGAATATTACATTAAATAATGTTATTTTTTGTTATGAATATTACATTAAAAAATGTTATTTTTTCTTATGAATATTACATTAAATAATGTTATTTTTTCTTATGAATATTACATTAAATAATGTTATTTTTTCTTATGAATATTACATTAAAAAATGTTATTTTTTGTTATGAATATTACATTAAATAATGTTATTTTTTGTTATGAATATTACATTAAATAATGTTATTTTTTGTTATGAATATTACATTAAATAATGTTATTTTTTGTTATGAATATTACATTAAATAATGTTATTTTTTGTTATGAATATTACATTAAATAATGTTATTTTTTGTTATGAATATTACATTAAAAAATGTTATTTTTTCTTATGAATATTACATTAAATAATGTTATTTTTTCTTATGAATATTACATTAAATAATGTTATTTTTTCTTATGAATATTACATTAAAAAATGTTATTTTTTGTTATGAATATTACATTAAATAATGTTATTTTTTGTTATGAATATTACATTAAATAATGTTATTTTTTGTTATGAATAATACATTAAATAATGTTATTTTTTCTAATGAATATTACATTAAATAATGTTATTTTTTGTTATGAATATTACATTAAAAAATGTTATTTTTTCTAATGAGTATTACATTAAATAATGTTATTTTTTGTTATGAATATTACATTAAAAAATGTTATTTTTTCTAATGAGTATTACATTAAATAATGTTATTTTTTCTTATGAATAATACATTAAATAATGTTATTTTTTCTTATGAATATTACATTAAAAAATGTTATTTTTTGTTATGAATATTACATTAAATAATGTTATTTTTTGTTATGAATATTACATTAAATAATGTTAATTTTTGTTATGAATAATACATTAAATAATGTTATTTTTTCTAATGAATATTACATTAAATAATGTTATTTTTTGTTATGAATATTACATTAAATACTGTTATTTTTTGTTATGAATATTACATTAAATAATGTTATTTTTTGTTATGAATATTACATTAAATAATGTTATTTTTTGTTATGAATATTACATTAAATAATGTTATTTTTTCTTATGAATATTACATTAAATAATGTTATTTTTTCTAATGAATATTACATTAAATAATGTTATTTTTTGTTATGAATATTACATTAAATAATGTTATTTTTTGTTATGAATAATACATTATATAACATTATTTTTTGTTATAAATATTACATTAAATACTGTTATTTTTTGTTATGAATATTACATTAAATACTGTTATTTTTTGTTATGAATATTACATTAAATAATGTTATTTTTTGCTATGAATATTACATTAAATACTGTTATTTTTTGTTATGAATATTACATTAAATAATGTTATTTTTTGTTATTAATATTACATTAAATAATGTAGCCGAAAAAATTATTTTTACTTTAATTCCTCGGACATTTCCTACAATTCTTCTGCAATTATCGTCGCTTGTTACATTAAATAAAATTTTAGTGTATCGAAAAATAAACGAATCTATAAATAAGACAGAGTTGTCTCCGTTAGAGCAATAAGTTAATATGCCGAATTGCCAAAAAAAAACAAATAAAAATAAATTGCACAATACAAAAGCAATAATTCCTCCAAACTCTAAACAGTTACCTTCTCATAAAATTACATAACAATACAAAAACTACATATTATTATTAATGTTTTAAAAATACAAATCACTAGCATTAATTACCGGGGAATAATACAAGGGAAATAACTCTGTGGCATAAAATACAATCGTTAGCATTTAATATAAGGGGAAAACTCAACAAAAACCTCTAAAGCGTCTGGTAACGACAAACAAAATACGTAGCTTTTGTTACATCATTTATTTGGGGAAAAATACTAAAAATTGTATTAAATATGAGCAAAAGATAAAACAACAGAAAATATTTAATTGGGAAATCTAAGTGACCAGCACAATCCAATGCCGGCGCTGCTGTTTTAGAGGCGGTTAATCAAAGGTAGATAACTCTCATTAACTTAGACAAAAAAAACATTTTGAAATGAATAGTTTAGAACACTAAATAATGACTTGAACAATGACACAATTTGGAATAAAAAAAAGTCCTCCTCTCCATAAGAGGATACAAAAATAATGATATATCTGAACAATACTATTTTAACAAACTAAATATGAAACAATTTTAAATAATAAAAATAATTTAACTTGTTAATTAACGTAAACAAAACAGATAGTAACTAAACTGATTTGCCAATTTCTATGACCAATTTCATTCAGCATTGTTATTATAAATTGTTTTATATTAAGTAGATTTATATATAAAAATGATCATAAAACATATTGTATTTCAATTTTATATAATTTCTGGTAAATAAAATCATTTTTATTAAATTAAAAAAAAATATCTGTATAAAAACAGTTCTTTTTAAATAGGCAAACATTTATCATTGGCTAATCGAAAACAACTTGTTCATTGTTGGCTATTCGAACAAGCAACTACTTTTTTTATTGGTTAATCGGATTGTATATCTTGTCGCTATTGGCTATGTCATAAGCGTCTCAAATTATTTATTTTTTCTCAGTCAATGTGACTTATATCTCTTAAATAATCTGAAAAAAGCAGCACCCTAATGCCTAGCGTTTGTGTACAACGAAGACATCTTATGAAAAAGAAATTCCACCTACAAGCTAATTGAAAAGTGTGACCAAATTGCTTAACAGGCATATTTCCATCGGGAAAGAATATACGTCTTTATTTATACCTACTACATTCGTATTTGGAGAGAAGACAGCTGTAAGGGATGTTGGAAAAGAAAGTAGAAGAGTTACTGGCTCCGTAGACGGTTTTGTATTCTTTAAGTTTATTTTGTTTTTTCGCCGTTGTTTTGTACGTGTGAAAAAACAAAGGGAGGTAGCTCTAATAAAGTTTGATAGAGATTATCTTCCTTTTACCGTTGAAATTTTAAGTGATGTTGTACAATTTTTGTATTTTCTTCATTATTAGAGGTTCTCATATACTTCTAATCTCTCTATGCTCAGTTTGCTACATAATTTTTCTTTTTTAGTATATGTGTCGCTTATTCAACTCTCAATCCCTGTCAATTATTTTGACCTCGTTCTATAAAGGGAAGTGTGTTCCGTTTTCTGTTTTTCTTTTCTTATCGTACTCCTGGGCAACGGCAACTTGCTTTGCTATTAAAAAATAATTTGTCATTTTAATTCATTTATAACTGGCGAATAGGCGACTTTACTTTTGAAACGACTCTGGTAAGGATATCATTTTTTTTTTACTTTAAATTCGAATTTCAATTGTGACTTATAATAAAGAAACACCTTTCTTTAATTTTGTTTTTGTTTTTTAATATTAGCTTCGGTATAGTTCATTTTGGCATTCTGTATTGCAATATTAAAAATCGCTATCAATAGCGATTCTTTTTCTCTGTTCAAATGTCCAATCATGGATGACGGAACAAGAGCACACTACCCCCGTGAAGTAAATAAAAGGTTCCGCTCAAAAATCCGTTCAAATTCCCTAGTTCGACAGAAACATTCCCGAGTTCGACAAGATTCGCTTGAAGAAAGTCGGGGGTTACATCGACCGAAACGCTGCGAAAATCAAACTTAGAGATGAGAACAGTAGTCCGAAGTATCCAAATAATATGAATCACGAATCCTCATCTGAAAAATCGAGAACTTTTTTTTACTCAATATTCTACTCCATCTTTTTTTTTTAATTTTGAGTCATTTTACCTTTTTAAGCACAACATGTAAGAACATCAAAGTGTTTTCTACTTGAAATCCGAATTTCAGTTGGGACTTATAGTAAAGAAGCATTCAAAAGATTACAAACCTTGCTCTTTTATGGATACAAATCATTGATATTCTTGATGTCAGTTGGTCCAAGTGCTGTCAACCCATTGTACCAAGGTGTCATGATTGAGGTTGTAGTTTGGTCATGTGATAAACCCAATGCGTGGCCAGCTTCATGCAAGCCGGTTGAATGAAGCTTCAAGCCATTGCCTGTTTTATATCGGTAAGTTTCATCGTCGTCGAAATGTATGTCACCCGCAAATTCGTGCAGTGAAGGGTAGAATGCGTGCGCAATAACTCCTCCTGAAATAGAGAAATGTATCAATTATTACACTATAAATCTTGCATGAAGCAACGTTAATTTTTGTATTATTTATATATATATATGTAGTCGAATGGAAAATAATAAGGCAAGCTACCACGTGTAGACATTTAGACGACCTATGTAAAGTATGCCTTCATGAAAAATTTGCTATCCTGTACTTTAAAGAACCCCAAAATCTATTAAACTGTAGACGAGAAATAGCAAACAACTGTGTTCACAAAATAAAACTTACTCCAGGATAGCGATACAAAATAGCTTTAAAACTAACAAAAACAATAGAAATCAAACAAATAAATACATTACATGAACATGAATATACATAAACGATCACATATATATGTATATATATATGTATGTATGTGTGCATGTATGTGTGTACACATATGTATATTTATATATATAAAAAAGAAGGAAAATCGTCTGCCTTAAACCACTAACCTAGTTCTAAAACAGATCCTTTGTTCGATAAAATGCATGCCCATTGGCTGATAGGAAGGGCCGGGGTGGATACTAGACAGCTGATTGGCTAACTAAAATCCTCAACATATATAAAAACGAGAAACAATCACAGAATTCGCGCATAAGCCTGACGAATCCTATAGTGGATGAAACGCCGAATATTCAGTGTAGCTTAATCGCCATATATATTTGATAAATTACTATAAATATATATATATATATATATATATATATATATATATATATATATATATATATATATATATATACTAGCAAAATTACCCATCGTTGACTGGGTTCAAAAACAGCCTACAGAAAATGGACTCTGACTTATGAAAGTATGATAGGTTATGAAAAGGAAGGGTTGTAAAGAGATTGCTTCGAATTTGGGGGTATCAAACCCAAACCAAATATAATGAAAGTAAAAATAAAATAGATAAACCCCATAATTTATTATACCATACCTGCTCACACTGAAACACTTATTACAATATTCTGTGGATCTATATTAAAACACCTTATTAAACTTTGTGACATATTTCCATTCTATGGAGGTCAGGAGGGAACGAACACCTCGTAATTTTATTATGACATATTCCTTAAAACTGAAACATAATTATCAAAGTACACTTATGCAGATGGATATGAAAAGTCTTTATTAAAGTTTGTGCCTATTTCCATTCTAAGGAGGCCAGGCGCGAACGCAGATCCTGCAATTTTATTAGATCATCCCTATTAAAGTTAAAACATACTTATCAAAGTATTCTTATGTATATCTATATGAAAAACCGAATCTTTAAAAGGAGATTTATTGGGATTATGCAAAGCTCAACAAACTGCTCTGGAGTTTACATATATAGAATAAATTCATATATATAAAATAAGAAAACGATAATATAAAAATATATATTAATGCATATAGATTTCTTCGATTATTCAATAAGTATGATACATAAATTAAGGGTGTAGGATAAGTAAAACTCTTTATATCATGTTATTTCGAAACCTAATTCTTTTCATCAGAAGAGGAGAAAGGTTATTAGGTAACATAATAGACGTCGCATCCTTATCATGTTACCTAGCAACTTCTCTCCTTTTCTGATGAGAAGGATTAGGCTTTGAAATGCTATGGTATAAATAGTTTTGCTTTTCCTACACCCCTAATTGATATATCATCCTTATTGACTGAACGAATAAATCTATATGCGGTACTCTTGCATAATTTGACCCGAATTGTCGGGAATTCCCGTCAAGCGTGAATCGGGCGAGACCGGCAAACATCGGTTTAAGCTGAGCGTTTTAACAGACGCAGACTAATTTAAAAACAAATAAACCGGGAAAAAATACAAAATTAAAAATAACAAAGATCTCCTTTAAAGGACTAAAAATATTGGTATTCGTTTTATTTTTATATTTTTGCAAAATATTTATCAACGAAAAGTTTTTTTTTTCTTCAAGAATAAAGTTTTTTTTTGAGGGGGAGTCTTCCACAGAAAATTTTTATATATATATATATATATATATATATATATATATATATATATATATATATATATATATATATATATATATATAAGGAAAATACGTAAAAATATGGTTACGAAAAGCGTAAATTGTTAAAGGAAAAAAATTAGTTGTTTTTCAAGAAAACTTAATATTTTTATTTTATTTATTTTTTTTTTTTTTTTTGTGCATTGCCGGTGGAAGAACTTTCTCGAGATGAGGATATTTCCTTAGGAATCTTTTACTTCAGTCGATTGTTGAACGGCCATCGACGGCAAAGAGGGAGGAAGATAGGGGGTAAAAGGAAATGGAAGGAAGCTCCCCAAGGACCGGGTAGTTTTCGCAAATGTGATTTATGATGGAGACAAAATGATCGTTTCCGAATTTTTGTCTCCATATAAATTCAAGTAAATATGTACTAAGAAGCTCCCGGTTGGTCCCGCATTCTTGCTTGTTTCGCTTTTTTGCTTCCTTCCCACATTCTCCGACGTGGTTTATTGTTACTTTCGTCACAGGGTCTACAAAATGCATACTTATGATTCACTGTCAGGTGGTTAGTGTAATCCTTTTCCTCCTACTTTGTTATAGGCCCTTCCAACAGTCGTATATACGACTGTAGTCCCCGATAGGATATGTTTGTTTATTATTGAAAGGAAGGGTTTCGGCATTGCGATTTGGTACGGTCACAAAAGAACTCCTTGTCGGTGATGTAAATAAAAAGTCGATTTACCGTTTCAACATTTGAACAATGCTCTGCTGAAAGCGATGATTGCCGGTCTCGCACGATCCCTGCTTTACGGGAATTCCTGACAATCCAGGTCCAATTATGCAAGAGTACCCTATATGCATATGCATCAGTATATATTTTTATCTTTTCGTTTTCTTATTTTATTGATACTATTGTATGTATATATATGTATATATATATGTGTGTGTGTGTGTGTGTGCGTGTGTGTGTAATACGTCATATATATAATACGTCATATATATATATATATATATATATATATATATATATATATAATACGTCATATATATAGATAATTCGTCATATATATATATATATATAATACGCTATATATAATACGTCATATATATAATTCGTTTTATATATATATATATATATATATATATATATATATATATATATATATATATATATATATCACGTGCATATCTAAGCTGGCCTAATTATTAACGCTAACTTTCGCGCTTTTTGTCTGGGTCAGTTTGACCTTGCTTTCCAAATTTACACTTTATTTTTTTTTTTTAACCTTAATTTACTTGATTCCTCCAGCCTTGACAGACGTGTTTTAAATATTCTCTCCAGTGCTTTTTCTTTTAATGATTTGGAATTCATTCCATTTGCGCTTTTTTCCAAGGAACTCTGCCTTTTGGATCATTTTCGACCATTTGGAATTTACCCATTGGATTGGAAATTTTAAATTCTACCGTTTTGGATTTTACCATTCTTGGATTTTTACCCTTCACCGGACTATCCATTCATGTGAACTCTTTTTATCATTTTTCTTTTGCCTCCTATTCCCCTTACCTTACCCTTATTTTTAACCAAGTAAGATCTGTGACTTACTTGTAGTTTCATTAAATACTTTTATATGCAAAATCCGATCCTGCATTTTGCTAATTCCTGCCCTGAGAAGGAGAGTATTTCTTCGAAACTCCGCGGATTAAGGACTATCCACTTATCTTGTGCTTCCTTTTTTAAAATTAAATATGTTTTTAACTCTTTTTCAAGATGTTTTTTAACATGTTTTATTAATAATTTGTTCATATATATATATATATATATATATATATATGCACTCATGAGAAAAAAAATTGCCAAGAGTGAAAGAAGGAAGAAATCGGTTTAGCAATATTTTTCCATGAATTTTTGTTAATTTTAACCGAAAATTTCTATTTTGCAGATCATTATTATTATATCATATAATAATAAGTGGAAAAATTAATCCTATAATTGTAAGACCGCATCTGGGCGAGGATATAAAAACTGAATTACAGGATTAAGGCAGTCCAAAATGACTTACAAGCAGATTTTTTTATATTTTAAGAAAAGAAAATATGAAAATATCTCTTTCTGTAGTGAAACTAATTAGTCAAAGGTTCGAAGTCGAACGCTTGGTAAAAGGGAAATCTGGATCTGGTCATCCTAAATTAACTGTTTTGAAAGATCAAAAGAAAACTTATGTTGACCATAGCAAAGAATTCAAAACAGGGGCTGGAAATTCTCTTTCTAGATATACAATATCTGGACGAATGAAAGAAATGGGATTTTCTTCTAAAAGTTTTACAAATAAGCCATTTTTATCTAAGAAAAACATCAATGATAGAAAGAGATTTTCTCGTGTTATCGCAAGAAAGGTACAAACGGGATCAGGAATGTTTCCTGGTTAGAGGAATCAATATTTTGTCTTGTTAGTGATGCTCCTGATGCTCCCGAATCGAAGAACTGGAGAAAGATTTTCGCCAAGTTGCATAAAAATGACATTTAAACATGGGAATGGAAGGATAATGGTATGGGGAACTTTTACTGCAACAGAAGTTGGGGAACTTATTTGATGTGAGAAGTCAATCAATGCAAAGGAATACATTCGAATATTAGAAACAGGACTGTTACCAAGTATCCAGAAGCTGGGGATATCCCTGAACATTATTTTTCAACATGATAATACCCCTTGCACACACTGCTTATGTTACAAAAAATGGTTTTCTGATAATTCAATTGATATGTTATTTTGGCCAGGTCAAAGCAGCGATTTAAACCCAATCGAGAATATTTGGTCCATAATATCTCGTGCCGGAAGAACTTTTGAGAACAATGACAAACTGTGGGAAACTGTGCAAATCGAATGGAATAGCATCTCCTCTTCACAGTGTTTCACTTTGGTTAAGAGCATGTCTAAAAGGATTGATCTTTTAAAGAAATCAAAAGGGAATGCGATTCCATCTGAAGCATTTATTAAAGTAAAAGTCTTGTACTGTGTTTTAGTCTCGTTTAAGTTTCCTTGTTCAACTGTTGTTTGTTCAATATAGCTTTTAGTGCAATAAAATGTATAAAATTTGTTTGGCCCATTTTTGGCGCACGAGTGTGTATATATATATGTGTGTGTGTGTGTGTGTGTGTGTGTGTGTGTGTGTGTGTGTGTTTGTGTGTGTGTGTGTGTGTGTGTGTGTGTGTGTGTGTGTGTGTGTGTGTGTGTGATAAGCACGTTGACACACCGTTTCGGTGTTAGACTACCGAAGTTAAGCGACACTGAGTCTGGTCAGTACTAAATGGATGACTACTTGGCAATACCAATCCCCTGCAACCTGTTTTCCATAAAAGAGACGTTGCAGGCCTTTGCTCTATCGTTATTTTCATAGTAAGTGCTCGGCGAGCATCCATCTATGATCCCCCTTTGCCCAAACATTCACAAAAACACTCATCTAACTACAACGACTATAAACAATTTCCCCCACTCCATATCGGTGTCTAAATCTAAAGACAAAGTCAATAAACAAAGCATCTTTCTTAGAACTGCCCACTTGTGAAACATTGTTCCGCTGTTCTGCTTTTCAGCTGATTACAACATAGTCGTCTTCAAGTTTAATGTAAACAAGCTCCTGTTGAACCGTCCCCGTAAAGTAATTAAATTATACCTAATTTCAACCATTAACGATTAATACACTGACCACCGTACACTCATTAACCCTTATCCTCGAGTGGCCTTCGGGTCTTGATAAGTCGCACCTCTCTTGTGAAAAAAATGTCTTTGAAATAAAAATTGCCTTAGTCATGAACGATTTCTCCTCCACTTGCCGAGGATAGAAAAGGTGAAGTGTGGCATCAGAACAGATACTGCACTGTGATCGTGTATATTTGGCTTATTGTGTCTTGAAAAAAGTACAATTTAAAGTAAGAATACAATAATCTGTAATTTGCAATAATAACAAACTTAGGTATGAAGCCCTTATAAGAATGGAGGAGGGGGTTCGAGGATCTTTCTATTGTCTACGAATCCTGTGATTATTCTTAGTCGGCACCTCTCACCAGAATACCGCATTCACACCGTGAACCGAAGGCCAAGAAATAAGAAAACCATGTTGTTTTTCAAGATTTGAGGCCATGAATAATACGCCAACGCATTTCATTTCCATGCATACGTTGTCACGTTTTAGACACATTTAAGAAAATGAGATCAGCTAAGATGGTGACTGATGTCAGAAATCAAATTATGTCGTCCCATCGACTAAAAGAATACAATTTTACATAAACACATCACATTAGTTGTATTGATTTGAACATTCTTTAACAGAGAATTCGATCATAAGAAAATATCTAACATAGCGCGGCTGCCCGCATGCAAGTGCATGCGAAATGGCGTCACGGGTAAAAGAAAAAAGAAATACAGAATTTTCACTTTAAAAAGGTTAACTTGCAGCCCTGGACAAGAGTATGAAAGTTACCCCATTTTGATGTAGCCTCGTTTTCGATTATCATTATAATAATTTATGACCACTGTCTGACGTGCAATGGTTATTCTTATTAAATTATTTTTAGTCGTGATTATTCTTAGTCGGCACCTCTCACCAGAATACCGCATTCACACTATGATATTATTATACCAACCTTATCACAACTAGAACATATTAAATTATTTTGGTTATAATATATATTGGTATGGAAGTGTATCTTTAAAGCTCTTTAGAAGTTTGCGACATACTCCCATTATATATATCCGGCGTGAACCCAGACTCCACAATATTGTTGTACAATCTTTGAACAGAACTGCTATAACTTTTATATTGGCAAACATATTTTATATTAATAAATTAGACACAAAGTCATGAAAACTGCGTTAAGCGAGATTTTGTTTCACATCCCTTGTTTGTCTTACTCTGTCTAATCTACTTTTTGCTAGAATAATTGTAGTCATCCAAATACCACATTTACACCAGATAACGGTAACATGAAATATCGCTAATCGTTTAAAAATTAATTCTAACGACATCAAATAAAAGATGTATGTTTTTTTTTAATTGCATCTTTGGATGATCCCATATTTAAAAAAAAAGGGGGGTGAACGGTGATAACGTGCGTAGCAACGTGAAATTAACGTATTACCATATAGATAATACTCAGAAAAGGCTATTAATAACATACCAGGTCCATCAAAATCATAGGGGCAAGGGTCGTGTTTTTTGGTCCCAAACGAAATTTCCATCGTAACGTCGCCCGATGTTTCTGTAAAGGTTAATTTCGAAGAAGCAGCCCAGACTGAAAGTGAACCGCCAATCGCATTTCTGTAAAAAAAAAAAAAAAAAAAAAAAACACAATTTCAATTCAAATCACAGATAAACACGGACATATTTTTATGAAGATGTTTTTTTTTAATCTTTCAATCTTATGTTTAAAATGCAAAATATGACAAAATGTTTCAATATATTTACCGTGCATCACTTTCGGTCATGTCATCTGTGAAACTTATATATTTGTACGTGAGGTCTGTCTTGTTCCATCCAGCTAAAAAAAGCAACGAGATATGAAGAGTAAGTTCATAATACATACACACACACACACACAAACACACACATATATATATATATATATATATAGAGAGAGAGAGAGAGAGAGACAGACAGACAGACAGACAGACAGACAGAGACAGAGACAGAGAGACAGAGAGGGAGAAAGAAGGGGAGGTCAACCAATTCATTATTCCTCCGCCCATCCACCCCCACCCACATTTTAGTGTATTTAACCTTTCCTCCCCCCTATTTTTGCTGATGAGGAGACTATGTTTTTAAAGGACAAAACTTTTGTCAAATTATTGCCATTACTTATTGTCAATTTCAATAAAATGAACATCGTTTCTGAAACGATCGTACAATCGAGTTGATTTTGTTTGGTTTTTCCTTTTGAAACTGATTTTTAATTCACAATTATGAATCGTTTTACTCAATATATATATATATATGTAGTAGTGGACAAATGTTTGTTTAAATAGACATTTGGCGATATTATTTAAGGGTGCCGCTCCCATGGGCCGATCGGTAGAACTGCTGACTGTCAACGCGATGGTTCTAGGTTCAATCCTCGGCTTAGGAGATTTGCAAGTCTTGCGGCTCTGATGAGTTGTGATACAACGAAACAGGACTGTCTGTTTATGACTACAAATATATATATATATATACTAGTAAACCTACTCGTAAGATTTGTTTAAATATATTATTTTAATTCATGTTAATAACATATTTATTATTCTAGATTACGTATCTAATAGAGGATAATTTTATTATAATATATGTAGTAGTAAAATCAAAACTATATATATATATATATATATATATATATATATATATATATATATAGAGAGAGAGAGAGAGAGAGAGAGAGAGAGAGAGAGAGAGAGAGTCTGGTTCTCAATGGGAGAATTGAAGAAATTTTTTTAATCACAGAGCGTTAATATCAAGAGGAAGAGTTAAGTTACATTTTAGACTCCAGACATTGAAAGCAGAAAGAGACGGCAAAACTTAAGAAAAGAAACAAAAAACTCTTACTATCTTTAACGTTTATTTTTCTAACTCTACCGTTGTGTTTAACTCCCCTAAACCTTAGTAGATAGCTTCCCCTCTCAACCTTATCATACTTTCTTTCAATGACTTCCCGATCATCTATCTCTACTTTAGTTTTTTGTTTTTGCTTGTTATCACCATTAATCTTTTAAGCAAATTTTCTAACTTTAACTTGATAGCATTTTGAAATTCAAATATTGTCATTTTTAATTCCACCCTTTTTGAAATACAATTGTATTTATTATTATTGCTGTTGTTGTTATTATTATTATTATTATTATTGTTGTTGTTGTTATTGTTGTTGTTGTTATTATTATTATTATTATTATCTATTTTTTATTTTTATTATTATTATTATTATTATTATTATTATAAATCTATATTTCATTTTATACTTAACTCTGATATCCATGGTTATATCGATTTTACTCTTACTTAATGGATCGTCACTTACTTCCATGTTATTTCCATGTTATTTACATACTTATCACTTTGTATATTATATTTTATCTTTTATTTTGGTATTTTAATAATTAATTATTTTTTTTTTTTATTGGTATATTCCAACCGATTTTCTACTTAATAATTAACTTTTATTACTTCTCAAATATTATTCACTTTTATTAACTGACTCTGCTTTTTACTATCCTATTTTCTAAACAAAATTCATTTTATTTTTTCCTGTCCTTATTTACCTATATACTTCATCTGTTTATATTTTTCCAATCATTAAGCTTATTTTCTTAATTTTATTGTAATTATTTTATTTTTTATTATTAATGTTTGTTATTTTCTAGCACTTGTTATCATTACTGGTATTTTTCTTTAATTTTAATTTTAAATATCATTGCAGAAAATATTACTTGTTATAAGCAGGACTGAGGAAAATGTTACTAATAATCTATGCATACGTATTTTTCATGTCTTATTAATTGAAATAGATATATTTTTATATGTGCATATATGTACGCACATGTATATTTGTGTGTATATGCGTCTGTTAGTGTATAAATGCGTACGTGCATGTGTGTGTATATGCTTATATGCAAGTTCTATATATACAGGGTGACCCAAAAAATCGGGCCATAACTCTAATTAAGTAAAATGCTCAGAAAAAAAATTGAATGTCCTCTGTTTTTTGTTTTTTTTTTTGTTCACGCTGTGTGTGTGTGTGTGTGTGTGTGTGTGTGTGTGTGTGTGTGTGTGTGCCCACCCTCTCTTCTTTTAACTAACTTCTTCCCTTTTTAATATATATTTCGTTCAGAACAGATTTATTTTTGCGACAACTTCCCCTCCCCTCTTTCATAGATACGTTCATCCTCTTTTCATATTTTATAACGCTATAACACCACTGAAACTTTTTTTCTTCTTTCTCTTTTCTTTTTTCTTTTCTTTTTCTTTCTTTCTTCTCTTAAGTTTTGCCGTCTCTTTCTGCTTTCAATGTCTAAAGTCTAAAATTCCACTTAACCTTCGTCCCCTTCCTCTTGATATTAACGTTTCAATGTTTTTAATATGCCTTCAATTCTAGTTTGAGGACCAGATTTCTTCAGTGGAGCACAAACTTTATTACGTCGCCTGACGAAGGCTTAAAAAAAATGAACCGTGTATTTTGAAAGATAAATTATTACCAAAACAGAATCTTAATTTGGCGACACTCTGTAAAAAAGGGAAGAGTTTTTTTTTATATCCATGGTAAAAAGTAAGACGGAAGGAAAACATTCAATGGACGTTTTAAAAAAAAAACTTACATAAATAAGGAGGTAGAGTCGGCCGAATAGGTTTCGCCCTAACTTTTCAAATCCAAATCGAAAGGTTTTCTTCTTTTTTTTTCTTTTTTTGTATAGGGAAACGAATTTAAACGGGAGAACGACTTAAATGAAATCAAACTTTCGGAAAGAAAAAATGGAGGAACGACTAAAATAAATCTGTCGTTATGATAATTATACAATGGAGAGGAAACACCTTAGAGACTAATCACGTCCAGACCCAAAAGACAATCCCTTTACTTACAGACGGAAGGTTTCTTTAAACGGATGTGAATATTCTCAAAGACCTTTAGATGAAATAATGAATGAGCGTGACTTAGAATAGAAAATCAGTCACTGCTAAAATTCATTGCATATCGCGGATTTTTAAGCAAATAGTCCGTTATAGCAGAATTATACGTATTAGTCGAAATATTCGGTGGTCGGTAGATTCCATTCCTGATTTTGCTGGGTACATGTTGTTGGACGCGACCATCCAACCTAAGGGTCGTTCTGCCAACGTGGTTGGCATTGCAGCTACATTTAAATTGATAAATGACATTATTCATATGATGGGGGGGGGCGGAACGTCTTTTCGAGAGGATGGCACTAATGGTTTTGTCGAAAACACTACACGTACATTGCAGGCAAAATAGCAATGTTCAACAGCTGAGTTAATCTGTTTGCCGAATTTTTCACTTATTGTCTCTAACCAAGGTAAACGAATGTAAATTGGACATTTGGCCGCCATTTTAGTTTTTATTTAAGAAAATTGTTTATTTCCTTTTTTTATGACGGGGTTAATTACATCAAGAGGATACCCATTAATTAACAAAATATTGGTGATCGGTTTTAGCTCTTCAAAATTTACATTCGATTACCTTAGTTAGGGGCAATAAGTGATAATCTCAGTAATATTTCATCGCTACCTATAGCTTTTGCCGACGCCGTCCCTACTCGCTAAACGATCTTCTGCTTAACAGCCTAAACTGTCTGACTGCTAACTGATTGTCAGTCCCCAGCTTTTCTGTTAGTCTCTCTCTTCCTCTTTCTCTCCTCGTTCATAGTCTGTCTGTCTGTCTGTCTGTCTGTCTCTCTCTCTCTCTCTCTCTCTCTCTCTCTCTCTCTCTCTCTCTCTCTCTCTCTTTCTCCTCTTTTCGTCTCTTCCACTCGATCACCGGTCTCCTCTCTGTTTCCTTCCTTTTTGTTTACATTTTTTGTTCACGGGCAGACGATTTTGGTTATTTCGCGCACAAAATGAATAAGAATAATAAAAAAACTTCTGCATATCAGTACAGCCAGGAAAGCAGCTAGCATGAAAAGAATTCCAAACTAACTGTTCGCGGGGAGAAACTATTAAAATAGAAATCTTTCTGGCATTTAAGGACCTCAACAGTGAAGGCGTGAAGTTTTGTTGCTAAGCAAATTCGTTGGGGATATGTACGTCGAGAGGCACAAGTGCAACGAGTTCATCAGAGCACATTCCATTAAAATATTTATCAAACAGGCACAGAGATGCAACATTGCGGTGCTGGAACATAGGTTAGGGCTTAGTTGACAAAGTGGAGCCTATTAGATTGGAAACTCTTTTTTGGACTCTTTTAGATTTAAAATGTTTTCTTGTCTAAAAGGCGAAGGCTAGTGGTAGATGCACCAGCCTAGACGTGGCAACAATACCTCATGTATAAGCGAATCGTGGCCTTGTAGAGGTACAGGATACTCTCAGGTGTGAGCAGTTTTCTAGCCCGATAGAGAGAATCTACCTTCATTGCAGCAGCCTTAGCATATCCTCAATATATTTGTTCCAGTTCATATTGCCCGTGAATGTTAAGCCGATGAAATTGGAGGAAGAATTCACAGGTAATGTTATTTGTTATGGGTTTCAGTGGTTGGAGAGGCGTCTTGTAATTGTTAAAGAAGGGCAGCTTAGTTTTGCTGGCATTAATGTTACCACCCATCTGCGGCCCCATTCCTCTATGGTCTGGAGGTCATTTTTTAACGATTCTCTCATTTTCTTGAAAACATATATATATATATATATATATATATATATATATATATATATATATATATATATATATATAATATATATTTAATATATATATATTTAATATATATATTTAATATATATATATTAATATATATATATTTAATATATATGTATTTAATATATATATATATATATATAATATATTGTATCATGACAACAGAACAGATACTACACCTCCTTTTAAATTGAGCGTTAAAAGATACATAGTGCAATCATAGAAAAGTTATAGCATTGTTTCGGCACCAGACCGACATGTACTTCATCACCATTATTAATAAATTAGACAAAATATGGTATTTAATGCTATTTGAAAGATTTTACTGGCTTACAATTTGCTGGTTTCTCTACGTCAATATCTTTCATTGCACAACGAGGCTTTAACATGAGTTGTCGGGTTGCTTCATCTGCTTCTCCAGTAATTTCCAGACCAGCAAAATCCTGAAACAACCTTAAAAAGAAAACAAGAAATAGTTATGATTGATTTATTTCGATAGTGTACAAGTGAGAATCAATATAGAAAGATATGTTGGAAAACTCTCCTTATAATAAAACCAGCTCAACAAAAGAGGATCCATTAAGAATGGACTATTTTTAGTATTTGAAAGCACTGACCTAACATACACAATTATCTGCTCGGATTTTAAAATTTACTCCAAAATAATGCATAAGCTGACAAATACAAACACTCCTAGTTGGCCTATTTTTATTTGTTATCGATGCATCATGTTATTATCAATATATCATTAGCTGAAAATATTTCATTCAAACTGCTCAACTTAACGTTCACAGGAAACATGAGCTGAAACAGATACAATGAGAGTATTGCCAAGGCTGCTGCGAAGAAAGTAGGTTCTTTCTATCGTGCTATAAAGCTACTTACGCCTGAAAGTATCCTGTACCTCTACAAGGCCACCATCCGCCCATGTATGGAGTACTACTGTCACATTTGGGCTGGTGCATCTGCTACTAGTCCCTCACTCCTGGACCGGTTTCAAAAGAGAGTCGCCGACCTAATAGATCCTAAACTGTCATCTAAATTTCAACCTATCTACCATCGACAAAATGTTACACCCCTCTGCATGTTCTACATGTATTTTTCTGGTAAATGTTCCCACGAAATACAAGCCCTTGTAACCCTTCGACGTAAATACTCCGACAAACTCGACAAGCAGCAAAATCCCACCCCTACCCAGTAGAAATCCCTAGATGTAAGAAAGCCTTCTACTCTTATAGTTTCTTCCCTTCTAGACTTTGGAACTCCTTTCCGGGTCTCTGATTTCCTAATTGTACTGACATGCAGAAGTTCAAGTGTAATGTGAACAGACATCTCGCTGTTCAATTCCTTACGTAGTATCCCTGCAATTTATGTCCCCGATAGTAGCCCCTACATCAAAGAGTTACTGTGCCTTGTTTGGGGTGAAAATGGGGGGAGAGTAATAATAACAGTGTTTGCTACAATTTATTTTACAAATTTATTTTTCCAGACAAGAAGACTGGTAATATAAAGCACGTTTACATAATCACATAAAATAAATGTAATGAGATTAATCATATTTCATATTATGAATTAACTCTCACTTTATTTATTTTATCTTCTAGTTCGCACATTTCATGACCGATGTTTCTGACAAAAGGGAAGATTGCTGTTTTCTGGGATCGAATTTATTCATATTACATTTATCGTTTGTCAATTTGAAGGGATATGATTTTGGCTTCTTGCACCAAATTGCTTTATGCGATTTCAAAAAATAACATGAGCTGTCTACTTTACAACTAAACTTTTATTTACTTTACTACATGAAATACACTACCCAAAACTTCCCCCCCTCACTCTCTACCTGTGCCAAAGTCTAAACACAAATTCCATGAACAAAGCTTCTTTCTTAGAACTGCCCGCCTATTGAATTCTGTCCTGTTGGCCTGTTTTCCGTCTGACTACAATATGGTCGCTTTCAAGTCCAATGTAGACAAGTTATTTTTGCTCTGCCCCCTTAAATAATCAAATACTACTCAATTTACACACTTTACACAACTAACGATTACTGTGTTGTTGTCATTCATTAACTTTATGCTCGAGTGGTCCACAGATTTTGATAAGTGATGATTCAGTTTTAAAAAAATGAAAAAAATTATGAACACCGTGTAGATACAGCTAGTAACCTATAATATTGTACTTTTTACATCTTTATTGAACAATGTAACAGTCTAATTGGAGTAAACCATAACTGATAATACTTTTAATGTCGAATTTTAGTCTTTTAGACCCTTCTCTATGTCTTTGTCTGCTGGTTATTCAAGAGATCCATTGTTTGTATTCCTTTTTTTTCTACCTAATGCGTGTTAAGGCATCTGTTCTAAAATATATGTTACATTCAACATCTCTACCACTGTATGATTGATAATATAATTAGATTTTAGATTTTACGCTTTTAACGCCAATATTAACCAGTATATCGGTAAAAGCGGGCGCCATTTTGTATGTTGTTTATCGTGGATAATATACACTTTTGGAACATCCTGTTATAACAAAAAAAAATATATTCTCCGGGTCGAGTTTTCATAAAGTTCGGACAATAGAGCGTATTCTCTTTATTCAAAATTATTCAAGGGGCATAACTCGGATATAGTAAAGGGAGATAACTGATTCTAATTCTCTGTTGAAAATACTGGTTTAATATTTTTATACTAGGATGGCATTAAGGAGAGCAGGTTAAAGATATAGGTTATTTGGATCATCCGTAATTATACAAGATTTTAAGGGTATTTAAATTGTTCAAATAACTTACATAATGGCATCTGACTTGCGTTCAGCATAACCAATTGAGAGTTCGTTCACATTATTGCTCAAGTAACCGTATCTACGGAGATATTCCTGTAAGAAAAAACACACACACAATTCAGATTAAAATATCAATGTTTATTAGCGAA
Organism: Euprymna scolopes; assembly: GCF_053919585.1. Lineage (NCBI taxonomy): Eukaryota > Metazoa > Mollusca > Cephalopoda > Sepiida > Sepiolidae > Euprymna > Euprymna scolopes. The sequence continues at coordinate 158,287,083 of NC_136487.1, read as the reverse complement.
AAATACAAAAACCAGTGTGAGACAAAAATAGATACCTGTTTTGGATAAAACCTTTACTTATTTAAAATTCGAACGAAGTAATAATTATCACACAACAAGCTGGGTGACTCGACATTGTCCGGGATTGAATGATGATCAACGAATGTTTCACAATCATATATTTTTATTGTCATCGAGATCGAAATTAGAGAAATCGCCCATTTTTCAATCAAATCAATTCACTGCCTGCTCTAGCTGGGGACACATCACAGTGCACCGGAAAGAAAGCTTAGCATGCCTCTCGCAGTGACTTAGTTCACAATACATTGTAGTTTACATTGCACTGTAGAGAACCTATTATTGTTTTAATAAAATCAAATTTAAAAACCTCGTTTCTGTTAAACTCTAATAGGAAAATAATGAAACTCACAAAATAAAAAAATAAAAAATACTCAGATCAACATTTAAATCGTATGAAGTTGGTGTTTTCTATTTCTACAGAAAGTGTGAATAAGTGAAATAAAGTTTCTGAAGTCTAGACATTGTTTTTATTTCGTAATCCATAACAATGATATTTAAAGCTTTATTATGACAGACTAATATGGATGGTGACAGACCAATAGAGTACGCATCTATAAGAACCAGAAAATACTCCTTGGATATGCTTATCAATCTTTGTCATCACCCTCCCCCTATTCAATGACCCAAACATTAAAACACTCATTAGTGTCTAACTCTACTCCTGTAGAAAGGTGGTTAAACTCCCAGAATATAAAGAAAATCTACTCACGTCAACATTTAACTCGTATGAACTTGGTGTTATTTCCTGTTCAGCGCTGCCAGGAGTTACATATTGCGATGCGGGATTTGCAGCCACCACGGACCAAGTAAGAAGAACCACAAACAGCGTCAACATTTTTCCTTTGTTCCCAGTGCGTTCCAAGAGTGTTTCTTCAATGGAATGATGTCTTGTCACTAAATCTCGCTTCTATTTATATACAGAGTTTTGAATAGACATTCCTGTAGCAGATGGATATTTAAAAGATAATGGCGTCATATCTCCATTTCATCTCCATTTTTCATCAAAAAAGATTTCAACTCATTAAAAGGAAAATTCAGATTTTCAAACTGATTAAAAACTTCAAACTGATAAAAGTTTCATATAAACGAGTTTAGCCATTTTCCTTTTAAGCGTTTTTCTATTTAAATTGAGAGCATTTTATTACTAATTTTATCTTGATGGCTTTAATTGACAATATCGATTAGTTGTATTTTACATTTTAACTTTTGTTGGCTCTCTGTAATTGTAAATTAAAATTGAAAGTAAACTTAGTATAATATGCTTTAATTTCCTAATTATACGAGCATATATGTCATACAGTTCATAATTATATATATATATATAATAAAAATCTTGAAGTTGAAAAAACCTTTTAAACCTTGAGGAAGGTATACAAAATTTTAATTATTCGACAAGGAGTACAAATAAAACAAGAAAACCCTTATTCCATGGAGTTTCGTAGAATGTAATACTTCCCATCAGAGCGAAGCGGGCCGCAAAATAAATTTTGTAGGTTAATGCATTAGAAGAAACAAATAATATGAAGTCTATCATAATTGCATAAAAAGTCATTTAACAGTTTATAGGGATTCAATTTTAATGGTACATCAAGAAACAAGAAAAAAATGGAGAAAAAGGATACGGTAAAAGTCCAATTAGAAATATGGTAAATTCCAGAACAGGAAAAATCCGAGGTACATCTATTGAAAATGCATCTTTTTTTTTTAAGGCTTTTCGACAGCATGGCAAAATTCAAATCCGCACGATTTACTTCTTCCAGTTCAAACTAAGCCGAAAAGCTGCCGAGGCAGCTCATGATATCAATGATGCGTTTGGCCCAGGAACCACTAACGAACGTGTAACACAACGGTGATTAAAGAAATTTCGCAATTGTAACGAGAGCCTAGAAGAGGAAGACGGTCGAGGCCGGCCGACTGCGGTTGATAACTAACATTTGAAAGCCTTAATTGAAGCCGATCCTCGCAAAACCACACAAGAAGTTGTTGTTGAACTCGAGGTCGACCACTCAACAGTCGTCCGCCATATAATAATAGAAAAAATGTTGTATAAATAGGTGCCACATGAATTGAACAATAATAAAAAATAATCGTCATTTTGAGGTGTCTTCTACGCTCCTTCTGCGAAAGAAAAACGACCTATTTCTCAAGTGGATTGTTACATGTGATTAGTAGTGGATTCTCTACGACAACCGGCGACATTTGGCACAGTGGTTGGATGCCAGAGAAACTCCAGAATACTTCCCGATGTCGAAATTGCACCAAAAAACGGCTATGGTGACTGTTTGGCGTTTTGCGACCGATATCATCCATCACAACTTCTTGAATCCGGTGAAACGATTACGGCGGATAAGTACTGCTGACAAATTGACGAAATGCACCAGAAGCTCCAACGTATGAGATTGGTCAATGTGAAGGGATCAATTCTTCTCCATGACAACGCTCGTCCGCATGTTGCTCAATTGACCCGGCAGAAGCTGAAGGAATTGGGCTACGAGACCCTATTACCTCATCCGCCATATTCACCGGACCGCTCGTCCACCGATTATCACTTTTTCAAGCATCTAAACAACTTCCTGCGCGAAAAATGCTTCAAAAGCCGATATGGTTCGAATCAGCCTTCAATGACGTCATCGCTCCCAGAACTCCGGATTTCTATGCTAATGGGATAAATAAACTTCTTTTTCGTTGACAAAAATGTGTCGATTCAAATGGTTTTTATTTGGAATAATAAAGTGTGGGAAATGTCAAAAAATTGTTGATTCACTGTCCGCATAGCGGCAGAAGTATAGCGCAACAGTTAGAATCTCCGACTGTCATTAGGGCGGTCGGGTTTCGATCCTGGGTTGAGGTGTATATATATATATATATATATATATATATATATATATATATATATATATATATATATATATATATCCTAACCCATAGTGATATTTGACTTTACACTCCAGTATTCAAATCCTCGGTCAACAACAATTATAATGGGAAAGGAAAGAGAATTATTGGCCAACTAGAAATCCTCAACATATATAAAAACAAGAAGCAACCACAGAATTCGCGCATAAGCCTGACGAATCCTATAGTTGGATGAAACGCAGAATATTCAGTGTAGCTTAATCGCCATATATATTTTATAAATTACTAACTAACTCTACCTACGTATTGAGCACTTTTGAAGTAAATACTTAAAGTTTACGCATAAATCTATACTTTCGTATATTAAATTTATGTGAATAAATAAAGTACTTATACTTAGCTCCTAAAACAGTCGAGCACTTTCGCCCATTGGCTGATAGGAAGGGGCGCGGTGGATACTAGAAAGCTGATTGGCCAACTAGAAATCCTCAACATATATAAAAACAAGAAGCAACCACAGAATTCGCGCATAAGCCTGACGAATCCTATAGTTGGATGAAACGCAGAATATTCAGTGTAGCTTAATCGCCATATATATTTTATAAATTACTATATATATATATATATATATATATATATATATATATATATATATATATATATATATATATATATACATATATAGTTTGTTATTTCGCTTCAAACATACCACAGTGCTACTGTTTGGCACCAAATCTACCGGGATATTATGTAGGGAGTTGAGCAACAAGATATCTGTTCACATTACACTTGAACTTCTGCATGCCAGTACGGTCAGGGAAGCAGGGACCTGGGGGGGGAATTCCAAAGCTTAGCAGATTGAGAGAAGAAACTATTAGAGTAGAAATCCTTCCGGCATCTAGAAATCCTTAAAATGTAGGGATGAGATTTTGCAGCTTGTCTTATTAGTCGGAACTATTTACGTCAATGATACACGTGTTTTCAGTTCGTTGAGCACATTCTTTTAAAATACTTGTAAAGCAGGCACAGGGATGAAACATTTCCATGATGAGACAGTTGTAATCAGGTTGATAGTGCGAAATCTATTTGTTTGGAGGCTCTTTTTTGAAGATCCTGTCTAAGAGCGAGAGACTATTGGCAGAGGCACCGGCGCAGATGTGACAACAATATATCTGGTCTAGGCGAATGGTGGCTTTGTTGAGATATAGGATACTCTCAGGAGTGAGTAATTTTCTAGCAAGTATTATTCGCAGTAACCTTGGCAATGTTCTCAAAGTATTTTTTTCAATTCATGTTACCCGCGAATGTGAAGCTGAGGAATTTGAACGAAGAACATTCAGATAGCGCATTATCAGCCACGGCAATCGATGGTTGTAAAGTTTTCTTGTAATTATTAAAGGAAATAAGCTTAGTCTTAGTAGCATTAAATGTTAACATATATTTATGTTGTCATATCACTAGAGATTGGAGGATTTATTCGAAGGTTACAGTAATCACCTTGGATATATGATCATTGGTTTTTCCTTCGGGTCTCCTATAGAGCGTGTATTCGTCGGCATATATACCTGCCTCAGAGACAATTCCGCCATGAAATATGAATATCAGAGATAATAAAGGCCCAAGGATCGATTCCTGTGGCAGGTCTGCATTTATATCATGTTGTTTTGGAGTACAACCATCGACACCAACCTACGTTTTATTCTTGTCTACGATTTGATTATATTAAGCAATACCATATCATTTGATTTTTATGAGAAGACCTTCGTGCCAGAACCAGTAAAAGGCCTTAGAAATATCTACGGCTATTACCCTAGTATGTCCTGCTTTATACAGTGCGTGGCATATACGGTAAGAGATTACAATTGGGATACTTGCGACTGTTAAATAATGAGCCAGACAACGCCGAAATAAACAAATACGAGAATCCAAGTAACAAAACTCCCGGGCAACGCCAGACTATCCGAAAGAGTGAGCAAATAACAAAAAAGCAACAACACTGTGATATATTACAATATTATTGAAATAAAATATTCTCAGTAGCTGAAATAATGTTAGAAGATAAACATTTGAAACAATAGCATGTTTTAGAGTCGCAATAAAATTAACTGAGTTAAATATTTTAAGCCAGTTAGAATATTTATAATAAGAAGAAAAAAACTTGACATTTATCTCATTAAAACAATATTTACAACTAGCACGACCCGTTTCGCAGCGTTGCCCAAGTAGTTATGAAATAATGTTAAGTGTAGAAAATAATAAATAATCATTTTGAATTGCTAAGTATCTGTGTCTAGAACTGATTAGGTAAGTAAAACGATTGTCTCGATTGTTCTATCGTGTTTGATTTTTTTGTGGGGTGGGGGGGGGGTCTCACATGTCCCTACTTCGCAATCATAATCATACAGGTAGAAATAATTGAGCAATAAAAATAAGTAATTGCAACAAAAATCTATTACCATGCAATTTTTAGTTCCATATTAGTTAAAAGAAAAGTCTGGCACTCTAGCAGAATTTGACCCTGATTCTGGAGATTTTCCGCCAATTATAGTTAGTGCTCGATCGGCAGTCCCAGAGCTAAACCGAGCAAAGTAGAAGATGCAGACGAATTTCCAACCAAACAAAATGAAAAAATATGAATACAATAAAAAAAATATACTGTAAACTTACTTGATATAAATATATATATTTATTTTTCAAGAAAAAGATGCAATTTTTATTGTTTATTTACTTTTATTATTTATTTTGCAATTTTTAGAATTTATTTACGATAACAACCAGCGTAGTATAAACACCTCCAATCTCCCCATGTTAAGAAGGGTTTCTGAATAAACACCCCCAACATCGAAAGCCGTTCCTAACATGTGAAGGTTGGGGGGGGGGTATTTAGACGTTTTTAACGTGTAGGTACTGTCGTATAAAATATTCAATTTTTTGATAAGTAAAAGTTTGTTGGTTTTTCTCCCCAATGAATAATGAATACTTTTTGGTACTCTGTATTTTAATGTTTCAATAAAAGATATTTTTTGGAATGCACTTATGTTCACGTGCTGAAATAACATAGGAGGATGTTTTATAATTATACTGTACATTCACGGAACCATTTAATAGAAAAAGATATCGTAAAACTTAATTTAAGTTTTTAAAAAAATGCTAATTTAAAATAGAGCGCGGTAACATAAGTACATAAACACCTATTTTTTTTATTTATCTGTAAATTGTTAGGTGATGCACAGAACTGTTGCAAGAAATTGCTGCTTGTTTATTTTTTATTTTTTTTAGAAAAATGGCAGTAAAGTTTATTTGTCTATCATAAGCGGAAGTTATTTTTTGTTGTTTTAGAAGAAAACGCGAATGACTTTTATGTAAACCATAAATAGGTGAAAGTACAGAAAGTTGTTGTTTTTTTAACAAATGATATATACATAAATGGACCCCATCATATAAAAATAAGTAAGCATTTTTTGTGTAAACAGAAAACAATAAAGCCGAGCAAAGTAAAAGACGCGGACGAATTTCTAAGCAAACAACGTGTAAAAACTTTATATTACAAAAAAAAAATAACCAAAATCTACTGTGAACTAGCTGAATATAAATATATTGAAAAGATGCAATTTTTATTGTATATTTGCACTTTTATTATTTGTTTTGCACTTTTTAGAATTTATTTACGACAGCAACCAGCGTACTATAAATACCTCAACCTCCCCATGTTAAGAAGGGCTTTCAGAATAAATACTTCCAACCTCGAAAGCCGTTCTAACACGTGGAGTTTAGGGGTCTTTATTCCTAAAACGTTTTTAACGTGGATGTCGGGGTTGTTTATAATACGGTTGTATTGTCGTCCAAAAACATTCAAATTTTTACTAAGCAAAAATTGCGTGTTTTTGTTCAATGAAAGATGAATATTTATAGTATTGTGTATTTTTATTTATCAAAAAAATGAATATATGTTGGAACTTATGCACTAATATTACCGTACGGAATGATGGAGTGACGGAATCCATCAAGTTGGCAAATCAGATAGGTCGAATATAAGAATGGTCAGAGTTCAGATAATCACAATGGACGGAATAAGTTACGGGAGACTTTATTATTTGCGAATCGAAAAATAGAAAGAGTATGTTATGTGTATGTAAGTAAAAAACCAGTTAATGGCGGTGCAAGCCTAATATCGTAAGAAAATATAGAATTTGACTCGGTCTCAACTGAAAGCTGTGGGAGCACTAAGTCTTGAGAGAGAAAAACAGGAACTTTTTCCTCTGTAGTTGTGGCGATTATGATGGTGTTGCTCATCGGATGTAATGTACCATTTTATTATCACCAATGAATGTGGCCGAAGTAGTGCTCGTAAGCTACATAAGATAATGACTATCAGGGTATATGTAATGTATCTGTACTTTGGTCCTGAGGAGAATTTCTGCAATCAAAATATTATATATGGAGATTATAACAATAAGATTGACCTGTTTACGTAAAGTGCATAACTAACAGAGAAAGGGGTTTTGATATCTACACATAAACACAGGTTAATCAGTAGGGGAGTTCAGTTCGAGCCACTAAAGATATTAGCTTGGGAAAAAATTAGTCTCTTGTGGTTGAGATGCTTGAAGGGACGCGTTTATAGCAAGATGTAGAAACCAAAAGAGAAACGTTGACAAACTTTGGTGAAAGCGTGAAAATAAAGTTATATGTAAATGTAGCAGGCTGTCCGGCATTTCCCGGTCGTAAGATACGCTTAAATATGGTATTTTAGTTCATGCAGATTACTATTTATTATTATAGAGACAATCCTCTATCGATTATTATATTAAACAATATATCGTAGTGAGATTAAAACTGGGTGCCATCAGCTAGAATCGAAACCAAAACATACAACTGTACAACCTCATTTCTAAACCTTCTCTCTGGAGGATTTTTCATCGATCATCTTCAGAGTTGATTCTGGCGACCGAAGACAAACGTATGACAAACGAACACAAGATGATGATTGATTTTATATATTTTTAATCAACTCAACAGGTATTATCTTAGCAGACTGGAGGGGACTGGCAATCTTAGCGTGCGGACAACCCGTTTTGCGGAGACCTTGATTCTCACATCTTGTTTCTTTCGTGTCTAGGAGTCAACTCAACTAAAATTAACTAAATTTCTCCAAACCGGAACTTTTGACACGTATAATCCGGCCCCATCTACTTAATTTCCGGCGCAAGTTTTGATAGGTCATAGTGTTTGATTTATGTCAAACCATGACATCCTGACCTTTCCTTGCACCTGAAAAGTTCGGTAACTTTACTGCTTTTCACGATTATTATTCTTCAGCTAGACCAGGGGTTCTCAACCGGGGTCCTCATGGACCTCAGGGGTCCATGGAATATTTCTGGGGGTCCACAGGCAAAACATAACAAAACTTATTATCATTATTATCACAATTATTATAGTTGTAGAATACTTTATTTGCATTAAATTAGTTTTCATTTAAAAAATAAAGCTCAATTATATAATATTTCTTTGATTATTAAAACCTCAAAATTTATATTCGTGAAAAATAGAAGATTGTTTTATAACCAATAGTTGTGAAGATCCACCAAGATAAAAAGAAGGGAAAGGGAGCCCATGAGTAAAAAAAAAAGGTTGAGAACCACTTAGCTAGACAGATAATTTGAATATATATATATATATATATATATATATATATATATATATATATATATATATATATATATATATAAACAGATAGATAGATAAACCCGATTTTGATTAATTATTTTCCAACCAGCGTTGTCCGGCAACTACATAACAAGACGTGCTCAGGTGGAGGCAGACTATGTACCTAGACGTAGTGAGATGAGGTCAGCGTTGGCTGCAGCTGAAATCGATTAAAGCACGTATCATCCAACCGTTTGACTGGCTTGACTTAAGCAGTAAATGTCTAGGCGCTGTTTTCAATGTGGATGATCAGCGTTCACCATGCGGTCGAGTGTAGTAAGACGAGGTATACATATATCTATCTGTCTTTCTTTCTCTTTTTCTCTCTCACAAACACACTGATGTTTTCCGAAACTGTTTTATATAAACATTGGTTATAGAGTGAGTTTATCAACAGATGCTAAGGTTTAATATAATAGAAATAAAGTGAAATAAAGAAAAAATTAACTGACTGGTTGTTTGATCTATTTTCTATCTTATTTTTAGAACAATTACTGGTGTTGCATAACGAGGACTGTGTTTGAGTGGAAAAGTTTAAAAATCAGAGATGACACCAGATGAAAGTTACGAAACTACTTGATTCTGGATTTGATGGCGAAGATTTTCTGTCTCCTAGCTGGCGAGATTTCACGGAGAAGAAAGATGTCTAGGTTCTGTATTCAATGGAGACCAACGTAAACATGTGGCTATCAATTTATTATTATGTCTGTTTGACTGTTTGTCTGTCTCCTTTTATGTCTGTCTGTCTCTCTCTCTTTCTTTCTCTCTATCTCTATCTCTTTCGTATATTCAAGTTGATTCTCTGATGTTTTTTTAAATAAATCTTTTATATCAACATCGGTATCCGGGTGGGTTTGTCAGCAGACGAAAAAAAACCTTTGGTTCATGACGATAGCACAAGTTGGTAACGATTTAAAAGCCAAAATATAATAATGTGCTCATTATCGATTATTGATTTTCACTTTGTTTTTAAAATTAAATGATTTGAAATCATGTTCGTTGAAGAAATGCCGTTTCTACACCAAATTCTACAAAGGATTGTTAATATAGGAAAAACAAAGTCTGAAAAAAAAATGTCAATACATAGAAATATTCAGGAAGTTAAAACTTAGCGTATTGTAATTTAACCAGCAATAATTTTAGGGACAGAAAAATTAATAACACGCAACAAATATGAGTGCATTAACATTTCTATGAAAATAGTGTTCAATGTATTCCAAATATAGAACTGACCCAAATTAGATAAATCTGTAAGTACTAACAAATACTGAGAAAATAATGTTGTGCTACATAGTTCAATACAAATAATAAAAGCACATTGTAAGAGATAATATTTAATTTACTCTTTCAGTTCAGCAGTTCTTGGCAGGAAATGTTCTTTTTTCCTGTTTCTTTTGGATGTTCCTTTTTTACGCAACGTTTCGCAGATTTCTTTCTTTGGCGAAGAACCTTTGCACGTCGAAATTACTACGCATTCTTTTCGCACACCATTTCAACAATAACAATATTATTATTATTATTATTATTATTATTATTATTATTATTATTATTATTGTTGTTGTTGTTGTATACGAAAACGTCACTACATCAAAGAGGAGTCATGTTTACATGCTTGTCCAGGGTTTCCAGATTGATTTTTTAAGGCAAAATTTTCCGAATTTAGCCTTTTTTTTAAACAGTTTGGCTTTAAAAAAATGTATTTGGCATTTTTGAAAGCGTAATGTACGGACTAACTAAGAAAGAACAAAAACAAAACAGATTATTAACATGTTCTCATGAGAAACATGTGCATTCATTCATTAAATTACTTTGTATAAAGAAATAATAATCTTGAGTATATGATGAAAGAAATTAATTTTATTTATAATTTATGAAGGGAGAAAACCACTAGAAATTTTAAGTTTGTTAATGGAATTCTATCAAAACCTGTTTTTTTTTATTGGACGATACCAAATATTCCTTTTTTAATGAAATGTCACAAAGACAGTCTTTTTAATGGAATTCAACCAACCACTGCTTTTTTAATGAAATGCTATCAAGCACTGATTTTTAAAGGATTATTACCAAAAAATTTTCATAGAATGCCAGCAAATACTATCTTGTAATAGAATGCTGCCATAAACTGTTTTAAATAGAATGCTACAAAATACTGTAGTTTAATGGGATGCCATAAAGAGTGTTTCGATAATAGCATTCCAGGTCACTAACTCTTCTTTTATTTGCTAAATTTCCCCTCTAATGACAATGTTTCTTAGCGAAGATTACTTTATAAGTTATATATACTAACAAATATGTGAACATTCCAGATGTATATTAATGCCCGTCGTAAGATTAGAATTCATACAAACATTAAGCTGCTTAACTTAACAACTTAACAATCTAAATTATTTTTTTATTAACAGAAACGTATTTTGGAATTATCTGTTAAAAACAAAATTAAATTCTACACGAGATTACTATCAATTCGTACGTATCCAGTTTACGAACCAATTTCTTGCAAATTCGAGTCGGCATCTTTCGGTAGATTACGTAAGCAGCTCGTCAGAAGATGAAAGTTTCAATGAAAACGTGAATTTCATTATTAAAATGTAGAAAAAAGTTTTTTTTAAACAAAATGACATTATGTCAACCTGAAATCTACCCTTTCTCCAAGTTAAAAATGGTTTCTAAATAGAAAGAAGGAGACCTTATATTCTGAATTAATCGTCTGGCAATCTTCGCGTGGATAAAAGCCAAGTACGGCTAACGATGGAATACTGTTGCCACATTTGGGCAGGAGCTGCTAGAAGCAGCTTATCCTGCCTTGACAGAGTTCAAAATAGACTTCGTAGTCTAGTGGTGGATGCCCTTTTGTCTTCCCTGTGACCTCTTTCCCACAGAAGAGACGTTGCGAGCCTGTCTCTACTTTATCTTTATTTTCATGGCAAGTGTTCGTCTGAGCTTCAATCTCTGGTCCTCCCCCGCCAAACTTTCACGAAAAACACTCGTCTTGCCAAAACCACTATCAATAATTTCACGCACTCCTTATCTGTGCCTAAACCTAAATGTAGATTCCATGAATAAAACTTCTTTCTTAGAACTGCACGCCTGTGGAACTCTGTTCTGATTGCCTGCTTTCAGATGATCACAGTCTGGTTATCTTCAAGTCCAACGTAAACAAGTTCTTGATGAACCGTCTGCCTAAGTAATCCGATTTACAAAATTCTCACTACTTATGTTTACTCCGTTATAATTACATTGACTAATGTATACCCATTGACTCTTATCCTCTAGTGGCCTCTGGGCCTTGATAAATGGTGATTCCTGTGTAAAATGAAAAACAAAGTGTCGGTTTACTTTCAGCCACATCATAACGTTTGCTTCCCTTACTTTTTCCATTAGTTCTTACATTCCATGGAGAATGTAATCGACATTATTATATTTTGGCTTTTAAATCTTACAAAAGGTGAAGAATTGCTGTTTTCTTGGCCGATATATATATATATATATATATATATATATATATATATATATATATATATATATATATATATATATATATATATATATATATTCAACATTGCTGTTGGCTAAAGTTTTACTTTGAAGTAATGCATTTTTAGCTGCTTAAACCAGGAGTCTTCATGCATTGTCTGGAGAAATTTCCATGTAAAAAAAAATCCAAACTTACAAAATAAGATTATGGAAATTGGTGTCATACCCAAAACGGATGGGGATTTGATAAGAAGATAGATCTGTGACTATAGATATAGTAGATACAGAAAAAAATCGATTTAAAGGTAAAGAGACACAACGTTGCCCGGAATTGGATGATGATCACGAATGTTCCACGCTTATATTGTAATCAAAATCAGTGAAATCACCCATTTTCAATGAAATTAATTTATTATCTGCTCCAGTCATCGGGACTCATTAAAATGCACTAGGAGGAAGCTTGACATGCCTTCCCACAAGTTACTTAATCCGAAAAACATCGTAGAAAAAAACTACTGTTGATTTTACAAAATTATTTTATAATCAATGGAACGATAAATTTGTCCCCGTAATGAAAACAATATTACAGCTTCATTTTAAAACTTTTATCGAAAAAATCAATGCAGCTAACTTGATTATGTAGTAGAGCTGACATCTATTCAATGTAGCCGCCTTCAGACTCAATCATCGCCTCGATACGGGTTCAGGACTGGGAGCATGCCTTTTGCACAATCGCCGGCGGGAGCTAAACGCATACTCAGCGAATGGCGCGATCAGGCTTGCTGTAGTGTTGTAGGAAGGCAAGTTAGCGATTTTCTCGACATATGACGAAACGAATTAGTCCAGTGGCCTCAGGTCGGGAGAGGATGGGGGGGCAGTAAGAGAAGGGAACAAAGTTGTAGCACTCTTTCTGAAGCCAAGACTGTGTCTCTTTGGACATATGGCGCGGCGCCGAATCCTGCTGCCACACCCAGGGTCTGCGAGAAGCCATCTGATTGCACAAGAATATCACCATACTCTTCAGCACATCCAGGTACACTTTGTTGTTGACTTTAAAGCCGGTTTTGAAGATGTGAGGTGGAATGATATGGCACTCTCTCAAACACACCAAAAACCATAACCGTGTCCGGAAACTTTGTTTTCATCACACTGGGCACGTCTCTGTTATTCGTAGCAATCAAGCGATGCATTAGGGTGCTGACAATGGTTCTGTTGTCATAACTTGGGTCGGTACAGATCATGAGTTGTACAGCGGCGCATTTCCAATCTTGCTCGTTGAATATTATGTAACTTTCACACATGATAAAAGGCCCCTATCGCTCTTGGGCCTCGTATAAAACTGGCCAATTAGTAGATGGGCTGCAGCAAAAAAAAAAGGAACCAGTTTTCATCAAACAAAAACGGAATCTAGGACGACAATTTTTCGTTACAATGTGTATAATAGCTTGAATTAAAGTTTAAAATGCAAAAGTGAAGTATCATGGTTCAATTGTGCTCTAAACAGAAACACACATACACACACACACACACGCACACATATATATATATATATATATATATATATATATATAAACTTTAAAAAAAAAGAATTTTATGACACACTGACCCCGTGAAAGTCTCAGACATAGACGAACGAGCCCTTTGCTTGTCAAAGATAACATCTGTATAGTTAGCGATTTAGAACCTAATCCCCACAACCCTCAAACTCTAACCCCTAACACCAACACGAAAATGAATAAAGTCACCGATAAATAAGTAAATAAACAGATACGAAAATGAATAAACTAATAAATTCGCACCCAATTCAACCCTGTTCTTCACACTCATGATAAAAAAAACAAAAACAGAACTTCTTTTGCTGAGGATAGACCTTCGCTCTTCATTTAGAATTCCCTTTGTCGAAAATAAGGGTTGTTGCCTGATGAGGTCTCTAGTTAGTAAATACTAGTAGACCGAAACATGCTCATGACTGTGTAGCAACAAACTACTGCTTATGTAAAGACAAATATATATATACACACACACACACACACACATATATATATATATATATATATATATATATATATATATCCTTCTGAATATAAAATTCCTACTTATGAGACATCGGCTTTGGTTATTGTTTATTCGAGACGAAGTAGGTTCATTCAACAGTTAAATTTCGCTGGGGTTTGCTTAATCTGTGTTAATAGACTTTCTTGTGTGTGGTGCTGTTGCTTATGAGGAAGAGTGCTCACATCGCATGCAATAGGCTCGGGTTTCGAATCCTGTGTTCAGATATGTCCAACTGATGAGCCCAAATGAGGGCGAACCTCGAGTCTTGAACTTCCGGTTTGTTGGCTGTCATGGCTCTTGTGAGCTTCGACGTCGTTTGGCTATGGAAATAATTATATATATATATATATATATATATATATATATATATATATATATATATATATATATATATAATCTGAGGTTATTGTTTTCCAGAGGTAAAGTAACCAATGAAGTTTAACGAGGTGCTCAATACCGAAGTAGAGCAGGGCATACCCTTTATTTGTTTTTACATAAGCAGTAATATATTGCTACACAGTCAGCTAGGTAACTAGAGACCTTTCCAGACGATACAGCTTATAGGAAAGCAATTTTGCTTTCGTATAAGCTGTATCGCCTGAAGTTACTAGTAGCTAGCTGGCCGAAACATGCTCATGACTGTGAAGCAACGTATTACGGCTTATATAAAAAAGAGTATATATATATATATATATATATATATATATATATATATATATATATATATATATATAGCTCGAAATTGGTGAAATCGCCAGTTTTTCAATCAAATCGATTGATAGCTTGCTCTAGTCGAGGACCCACCAAGGTGCACCAGGAGAAAGCTTCACGTGCCCACCAGCGGTAAATTACTCCACAAAAGCCGTTGATTTTATAAAATTATTTTTAAATAATCGCTTGAATCGTTTATGATGCAAAAATTAACTATCATTGGTTAAGATTTAAAAATAAAAATATATCCGGAGGCAAAATAAAATAATGGTTTATCAAAAAATTCAGATGCAGCTTTTGTGAGTTTATTTATTTTTTTAAAATCAAATGCAGCTATGGTAATTATATTTATCAACCAGCACAAGTGAAAATGTTTATACTTACTACGCCTCAAAGGAAAACTCAAATTTAAATTTTTAATCTACATTCTAAATTATTTTCGACGATAGGAGACAATAAGGAGTAGGGGTAGGATATTAGTTTGAAAGGAGGAAAAAAGAAACAAAATTAAGATATCGGATGAAATTTGGCATGTGTCATAAGTCTAGACATGCATGTTCAAACTATTTAGGTCACAGTTTCAGCCGTTTGCATAACAAAGTAAGTATATAAAAATGAGGGAAAGGGAAAACAAGGAAAAGAAAAAGAAAAAGAAGGCAAATAATATTATAGGAGGGGAAATATGTATCTAACAGGACAAGGTGGAGGGAGTTGTCTATATATTTATCTATTTCCTTTTTTCAATGATATTCCAAGAACAGAGAGAGAAAGACAGAAAAGGGAACAAATAAAAAAAAAACAACTATCATTTGCTTTCCAATCTATTTAATGCTAATTAAAAGGAAATGTGTGTGTCCAATATATAAAGTAAAGTCAAATGTATATAAGTAGTCTTCACAGCAATTTTAATGTTAATATTTAATCAAAATATTGGAGTTAGAGTAATCTGTGAAAATATTGCATATATTTAACAAGATTATTATTATTAATGTTATTATTATTATTATTATTATTAATAATAATAATAATAATAATAATAATAATAATAATAATAATAATAATATTCTCCGTCAAACCTCAATTGACATCTTTTCGTGAAAACAGAATTAATAATTTCTTCGGCGGAAAAAAATCTTGCGCCTTCTCTTTACTTTACTTACTTTGTTAATACGTTTTGTTGTGTTAATATTTGCTTTCGTAAGTCTAACTGCTGCTTTTGTTGCTGTTGAAATTAAACTCGCCGGTTTTTTGCTCTTGGTATTACAATTGCAATAATCCGATCGTTTTTAATCAATTTATTCTGTTCCCTCCTATGTGTCTTTTGAAAATTACACCAACTGTTCCATGATACTTTTTAAATACAACAAAAGAAGAAAAAGTACTTTATGTTTTTAAGTCGCCATTAATTTTGAAGGTTTAGTTTTTTTCTCTTTTTTTCTTTTTTCCACTCGCGATCTTTATCTTTTCATTAACCCTATATCCATGTGAGTTGTTTTTATGAACAAAAACAGCAGAAAAAATTTTTTATCTAACTGATCAAGTTCTTATTAGTTCAATGAAATACAAGAAAGTCATTGTGAATGGTTTAACATAATTGCAGCAAATTACTGTCTTAAATATTGAAATAAATTCATATAAAATTTTGCTAAATTTGTGCTCATTTTCGTATTCAATACTAATTCTTATGAAATCTCTATTAATATATAACCGTGCATTAGACGGATCCCATAATACGTAGTTCATTGCACCTTTTTATGACAAGGTTCATAAAAATTTCAGCCAGATCAACCTAATAGCTTCCGATAAAAAGTGGACTGACAGACAAAAAGACAAGAGAAATATTATATAAATACCAGAAAACAGAATCTGGCGGGAATTAGTTTTGAAAATTTGACCCATTCATTTTAATGTGTGTTTGAGTAATAAAATAATATTAAAAAACAACAAAAGCAACAACAACAACAACAACAACAAAAACAACAAGAAACATATTATTATGTTGCTGATAAAGATTTTATTGGTCTTAAAAAATAAAGTAGTTTCGAATAGTTTAACATGAGCGATGTTCACCAACTCAAATATTGCAACAAATTACCACATCTGAAATATTGAAATGAATTCATATAAATTATTTTTCAACGGATAAAGACAAATTTTTGTTAAATTCGATGAACAACAGATTAAATAATTTTTAATATCCATTAAAATGAATGACAGTTTTATAAAAAAAATTGAATAACTAATAAGAATTTAAATCAAATAATTATAAATTTACAAAAAATGATAAAATCGATTTAAATCTACAAACCTTTTGTAGTGTAAAAAAACATGTTGTTTCTTTTTTATTTATATAAAGCTTTGATTCTCTTGATATCGTTTGGTCCAAGAGTTGTTTGGCCACTGTACCAACCGGCCATAATTTCGCCTTTCTTGTTGTTATGACTTAATCCCAACGAATGACCACTTTCATGCAAGGCGATCGAAACAAGACTCAAACCTCTGCCATTTTTATACTTGTAAGTTTCATCATCGTCAAAATGGATGTCACCCGCTGCGGGATGGTCGGAAGGCGAGAATGCATGTGCTAACTCTCCCCCTTAAAGAAAACAAAAACATAGAAAAGAAATCATAATAAGTATTGCATATAATACGACAATATTAACGATTTTATTAGTCATTTCGAGATCAATGTAGGTTTTCTGATGAATTTATTTAAATATTAATATTATTTATCTAATTATTTATTTAAATAGTTAGAAATTAACCGGATGTGTTTAGATAAATTAGTAGTCATAATAATTTACGACAAGCAAAACATAATGGAAACAAAAGGCAGTTTGTAACGTACCACTTCCATCCATTGCATAAGGACAGCGTTTATGTTTTCTGATCACAAACCTAAGTTCCATAATCGCAGTTCCGGAATCAATTTTCTTAAATTTCAATTTCGAAGGACCTTCCCATAGAGTCAATGCCTCTGCAATTGCAGCCCTGCAATGGGAATACAGTTTGAATTAAAAGATCAAGACGAACACATTTGAATGTGTTTTCGCAAATCATTCATAAATTGTTTTTCTCAAAAATAAATAAAGGCTAAACTAATTACCTTGTGTCACTTTCACTTATGTCCTTTGTGTAAGTTAAAAATCTGTAGGTAATTTCTGAAACGTTCCATCTGGCTAAAATAAACAGAAGTGAAAAAGACAATGTTAATAAAAGTTGCGTTGCAGTTTTGTGCTTTAAAATATTCTTAACTTTAGACAAAATAATCGGAAAGTTAACAACTGTAAAAGACAGATTCCTGATCATTGAACTGATTTCATTAATTGTTACATACTTGTTATCAAAGCGTGTCTATTCATGTAATGTACGCACGTGATAGTCATTCTGAGAGGAAATAAACGTATCTGTTATTTAACGTGTAAACTGTTTCGGAAATCACCAAAGCTGATTTGTCCATAATGGTGAAGGCTTCGTGTAGAACATACCACATTTTTAGTTACAACTGCTAATCTCAGGCGGCTCAATGGCTGCCACAAGACAGAGCAGAAAATAGACCTCAAATTTTCCTTCTCGTAGATGAATTTCTTAACGCATAGTGGTTTTTAAATATCAACTTAGGATTTTCTACGTCCCGACGGTGAGTCAACGTGATTATACCGTATTTGAATAACATTCAACGTTAAGATAACAGAGTACAGTTCTTTAACACAAATTCAAATGCATTACATGACACAGATGCGATTGATGACAGTAATAAGCTTCAGATGTGCGTTACGTACGGATGGATGAACATAACTTTCCGTATGTTTTTTTTTGCGTTCTTACCGTTAGTTTTCCTCGTCTTGTGGACGCTGAAACAAAGCGCCTTTCTAATATGGCCTAGTACATCAATCAACGCATACAAAACGACTTCTTACTATAGTTTTATGCAGCTTCATTTGCAGTATTCAAACACATGCATGTCGGGTCGAGTTGTTTAATATCTCGAATTCTACACACATCCGTCCTGTTTATACGACGTTGTGTGATTGCATGATTGTAACGGCCGTCGTTTTCTGTCTCCGACTTCTTTCTCGTTTTCTCGATTTGGTCGTCATCTATATATCCGGCTGCTCATTAGTTCTTTAAAATTGACTACTTTCTACATCAGACAATTACGTCATTCTTTGACGCCCAAGATTAAGCCATTACCGTTATTGGGTGTACATTTTTGTTTTCAGATTCTTAAATTTGTATTTATTTAAATTCTATATATTTAGCTGTGTAAATTTGCATATTTTCCTACTTTACCTAACTTGCTCGCCCTCGAAGGAACCCGATCTGTCACACATTGAACATTTTTCAGAAATTCCGAGTAAACACCCTCTGAGAATATTTGTTCAACCTCTACGCGATATATTAATTATATGATTCTTGTCATAACCTCGATATCAAGAGACTTGTTATGTTTTGGTCACATTTAAATATTTAGCGTGTGCTACGAATGATAACAAAAAATACATATTTCTCTTCTTTGTAAAGATGATTTTTGAAAGTTCTATTAACTTACAATTTTCTGGTCTGCCTACTTCGATATCTTTCATTCCACAACGAGGCTTTAACATTAGTTCCCGAACTTCTTCGTTTACTTCTCCAGTCACTTCTAAACCGGCAAATTCCTGGAACAACCTGTAGAAAGTAACAGGAAATTGAGACGATTACTTCATATAGATAATCAACAACTACGAATGATTATATTTCATAATAAGCACGAAATATATATATACATATATATATATATATATAGAGAGAGAGAGAGAGTGACAGAGAGACACGCACACACACACACATATATATATATAGAGAGAGAAAGAGAAAGAGAGGGATAGATAGATAGATAGATAGATAGATAGATAGATAGATTCGTGTGTGTTGTTGTTGTCTATTCATAAAATTGTAAGACTTGTGATCAAGTATGTCTTAATAAACGTATTCAAGATCTGATCGAGTCAAACATATTATTCAAAACAACGGTCTGCTGTGTGTCCTCAGTCTTACTTGAAGAAATTAAGCATAATGCATGAGTAGGAATAATTGTCTTTTCTGTACATTTTACATTCAAAACTTGAGGTTGATGCTTGGGTTTAATAAATTCACATTGTGCAACAATAAGCAATAAAAGACGAAGTACATGTCCGTGGATATTGAAATATGGGAGAGAGAGCGAGGGGAGAGATGAAACGTTGTTCGCTGTGAAAACTTACTTGATGGCGTCTGTTCTGCGTTCACCATAATCGACTGAGCGTTCGTTCGCATCATTCATGTAACCATATTTACGGAGATATTCCTGCCGATTTAAAATGTAAAAATATAATTGAATATATAACGTTAATAACTGTTATGTAAGGATATCGAGTAATATATATATGAACATATATATATATATACATATATATATATATATGTTCATGACCTTTCTCATTTATATATATTATATATATATATATATATATATATATATATATATATATATATATATATATATGTTTGGATTTTCAGAATGTGAGCGATGATGTAATTATTTCCACAGTCAAACATCACCGCAACTCACACAAGCCATGCAAGCCAACAAGCCGAAAGCCGAAGATACGAGTTTCGCCTTCATTTGAGCTCATTAGTTGAACACATTCGAAGTCTTGATTTGAAACCCGAATCTCTTGCATGCGAGGCGATTACTCTGCCACTTGTAACCATGCCTATAAGTTAAGACTTTCTTGTGTGTGGTGTGGTTGTTTAGGTGGCAGGGTACTCGCATGCAAGACATTCCGGTTTCGAAACCCGATATACATACACACATATATATATATAAAATTTAATATGAGCTAATTAAATTACTACACCATCTTTGTTGGGAACGCCCCGGAAAATTATTTCATATGATTATACTCTTTTCTTCTAAGCAATTACTCTACATACTTTAAATATATTTCTATCTCCCTCAGTTCATCCACTGAAATTTTGGCACTTAACATATAAATGTATGCTATATTCCGTACCAAGTCTCCCTAAAACATTTAATGATGTCTATTCTTAATAAAAAATATTCGACAAAGTCAAGATTATTTACGTTGCCTTCTGTTGTTTTCAGTTCTATCTCCTTTGATATAACTTAATCCAAACAAATAAAACGCAATAATCGGCCTAAACTTTACTTTAATTTTAACTTTTTGATCTTATTGAAATCAATAGTTTCCTCTACTATATTAAAGCATTCTTAACCATAAATTTAAAATTACGAACTCTAAACTCTGACTAGTTTCGACCACCTTACAACAACCGAGTACACTATAAGTTTAAACAGTAAAGAGTATGTACCGTTACGTACCTTAAATACTAGCTCTAAAATATTTTTATTTGAATCTACTCGAAAAGTAATAAAAACATATATATGTACATGCATTCATATATTTATATGTATACATATACGTATGTATATATGTGTGGATACGTTTAGATCAATTATCTAGACTTATTCTATGTTTTATCTTTTACTGTTTACATCTTTTCTATGTTTTGGAAATCCATTATTCTTTGCATTTTGATTTTTTAATCTTACTATAAACACTTTCTTTCCATTATTTATCACTATTATTATTAAACATTGTCAATTATCATAAATATCAATCACTAACTTATTTACCGCCCTTTACCTTCTACTTTAAATAATCATTATCACAATTAAAGTAGATGATTATATCTAAGCATGGATATTAATTAATTATATACATTTTCAGATTTTATTATTACGATTATTGCTATATAACTTTCAAAGCCTCGAATAGTAAAAAAGAAAAAGCTATTATGAGAAATGAGAGTGGAGGTGGGGGAGTATACGAGGATGGGGACGTGTAAGAAGCAGAAAGGCTTACCCTTGAATCACCAGCAATAAAATATTTATGGCTTCCCCTTTCTATTTTTCCTCCTTCCTTTTTTCTTTCTTCCTCATTTCCTTTTTTTCCTTTCTCTCTGGCGTCTTTTCCTTTCTTCCTTGTTGCTTAACCTGTACACCGGTGTAGGTAGAGATTATGTAATGGGGCGGAGATATACAAGAAGGTAACGTAAAGTAGGTTTCCTGACCACATAAAAATTTTAGTAAAATTAAAAGCATTTTTATAACTGATTACTCCCGATTAAATCTGAAACCATTTTAGCATAGATATATTAAATTCACATCAGCCCACTAATAGAACCTATACACACTAATATGTTTCAGATTTGGAGCAGCTGTCACACTCGCATACGTGTACCATTCTGTAACCCCCCATACTTTCCTATATCTCAACACAGTCTCAAATGCACACTATCTATTGAGTCTTATTTACATACAACTAAATCTTATTTTTCAAAACATCTTACGGAACCTCCTGTGATGAAGAAAACTTGATATTTTTATTACAAACTTTGTTTTCGTATAAACTGTATCGGCTGAAGAGGTTTCTAGTTACTAGTAGCTAGTTTACCGAAACATGCTCATGACTGTGTAGCAACATGCTACTGGTTATGTAAAAACAAATAAAGAGTATCGAGAAATGTACGATGAAAAACAGACGAATAGAAAGAAAATGTTAAAAAAGAAAGCGAACAGATAAGATTGAAAATAGAAAGAAATAGAAAGTAGCACCAATCATTATCGAGAATTGAAAACTCAAGAAAAGCCAAGAAAACGATAAAGCTCTTATATAATCTCTCTTCTTTTCGAGACGATGATGAGCAAGAAAATCTCGTAAACGATATATAATCCTACACATAAAAAATGATCTCACTGTATAAAAACAAACTCAAAATAATTCAGTCAAACTGTTATCACGTATAATGATGTCGCAAGAAAATAAAAAACAGAACAAGTTAAAACACTTTATGATTTACCAATATTCCATTGCTTTACCCAGTGTGAATAATGTATGTTCTATATTGTTAAATAATTTTTTATATGTGCCCAGGCAACGCTGCGCCACAGGTTATACTATTTTTTTTTATTACACTTTCACCCCAAGCAAGGCCCATTGCTACTTTGGTGTAGGGGTCTACTATCAGGGACATGAGCTACTGGGGTACTATGTAGGGAGTTGGGCAGCAAGATATCGGTTTACGTTACACTTAAACTTCTGCATGTCAGTACAGTTGGGAAAGCAGGGACCTGGAAGATACCCCCAAATTCAACCCAAATTTACAACCCATCCTTTTCATAACCTATCATACTTTCATAAGTCAGAGTCCATTTTCTGTAGACTGTTTTTGAACCCATTCAACGACGGGTACTTTTGCTAGTATATATATATATATATATATATATATATATATATATATATATATATATAAGGATATGTATATATATATATATATATATCAGAATTTTCTGATTATGAAAGATGATATGATGTTTTCCACAGTCTAACATCGCCGCAGATCATACAGGCCATGTCAGCCAACAAACCGGAAGCCGAAGACACGAGTTTCGCCTTCATTGGTCTCATCAGTTGAACAAATCCGAACTCGTGATTCGAAGCCCGAATTTATTGCATGAGAGGCAAGTATCCTGCCACTTGCAACCACGTCTATAAGTTAATAGACTTTCTTGTGTGTGGCGTGGTTGTTAAGGTGACAGGGTACTCGCATGCAAGAGATTCGGGTTACCACACCTGATATATATTAAAACACTTTATAATGATGTCGCAAGAAAATAAAAAACAGAACAAGTTAAAACACTTTATGATTTACCAATATTCCATTGCTTTACCCAGTGTGAATAATGTATGTTCCATATTGTTAAATCATTCTTTTATATGCTCCCAGGCAACGCTGGGACACAGGTTATACTAGTTTTAATAATAACAATGGAATCACTAGGCACAGAGTGGATGTGCACTCACTCTCGCCGTCTAAACATTTACGCTTTATTTCAACTATATTTCTCGCGATTAACGTGTGGTATGTTCCTTGTTAATGGCGTCAGATAGCTCCATGGCCGGGTTCGAATCTTCTGACCAGTTGTAATCGTAACTGATGATTCCCGAAAGGATGAAACACTAGTGCTTGTGGGTATTAAAAAAGATTATAGTAAATACTATGCCAGCCCTTTTAAGAACTCGGTTCTATTGTTGAGTACTCTAAGCTGAAATTAAAGTCGGTCGGCATCATGCGCAGATCATGAAATTATAATCATAAGATCACTCTCGCCGTCTAAACATATACGCTTTATATAAATGGTAATTTCAACTGTGTTTCTCGCGGTTAACGTTGTGCGCGTGTTTTTTTTTTTTTTTTTTTTTTTTTTTTTCTTCCTTGCTAATGGAGTTAGAGATTGCATCGTTATCTGGTTCGAATTTCCCCACCGGCTGTAATCGTAAATCCCTGCACTCTCTGCTGAATAATGCAAAAAAAAAAACCAGCTTCGTACAGTTGATTTTATCTTCAACGGTTGTGTGTACTAACGCGAATTCTCGTCGTTCGTATGCAAATTAGACGATATTGGACGGCATAAAAATAAGCCGCGTGAAGAACGGGAGGATTAATTTTAAAGGGAGTTGAGTTATGTATACGTTTTAAGTTGAGTCATGAAATATTATTCGAGTTGATAGAACACATTGGCGTTTAGAAGTGGTGCGAATTACGGAATATGCGAAAAAGAGTGCTGTGTATTTTTATTTTGATCACAGAAGTACGTTATAAATCTTTATATGCGAGCAACTCTATTTTTATAAAATATCATCATCAGTCGCATCTTCCGCTTGGTGCAGATTGCGAACCCACGTTACTTATTTTTCCACATTCCTTCCTATCAAAGTTGGTTGACGGGCACCCAAACAGTTGAGAAATGTCCAATCAAAAACAGTTTCTTTTCCCCTTTCCTTGGTATTCCTCTGCCTCTTTTGCTTCTAACATACCCTCAAAGCATAAATTTGACAGGCCAAAGGTTGATCGTTTGACATGGCCAATAACTTTAAGGATTTTACTTTTAATTTTATTAAATTCAAGGTTAAGGAATAGTTTTACGGAGGGTGGATATTTGGGGGGGGGGTCAATCAGGCGATGTACAGTAATAAAACGTATTCCGTGATTTTGAAACGCCTGGAAGCAATTGGCTGGTTATTTAGTCCATGTGATACAATAGTCCATATAAATCTATTGGGAGGCCATAAATTAAATAAACTTTGACTTTAACAGTTATCTGACCGTTTTATTTATTTTATAATGGTGCTGTGTTTCCGCGCGTTCAAAAACAAGGTTCCACTGAAATGTAAAATTATATAATTATGTGTGCTTGTTCTCGTATCCAATCTGCTGTAGAACCTACATTGAATCCTCATTATTTTTCCAATTCTACTCGTGAAACAATAAAAACAAAAATGAAAAAATCACTCACGTCAACATTTAACTCGGATGAACTTGGTGTTAACTCCTGTTCAGCGCTGCCAGGAGTTACATACTGCAATGCCGGATCTGCGGCCACCGCGGACCAAGTAAGAAGAACCACAAACAACGTCAACATTTTCTCTTTGTTCCTGATGCGTTCCAATAGATTTTCTTCAATGGAATGATGTCTTGTCACCAAATCTCGCTTCTATTTATATACAGAGTTTTGAATAGACATTCCTGTAGCAGCTGGAGATTTAAAAGATAATGACGTCATATCTCCATTTTTCATCCAAAATGATTTCAACGCATTAAAAGGAAAATTTAGATTTTCAAAATGATTACAAAAAACTCAAAATGAAAAAAGTTTCGCATCAATAATTTCTTCTCTTCTTCTATAAACGTTTTGATGATTTATCTTAAGAATCTGAAAATTGTTATGTAACTTAATTCGTTGTTGTTTTTTTTTTAATGTGTAGATTTGATGGCAAATATTGATTCGGCATTTTTTGTCCATCTATGGAACAATACAATTGGAATGCTTAATTAAGTTTTTAAATGTTTGTGGGTTTTTTATGGTCTACTAGTCAGACATAGAACTCGGGTTATGTAGATTATAAGAATCAGTCAAAATAAGTTTGCAAGACAGTTAAATCTACATATCTATAAAAGTGAGAATGTGTGCATGAGGACACTTCTCAACCTATATACTCACGAAACGTTTTACTTACAAACTTGAAATTTGATGAATAGGATATTCAGACATGTGGAAAATTTTTTAATCTGTTTTCCTTTAGAAAAAAATCTGTTAAGGGATCAAAATTGAAAATTTGGTACTTGGGGGTCATCGGATTTTTTATTTGTTTTTCAACATGCGCATGCTCGATTTGAAACATGACAGATTACTTGTATTAAGAATAAGTAGGTTTGAAAACTCTTTTTAAAGATCTTGTCAGACAGACCTTATGGTTATCGTACTTGACTCACTGTCTCTAGGATTTGGTTTCGATCTCAGCTCGAGTATTTTTTTACTTACAAGAAGTGGACTGTTAAAAAAAAACTCGCTTGCACATGTCTCAGTTTCCTCAGTAAACCACTTTGTTGTGATATGGTTTTTAAATAGCAGGCTATCGAAACCACATTTTATTTATCAATAATTCACTAAAAACATATAATCTCATGGTCTGATAACATGCGCCAAACTACTTAATCTGCCCCTCAGATAGAATTGATATATATATATATATATATATATATATATATATATATATATATATATATATATATATATATATATATATATATAAATATATATATATATGACTGTACAACAAATGCCCATAGCCCACTCGGGAATGCTGATCACGCTGTGATAATGGTAGAAATCAGCCTAAATTCTCGCCCTAAAACTGAAGACCCACTACTCAAAACAACGAGGTATTACAAAAAGGCTGATTGGGAAGCCATCAGGGAGCTCATCAGAGATGCCCCATGGCAAAATATTTTTACTCTTCCAGCGGAACAGTGTGCAAATGAGACAACTGAATGGTTCAAAACTGCTATTGAAGCACATGTTCCCGCACGGAAATACTATAGCAAGCCCCACTCCCCCCAATGGTTTACTTCTGCTTGTGCAGCTGCCATTTGTCAAAGGCAGCATGCGTTCCGCAGATTCAACCGACATAAGTCCAGCTCAAATAAACAGAAGTTTATAGAAGCTAGAAATAATTGTAAGAGAGTGATAGACACAGCTAAGTCAGATTACTCTGAAACCACCAGAAAGCGCATCGAAGCACAGAAATTAGGAACCCGGGATTTTTGGAAAATCTACAACAGCGTAGTTAATAATGGACAGTCAATTATTCCCCTACTAACAAACAATCATGAGGTTGCTTTCACGGCAACTGACAAGGCTTATCTGCTTGCCAGTCGGTTTGCCTCAAACTCCACACTGAACTCGGTACACCACTCACTCCCTGATTTTCCTCTGCGAACAGACGCCACACTTGACGACTTGAAAATCACCCCTTCTCAGGTACATGCTATTATAAAAAACCTAGACACCTCTAAAGCATGTGGACCAGATCTCATCCCGGCTGTGCTATTAAAAAAATGCTCTGCCGAGGTTGCTCCAGTTCTGTCCAAACTTTACAATAAATGCCTTAACGAATCTTGTTTTCCCGACTGCTGGAAAACCGCCTCTGTGGTACCAGTCTTCAAGAATTCTGGTGAAAGAACTGACCCACTAAATTATCGCCCCATTAGCCTCCTCCCGCTTTTCGCCAAAATATTTGAGTCCTTAGTTAATAAAGCCCTAGTCCAGCACCTAACAGCTGCTAAACTCTTGACTGACAAACAATATGGATTCAGGCAAGCCCGTTCAACAGCAGATATCTTAACTGTAGTTTCTGAACGTATATACCGTTCATTGGATAAAACAGGGGAGGGTAGAGCGGTGGCCCTTGATATATCTAAGGCTTTTGACAGGGTATGGCACGATGGTCTTCTAAGGAAAATTAGATCATATGGAATCACTGGAAGAATTCATAACGTAATTAAATCCTTCTTAAGTAATAGAAAAATCAAAGTTGTCCTCGACGGACGTACATCCAAACAATATGACATAAATGCGGGAGTGCCTCAGGGGTCTATCCTTGGACCTCTATTGTTCCTGATATTCATAAACGACCTCCCTGATAATATTGTTTCGGAGATGGGTATATTTGCCGATGACACCACTCTCTATAACAGATATGAGGGGAAAACAAATGAACACATATCCAAGAAAATGGCAGAAACACTAGAGGATGACCTCCAATCCGTAGTGGAATGGGGACAAAAATGGTTGGTCTCATTCAATGCTGCTAAGGCTAAGCTTGTTTCCTTCAATAACTACAAGAAACCTTCTCTACTACCAATAGCAATGGCCAAGAACACATTGCCTGAAAGTACTTCTTTTAAACTCCTCGGCCTAACGTTTACAGGGAATATGAACTGGAATAGATACATTGAGAGCATTGCCAAGGCTGCTGCAAGGAAGGTTGGCTCCCTCTACCGTGCTAGAAAACTACTTACGCCTGCCAGTATCCTATACCTCTATAAGGCAACCATTCGCCCATGTATGGAGTACTGTTGTCACATCTGGGCTGGTGCATCTGCTGCTTGTCTCTCGCTCCTGGACAGGGTTCAAAAGAGAGTCGCCAACCTGATAGGTCCTGAACTGTCATCTGGGCTTCAACCTCTGTCCCATCGACGAGATGTTGCATCCCTCTGCCTGTTCTACAAATACTTTAATGGTGAATGCTCTGACGAACTGCAAACACTTGTACCTCCCCGACGTAACTACCCCCGACAAACCCGACAAGCTACTAAGTCTCATCCCTTTACAGTGGAGATCCCTAGGTGCAAGAAAGCCTTTTACTCCAATAGTTTCTTCCCCAGAACTGCGGGTCTTTGGAACTCCCTTCCGGGATTCTGCTTTCCCAACTGCAATGATATGCAGAAGTTCAAGTGTAATGTTAACAAACATCTTTCTACTCTTCTCCCTTCATAATGACCCCGCTAATTAATTCCCTAATAGTAGCCCCCTGCTTCAAAGTGGCACTGTGCCTTGTTTGGGGTGAAAATTGAATAAAAAAAATTAAAAAAAAATATATATATATATAATTACACACTTGGTTTTTTTCGAGATCGTTAAACTAGTGTTATCGTTTTCGAATTGACCATAAAAATATTACGTTTTCATTTCTAAATGTATTCACAAAATTACTGAATGTACTTATATATTTTTATTTATTTATTTATTTTTTTTTTTTTTTTTTACAAAAGTGTTACCATTTTTCAAGGCCTGGAACTATAGTTCTCGTTAGATTACCGGAGTTATGTAACGATAAGCCTGTCCAGTATTATATGGATGACAAATTTACAATATTAAGTGCTGTGTGTATGTAGATATGCGGCTATGTATAACACCTAAGAGAGTGGAACGCCTCTGCCCTGTGCATCCCAGGTCACACGTGGACAAGGTGTAGCATCCATTAGTCTGATATTCTAGAGATTTATTATACAGGGGTAGATAGAGTTCCCTAATCGTGGTGAAAAAATCGACCTAGAAGAAAACTGATGAAAACCTGATAAAAGACAATTGTTTTGGCGATGGTACCTGCTTCCATTTTATATCATGTGTAAAGTTTTTTTAAAAAGCTGTCATGAGTATGGTCATATTCGTTTGCAACCAACCGGAAATAACAGAACATAAATTTTTAATCTGTTTTCATTCAGAAAAAAATTTGCTAAGAGATAAAAATTTAACATTTGGTACTTTGGGGGGGGGTCATCATATTTTTTATCTGTTTGGCATTCTCGATATGAAACATGACAGATTATTTATATTAAGAATAAGTAGGTTTAAAAACTCTTTTTAAAGATCTTGTTAGAGAGGCCTAATGGTTATCGTACTTGTCTCACTGTCTCTAGGATTTGGTTTCGATCTCAGCTCGAGTATTTTTTTTACTTACAAGAGGTTGACTGTTAAAAAAACTCGCTTGCACATGCCTCAGTTTCCTTCCGTTTTTTACTTCATTAGTCTGATATTCTAGAGATTTATTATACAGGAGTAGATAGAGTTCCCTAATCGTGGTGAAAAAATCGACCTAGAAGTAAACTGATGAAAAACTCAAAACCTGATAAAAGACAATTGTTTTGGCGATGGTACCTGCTTCCATTTTATATCATGAACGAATGCGCAAGTAGTAAAGTTTTAAAAACGCTGTCATGAGTATGCTCATATTCGTTTGCAACCTGATCTAACCGGAAATAACAGAACATAATAAAGGTGGTAAATTTACGTGAAACTACATAAACGAGCTGAACCCACCTCGTGGACCTATGTAAAATTGTAATGCGTAGGTATTAAAATAAAAACGTTTTTACACTCATAAAATGTGTTGCTTAGTCGGTTGTGCCGTAAAATGTAATAGCACACCTCTATAATTATGTTTGGTGATTTTTAGCATGAGATTTGTTTCTTTAAATTGGTTTACCCATGTAAAATTCACACACTAAACATTTCAATAGCGTAAAGTGGTTTCTGTTTTAATTGTCTTTGGCATAATTATATAGTGCAAAAATAACCTTCTTAGTGACATGCAATATGGTTTCCGTTCTGCAAGATCCACCGCAGATGTGCTAACGGTTATATCTCATAGGATTAGTGAATCCCTTGACAAAGGCTTCCTTTCTAGGGCAATTGCTCTTGACATATCAAAGGCCTTCGCCAATGTATGGCATAAAGGCCTACTTTACAAGATTTCCAGCTACGGTATCACTGGTAATGTTTTCTCAATCATTAAATCATTTCTCTCCGATAGGCTCATAAGAGTAGTGGTTGATGGTCAGAAATCAGCGGCCCACAGTATTAATGCTGGAGTCCCTCAGGGGTCCATCTTAGGCCCAACTCTTTTCCTAATCTACATCAATGATCTCCCTAAATACATACTTAAATCATTTGTTGACATATATGCTGATGACACGACCATCTACGGCAACACATCACAGGCTGTAAATGACAAAGTTCTCTCTGATTCTCTCTCCTCTGATCTCGAGCACGTGGTTCAGTGGGGGAAGAGGTGGCTGGTTACCTTTAATGCATCTAAAACCAAGCTCCTATCTTTACATCATCAACGCTCTGATCCCCATCTGGCATCAATTGAAACGGAATGCTCTCGTCTAGGAGAAGCCCCCTGTTTTGACAAGCTTCCGGGCTTGACCTTTACTCTTGATCTGAAATGGAACACGTACATCAAGTCTGTTGCCAAGGTCGCTGGAAAGATGGTGGGATCCTTCTACCGCTCCAGAAGATATCTCACTACTGATGCAATTCTCTATCTATATAAAAGCCAAGTACATCCAAGGATGGAATACTGCTGCCATATCTGGGCAGAAGCTGCTAAAAACAGCCTATCCTGCCTTGACAGAGTACAAAATAGACTTCGTGGCTTAGTGGGGGATGCCCTTTTCTCTTCCCTGAAACCTCTCCTCCATAGAAGAGACGTTGCGAGCCTATTTTTGTAATATCGTTATTTCCATGACAGGTGCTCGTCTGAGCTCCAATCTCTAGTCCCCCCTCGAAAATCTTTTACGAAAAATACCCGGCTAGCTAGAACCACTGTCAAAAATTTTCCCCACTCTTTATCTGTGCCTAAATCAAAACGTGGATTCAATGAACAAAGCTTCTTTCTAAGAACTGCACGCCTGTGGAACTCTGTTCGGTCTGCTTGCTTCCCACCTCACTACAACCTGGATGTCTTCAAGTCCAACGTAAACAAATTCCTGATGAACCGCCCCCTTAAGTAGACATTTTATTAAACCCCCACACTAACGTACTGTACATGCAATAACCTTTATCTCTGAGTGGCTTCCGGGCTTTGATAAGTGGTGATCACCTTGTAAAAAGAAAATAAAAACTTATTTTTAATTTTTTTTTTACAAAGGAGCCACCACAGATCAAGGACATTGGGACAGTAGCGTAGTAATCGTTTGTGGTTGAAATTTGGTATCATTATATAATTTACGAGGACAGTTCAATAGGATCTTGTCTATGTTGGACTTAAAGATGACAGTATTGTAGCCAGCTGGAAAGCAGACTGGCAGAACAAAGTTCCACAGACAGCCAGTTCAAGGAATAAAGCTTTTTCATGGAATCCACGTTTATGTTTAGGCACTGATAGAGAGTGGGAGAATTTATTGATGGTAATTTTTGCTAGACGAATTTTTTTTGTGTGTGAAACATTGAAGCTCATTCGATAAATCATATATAGGCTCGCAACATCTCTTCTGTTGGAAAGAGGTTGCAGAGAAGAAAAAAGCATCATCTACTAGATTAAGAAGTCGGTTTTGAACTCTGTCATAACAGGATAGTTGCTCTGAGCAGCCTCTGCCCAGATATGACAACCTTACTCCACCTATGACGTACTTGGCTCTTATACGGGTAGAGAATTGCATCATCAGTACTATAATTACTGCAGTGATAAAATGACCCAACTATTAAGCCAGTAAATATAACAGTTACATTGTATTTTGTGATATATATATATATATACATATATATAAATTGCCTCTGAGATGGGGATATATGCTGATGACACTACACTCTATGGCAGGCACGACAAGAAGACGAACGAACACATTTCTAAAGAAATGGCAGAAAAACTAGAGGAAGACCTCCAATCTGTGGTGGAATGGGGACAAAAGTGATTGGACGCGTTCAATGCTGCCAAGACTAAACTACTTTCATTCAATAATTACAAGAAACTCTCTCTACCACCTATAGCAATGGCCAACGACTCTTTATCTTAGAGTACATCTTTCAAACTCCTTTGCCTAACGTTCACAGGAAACATGAGTTGGAACAATTACATTGAAGGCATTGCCAGGGCCGCTGCAAGAAAGGTGGATTATCTCTACCGTGTTAGACAACTACTAACACCCGAAAATATCCTGTACCTCTATAAGGCCACTATTCGCCCATGTATGGAGTATTGCTGTCACATCTGTGCTGGTGCATCTGCTACTAGTCTCTCGCTCTTGACAAGGTTCAAAAGAGAGTCGCAAACGTGATAGGCCCTGAACTGGCATCTAAGCTTCAGCCTCTGTCCCATCGACGAAATGTTGCATCCCTCTGCCTTTTCTACAAGTATTTTAGTGGTGAATGCTCTGACGAACTGCAATCACTCGTGCCCTCACGACGTGACCACCCTCGACAAACCCGACAGGCTACTGAATACCACCCCACACTGTACAGAGCCCCAGATGTAAAAGATCTTTTTACTCCAATAGTTTCTTCCCCAGAACCGCTAGACTCTGGAATTCCATTCAAGATCCCTGCGTCCCCAACAGATCTGACGTGCAGAAGTTCAAGTGTAACGTGAACCGACATCTTGCTGCCCAAATCCCTACATAGTACCGCAGTAGTTGTTGCCCCTGATAGTAGCCCTCTACACCAAAGTAGCAATTTTCCTTGTTTGGAGTGAAAATGTAAAATATCTATATATATATATATATATATATATATATATATATATATATATATATATATATATATATATATATATACAGTGATGATCATATTTATTGGCACGGTAAAATAAAAGTTAAATTTTGTCTAATAAATTCTAAAAAAGGGATTAAATTAAAGAAAATAACAAAGTATATTATGTATTTTTAACTGGCCTTTCCGATGCAGCAATCGGATTTTAGAAAAAATAAATAACAAAGGAACAACAAACATAATTGCAAAAAACCCTTGTTCAAAATTATTGGCACGATTTATTTAATAATCAATTGTATAGCCTTTGGCCTTGATTACCTTCCTCAGTCGCTTTTCATAGTTTACAACCAAGTTGTTGCACTCTTCAGTAGTAATTTTAGCCCACTCTTCCTGACAATAATCCTCCAATTGAATAAGATTCTTAGGCTTCCTTTGCATTACCCTCAATTTTAATGTTCTCCATAAATTTTCAATTGGATTAAGGTCTGGGCTTTGTGATGGCCACTCCAAAACATTAATATGATTGTCCTCAAGCCATTTCTTAGTCAGTTTAGCCGAATGCTTTGGGTCATTATCTTGCATGAACCACCAACGACGACCAAGTGAGAGCTCTTTAGCAGAGTCTTTCAGGTTTTCATCCAATATTTTAACATAATCTTCCTTTTTTATGCTACCTGTGACCTTAACAAGTCGCCCTGGTCCAGAGGCAGCAAAGGATCCCCAAAACATCAAACTGCCTCCACCGTGCTTCACTGTGGGTATGGTGTTCTTAGGCAGAAAAGCTTCGCCAGATTTTCTGTAAATATAAGACACTTTATTATGGCCAAATAACTCTATTTTCGTTTCGTCAGTCCATAGAACACGTTTCTAGAATGCAACATCTTTATCAATATGACGTTTTGCAAAGGCTAGCCTTGCTTTCAGGTGCATAGGCTTCAATAAGGGAGTCTTTCTCGGGCGACATGCTTTTAAACCAGCTCTCTTCAAAACTCTACCAACTGTATGTCGAGATACATTCACTCCAGAGGTGCTCTGTTCATCAACAATCTCCCCAACAGAGATCCTTGGGTTTTGTTTTACTTGTCGAACAATTTTCCGTTCATCTCTTGGGGAAAGAATCCTTTTTCTCCCTCTACCCTCTAAACTCATAACGTGGCCTTGCGATTTGAACTTGTTTATTATGGCTCTAACAGTGGATTTGGGAAGGTTTAGCTTCTTTGAAATCTTATCATAGCCCTCCCCATTGGTATGGCATGCTACAACAAGCTTCCTGACGTCTTCGCTGTGTTCCTTAGTTTTAACCATGGCGATTGAAAATTATAATTTAGTCACTTATAAATAAATCGCTATCTAAAAATTATCTGAAAAAAATTATTCACTGAATTAGCGTTAAACAAGCATAATATGGCTATAAAAAAGTTCAGAAAGCACGTAAACCGGAAATTGATTGATATTATACTGATACTAAAAGAAAAACAAATCCGTGCCAATAATTTTGAACAAGGGTTTTTTGCAATTATGTTTGTTGTTCCTTTGTTATTTATTTTTTCTAAAATCCGATTGCTGCATCGGAAAGGCCAGTTAAAAATACATAATATACTTTGTTATTTTCTTTAATTTAATCCCTTTTTTAGAATTTATTAGACAAAATTTAACTTTTATTTTACCGTGCCAATAAATATGATCATCACTGTATATAGTGCCACGCAAAAGTATTGGATACATTACATTTTTCTTCATAACTTTACGTAGGGTTAATGATTTTATCTAAAATTTGGTCAGTATATTCCTATTACTATTCTAACTAATATTTGACGTAGTAATTACAAAATTAAAGTTCAGAAAGTTTATATTGAAGGAAAAATTTGAATAATCTAACGCAAAAGTATAGGATACATTGATTTAATATTTGGTTGCATAGCCTTTATTGCGTTTAACAGCTTCCAATCGCTTTCGATAGTTGCACACATTTTTTTTTGCAAAGATATGCAGGTATTTTGCGCCATTCTTATTTGGAGAACTGTTTTAGTTGTGTAATATTTTGTGGATTCCTCTTGTGAACATTGATCTTCAATATTTCTCAGAGATTTTCAATTGGGTTTAGGTCTGGAGATTGACTGGGCCGAATAAGAAAGTCAATTCTATTATTTCTAAGCAATTCTTTGGTTAGTTTGGCAGTATGCTTGGGATCATTGTCCTGCTGAAACACGAAATTGCTATTATGTCCCAACAAATCAGCAGATCTATGGTTGTTTTTCTCCAAAATCTCCCTGTACATACGTCCATTCATTCTACCATTGATGATTTCTAGTTCACCAATACCTTTGGAAAAAAAAACATTCCCATACTATAATCGAACCACCGCCAAACTTTACCGTAGAAATGGTATTCTTTTTGTTATGGTCGGTGCCATTTTTGCGCCATACATGTGTTGCTGTGTTTCTTCCAAAGATTTCAATTTTCGTTTCGTCTGACCAGATTACTTTGTTCCAAAATTCCTGGGGTTGTTCCCCATATGTTTTAACATAATTCAAACGTGATCTGACATGTTCAAGCTTCAATAATGGAATTTTTCTTGGAGACCTTGATACAAAACCAGCACGATTTACAACTCTACTGATTGTATCCTTGCTCACATTAATCTCAGCTTCTCTGAGGTCGGTTTGAATTTCACCACGAGTAAGGAATTTTTTTGTACCGTTCTGCTTACCAACCTTCATTTTTTTCGTTTACTTTCCTTGTCCGACCACATCTTGAAAGATTTGCAACAGCTTCACCAGGGTTTTTAAACTTTCTAATAACGTTTACAATTGTACTAAGTGGTAGATTAAGTTCCTTTGATATTATTCGATACCCTTTCTCTTCTTTGCTTTGTGCTTATCAATGATTTTTTGATGAATGTCTATTGATAACTTTTTAGTTTTAGGCATTTTTATAAATGAACTGTTTGACTTTGAAGGAGTGAGCCCAAAATTGGAAGAATTTTATAAAATTATTTTAATATAAAGCTCTCTGATTGGTCAGTTATAACCCGTTTGCATTATTGCAACACGCTAAGCAAAAGGCAAAAGTCTTTTAAATTTATTTCAGAAAAAGAATTTTTTGAAAGTGTATCCAATACTTTTGCGTTTGTTCATTCATACTTTTCATTAAATATAAGCTTTCTAAACTTCGATTTTGCAATTACTTCGCCAAATATAATTTAAAATAGTAATAGGAATATACTGACCCAATTTTAGGTAAAATCTTGAACCCTAATTAAATTTATGAAGAAAAATGTAATGTATCTAATAGTTTCGCGTTGCACTGTATATATGACATAATCACATTTACACACCAGTTCTTCTCAGGTCACTGAAGTTAAGAAATGACGACCCTGCTCAGAACTTAACAGATGGCGATTTAGAAATGCATGGCGCTTTATATACCTTGCTGAGACGTGGAAATTTTTAGGTTGGTATCAGAGGGCGTGTTCAGTCCACTTTGAATGATGCATGCTCAGATTTCGTAAAATTTTTGTCAGATAACACACGCATCAAGGTGAGAAAAAACTCTGCAACTTGATCTTCTATCTGCTTTGTCTTGTTGCAGCTATTGCACCTACTGAAAAAAGTGTGTACACCACATTATTTTCAAAAGTACTTTTTTTATAAATGAACATCTCACTAATGATGCAATTCTCTATCTATATAAGTGCCAAGTATGTCCAAAGATGGAGTACTGCTGCCACATGTGGGCGGGGGCTGCAAAAAACAGCCTATCCTGCCTTGACAGAGTACAAAATAGACTCTGTGGCTTGGTGGGAGATGCCCTTTTCTCTTCCCTGCAACCTCTTTCCCACAGAAGAGACGTAGCGAGCCTGTCACTGTTTCCATGGCAGGTGCTCGTCTGAGATCCATTCTCTGGTCCCCCCCTCGCCAATCTTTCTAAAAAAACACCCGACTAGCTGAAACCACCGTCAATAATTTTCCCCACTCCCTATCTGTGCCTAAATCAAAACGTAGATACCATGAACAAAGCTTCTTTCTTAGAGCTGCACGCCTGTGGAACTCTGTTCCGCTTGCCTGTTTCCCTCCTGACTTAAACCTGGATGTCTTCAAGTCCAACACAAACAAATTCATGATGAACCGCCCCCGCTAAGTAATGACACCTTACCAATTCTTACCAATACGATTGCTACACTATCCCTTTGATTACTGTACACACAATAACCCTTATCCCTGAGTGGCCATTGGGCCTTGATAAGTGGTGAACTCCATGTAAAAAAAAATCGGTATTAAAAAATGACAGTGGTAAAAATTTTAAATCACGCGAGATCTTTATGAAAGGGAATTTATATTTTATCTTCTAATTATAAATT
Source organism: Euprymna scolopes (assembly GCF_053919585.1). Classification (NCBI taxonomy): domain Eukaryota; kingdom Metazoa; phylum Mollusca; class Cephalopoda; order Sepiida; family Sepiolidae; genus Euprymna; species Euprymna scolopes. The sequence goes on along the minus strand of NC_136487.1, from coordinate 158,249,419 downwards.
TATGAATACAAAAGAAAGAACCAATGAAAAAATATCTTTAAGACAAAACAACGCAAAGGTTTATTTAATATAAGAAGTAGGTTTGCTAAGAAAGAGAAAGCCGTTTCTTCTGCAAGGGCTGGTATCCCGAAACGCCTAGTGGGTCGTCAACTTCTACAGCGGAAGTGAATCAGTTGTTGTATCCGGTGTCGCATATCCTTGACATGTTGAATGATAAAATTTATACATAAATATATATATATATATATATGTGTGTGTGTGTGTGTGTGTGTGTGTGTATTTGTGTGTGTGTGCATATATATATATATATATATATATATATATATATATATATATATATATATATATTTGTTTTGTGTGTGTGCTGTATATTTCGGCGTATATAGCGACCGTCAGATAAGACGAGGTACAATATGGGAGCAAATTTTGATAAATTTATTATATATCAGTTGTATAAGACGACTGCTAAATCACGAAACCATATTTGTTTAGCCTAGACTAGATATTGCAACAACCGGTATCTTATAAAATATTGGTTTTAAAGATGATTTTTTAACTTTAAGGTCGTTTTATACGCCGAAATATACGATATATATATATATATATATATATATATATATATATATATATATATATACCACATGTCAGAATTATATGCAAATCGGTATTTTTGTTCTAACTCCGATAGTGTTCAATGAAAATTTATGAAATTTAGCACGTTATATGGCAACACTAACGCAAGCGTAGATCTAAAATGTTAAGCTAATCAGCACAGTAATAAACAATTGGCAACTTTTTTGTGTGATTTTCATTTTGTTTTTCAGCGTGCAAACTTTATATGCAAACCAATGCTAAAATATGATGAAGTGCTAAAAGATCATCGAAACATTGATTATTCTAGGAATTTGTAAATTGAGAACAACAATAATAAAGAACAAACAATTTCAATATGGTTTCATAGTACAATCAATATCTTATATAATTGCCATTTTTATTGATAAGAGTAAAAAGCCTTTGGTTCATTGAAGATGTCAAACTTTCGATTTTATCTGATGAAATGTCTTTAGAAGCAATCAGAATAGCATTCCAGAGGTTATCCTTTGAGTTGTACTGCCTTCTCCGAAGTAAATATTTTGTTTCAAGATGCTCCACAGTTTTTCGATGGGATTTCAATCTGGAGAACAGGCTGGCCATCGCAGTATTTTCTTATATCTGGTAAAAACTTTCTCCAAATATTCAGTGGCTATCCTTGCAGAATGAGACGGTGCACTATTATGCATAAATATCATCGTTTTCCGGAATGCCACATTCTTCTTCTTCTTGTGCCAGGATTTCAATTGTTCCTTAATGAGGTCAATGTAGAGTTTGGCGGTAATTTTCACTTCTGAATGGTCCTACCACCTCATTGCCAATGATTGCAGCCCAGAACATCACACCACCACCTCCTTGTTGACGCCTCATCCTTTGGGGACGCAGACCCTCATTATGGTACCATCCTGTCATCCACCCATCGGGTTCATCAAGGGTAGCGCGACACTCATCGGTGAACAAGACAGTTTGAAAATTTACCTTCGTGTGATCTCTTGCCCACTCCATCCTCTTTTTCTTATGGATATTCTTCAATTGAGGGCGAACCTCTGGCTTTCCAAATTTTGCAATCGTCCTTAGCATACGGCAACGAGTTGATGTGCGCACATCAGGAACGCCAGCTTATTCCAAAACTTGTTTGTTAGTTTCAAGTGGATTACAGCGAACTTCTCTCTTGATCTTGCTCATTGTTCGACGTGACAAATATGATTTCTTACGAATTTTCCTTTTGTCAGAACGTCCGTTGCAAAGTTGACGGTTGGTAGAAAAAATTTTATTGTACGATGATCACGGTGTTAAAACTGCAAGTCACCAAAATGGTTTCCATTTGCTCGCTATTGCGCAAATCAGCTTAAAATTTTATATCTGCGCATGCGTTAGTATTGCCGTATAACGTAAGAAGTTTCACAAATTTTCATTGAAAAACTATCGGAGTTGGAACAAAAATATCGATTTGCATATAATTCTGGCACGGGGTGTATATACACACACACACAAACACACAGACACACAGACACACACACATATATATATATATGTATATATATACATATATATATATATATATATATATATATATATATACATATATATATATATTCCATATAAATTTCCAAATTTATTTTTAAACAAATATTTTAGTAATGACGCAAATATATATATAAGAAAATCCAAATCTTATCGCCTAGCCTCTAAATACTGCATACTCTCTAACGCAGAGGCGACCAAGATTTTAACGCCATCTAATAAATTAAACATCCTCAAATCTAAACCAGAGATAATTTGCAGTTGCAGGCGCAAGAGAAAGTTTAATACGAAATTACAAATAACCCCGCTGAAAGGACACCGCCAGATAGAGATTAATACCTAGCACTTCTAATGCTAACTATGCAGAACATAACGCCCTCCCTTGCTGCTCTTGCCCCTAGCAAACGGCTTACACCCCAAATATTATTATTATTATTATTATTATTATTATTATTATTATTATTATTATTATTATTGCTCGCAATCGCCACAAAGACTTTAACCTTTTAATATAAACTATCAGCACACTCTCTGAATATATAACGCTTATATAGCATTAATACAGCAAACCCACCTTGAATCACTTTTCCCCTATTTTACTCATAGTTTCTCAGACAATTATCTCTAACCAAATCTTATCCCGCAAAATATTATACTTACCACCACCACCTATTAAACTGCACCCCAGTTAGCAATTAGCACAAGTTATACGAAGAATATGTCCTCACAAATTTTAATCCAAAGCTTAATGAAAAGTAACTTAGAAATCCCCCCTACCCGGGCCTCAAACCTTAAACTAAAAATAAGAACGCCTAAATATCCCCTAGCCCCTCCCACTTGCAACTCAGCCCCACAAATCGAACTAATTTAAACTCCCCCATAATATAAAATCAACACATATAAACTTATGAAATTTAAATAATACTAAACAATTCAATACAGAAATATTTATATTTAAATTTGGTAAAGAAAAAAGGGGGCAACCGGCTCTTCATTTCCTCATTATCGACACCGCGTCAACCACCTCCACATACTCCCATCTCCCATCTAAATCTCATGACTGTCAGTTAAGGTCGATCCAACCACCCTCACACGCTTGCGTAGAGTATTCTTTCTACTTCCCCCAACACTCAGCTATTTTGTCGCCACTACTAACTTACTCTGACCTCCATCTGAATTGAAAGCAGCTGAAAGCGCTCACTTCTGGCTACTGCAACACAGTTATTGACCCCGATTCTGCGACTCCATACGCAAACGACGAATGAGGATTATATTTTATAACTAAGAAACACCCACGGAACTATATAAGAGAGAATATACAATACAAACACGGAATACCAACACCACTCTTGAAGTTAACGAAACGCAATCTCTTCATCATCTTTTAATAGTCAAAGGTAATGTCTCCTTCCTCCACATCTCTCTACGAGTAATAACATAATTCACCGAAACGCCACACAGAAGAACCCTTTCCTCGCTTATAAACGAGCATATATGGATTCTGTTGTCTATATCTTGATTGTTCATAAATAACATAGATCACTGGTCCTTGCAGTCGGGAAATTCAGGACTATATTGTTGACTTTTGCAGACATTGTCATTGAGATTTGTTTTCCCCCGGGGTATTGTCTACAGAACTCTCTGCTTTGCCAGCTAATCACATACGTATATATTTCTTTTTCAAAGTGTTTTTAACATGTTTTATTAACTATTTGCTCGTATTATAAGTTCTATCTTCTATTTGGTTTTATCGAGCTTTTACATCTGGTTGAGATTCCTTTATAAATATTAATTCTTTAATATTTATGATATTCTTTAATTTTTACCTTCTTGGATCATTTTGGTAAATTTAATTGTAATTTTTATTTTATTATAAGCTCACGCTTAGATATAGTTCTATGTTCAATAAAATCTCAATAAGGATTTCTTATTCAGCAATGCCTAATTTAGCACAAAGAATCTTAACATCTGATAACAAAAACATTAAATCAGCCTCAAAAAAACCCTTCCCAATTAAACCGAAAAGTAACTGTAATTATAATGACAAACATCTATGCCCATTCAATAATGATTGCATCCATAAACATGCTATATATTCATGCACAATTACTGAGCTCCCACGCACTCCTCCCATGACAGACACTAATATTTTGTCTTCAAGTTATCTTTCTTTCCGTCCTCCATCTGATATAGTTTCTAATCCAATATACCACTCGAACAGCCCCTACATCTACAAGCATACAGCAAGCAATAATAATAATAATAATAATAATAATAATAATAATAATAATAATAATAATTATAATAATAATTATAATTATAATAATAATAATAATATTTCCCCTAACAGCCGTCCTTACACTAACAACACTCATTACCCCTCCAAAACAGTCCTCGTACAATCATCGTCCCACCCTTTGTTGAACACAAAAAACAAAATTCAAACTATTTCCTTAATACAAATCAGCAAATTAATATTAATTGCAGACCTCGAGCTTTTAATAAAGTACATACATATATCGGCGCAACTTCACCATTGATTAAGAAAACAATATCAAACCATATTTCTTCTTTTAACAACCATAATTCTTTAATTAAAAAACTTAATTCTAATAATACCCCCTTCTCAATCAAATGGACTATCATAAAAAAAGTTTAGTCTTATACTCCAGGCTCTAAGTCATGTCGCCTCTGCACAACCTATAACTATAATTAATTTGCCTCAAAGTAACAATATAATAAATTCTAAAAACGAACTGATCTCTTTCTGTAAACATAAGTTCAAATTTAATTATGATAATTTTGAAATTACATAGCTATTACTTTAACCTTTCAGATATATATAATTTTTCTATAACATTATCTTTTTTACATACTTTCTTAATACTTTATAACTTAATAATCTTTTATTTTAATTCTTTATTTCTTCTTTGTTTGGCCGGTTTTTTATCTGCAATTTGCGTTTTAGTGTTTAAGTATTCCTATCTATCAAATATATCAATCTACCTACATATTCATATAATGTATGTAAATTTACTTATATTTTACTATATACATTTACTTACATACTTACTTGCTTTATCCGGAATTTGCAAATACGTGCCATTCTCTCCCCTTAAAATACTTTTTCATTTCATTTTGTGTCTTTTATTAACTCCTGCTGATATTTTCTTAAGTTATATCTTGTACATTTCAGTTTACCTCTTTCTGCCCTCTATTTTTGGAGCTTTTTAACATCATCTTGTCTGGGTCATTTTGACAATGGTTTTCTATTTTCTATTTTCTATTTAATTCAATCACCATTCATTTTTTCCTCTTCTTCACTCATTTTTTTTAATTACGATTTTCCTTGGCAGCCGAGTCTAACACGTATCTTATTTTTCTTTTAATAATATTGGAATTCTTTCCCTTTTTCCTTTTAGTTATTTGTAAATCATTCCACGGATTTCGGCCTTTTGGATTATTTTGGACCATCTTCCAATTACGCGATTCCCTTGGATTTTACTTGTGCGAATGGAAATTTTACTCATTTCTGGGATTTGCATTTTTGGATTTAACGTCATTGGATACTTTAACTTTCACCAGACTATCCATTCACGTGAAATCACATTTTTCTTCACCCTTTGACTTACTTTTAGTTTCATCAAATACTTTTGCAAGCAAAATCCGATCCTGCATTTTGCTAAATCCTACCCTCTGATGAGAAGGAAAGTATTTCTTCGAAACGCCGCAGATTAAGGAATATCCACTTATGTAGTATTTCCTTTTCAAATTAAATATGTTTTTAACTCTTGTTCCAAGTTTTTTTAACATGTTTTATTAACTATTTGCTCCTACACATGTATATAAATATATCTTTTTGCTTTTTTGTTTTTTAGTTTTTTTTTTTAGTTTTTTTTTCGCTTTCTTTCATCCTTTATCTCTTAATTTTATTTATCTTTTAGCTATTATTGTTGTTATTATTATTGCTATTGTTGTTATTCTTAGTATTATTATTATTATTATTAGTAGTAGTAGTAGTAGTAGTAGTAGTAGTAGTAGTAGTAGTAGTAGTAGTAGTAGTGTCATTGTCGTCTCGGTTGCATCTGTCAACAAAATGCCCCTGCATAGATAATATTATTGAGCGGCCTATACTTGCTGCTTATATGGCTAATGGATAAGTCCATCTTAGTGATTATAAGGGTGTGTATGTCCCCGCAGCACCCCCTCCCACGCTCTTTTGTTCCGGGGAAAAAACGTTAGTATTTCTTCCTTTTTTATTGATGATAAGGGCTTCAGTAACCTTTCTCTTCCTTGTCGATCGGCGCTGTTCTAAGTTTGCTTGGGGAGGCTTGATATCGAACATGTCATATAACATATCGCTAGCTTCTTCCTCGACTTGAGGTGTGTCTTTGCCATCGTTACGACGACGTCTAATTTGATTTATGTGTCTCTTGTGAGTGGTGGTAGGGCCTAGAACGATGTAGGTTGTGTTTCCAATTCTTTTGTCAATTGTTCCCTATTCCCAAAACGATGTATGGTTTCCGTATACTTTAAAGAAAACTTTTTCTCCTGGGTTATACTTTTTGTGGATACGGTAGTGGTCCTACCTGAATTTACTTGGTTGGCAGTAGTTTTTTCGAATACTGGTCGTATTTTTCGTGTAAACATGGTCTCTGCAGGAGACGTGGCTTCCATCCAGCATCCTGTGTAGTATGCAAGTGCCTATGCCATGAGAGCTTGCGTCGCTGGCAACTATGATATCTAATTCTGGATTGTAATGTGTAAGAGATAAGTTGGACATCAGTGCAGTTTTTATTTTGTTGAATACCTCCTGGCATTCAGATGTCCATTCCCAAGTACTGTCTTTCTTCAAAAGTTTGTTAAATGGGACCCGAAGATTATGCATGCTGGGAATAAATTACTGGTAATAGTTGGCCAGTCCTAGAAAGCTTTGTAGTTCCGCGACGTTTCCGGGAGTTGGCATGTTTTTTATTGCAGTTGTCCTATCAGGATCTGGTCTCCTTTCTTCTTTGTCAATTATGTATCCTAGGTATTTAATTTTTTCTATGAAAAAATCGCACTTTCCTTCCTTAACTTTGAAATCGAAATCCTGTATCCATGAAAATACTTTTAGTATGTGCTCTCTATGTTGTTGCTTCGATTTGCTGATGATAATTATATCGTCCAAGTATGCAGTTGCGAAATCGAGTCCGTTAAGCATGGTATCCATTATTTCTAGAAAAATCGCCGGAGCCAGCTTAACCCCAAATGCTAGTCTCTCAAATTTGTATAAACCCCTGTGGGTGTTTATGCAAAGTAGCGTTGAGCTATTTTCCTCAACCGGAATCTGAAGATAAGCCTCACTGAGATCGATCTTAGAGAAGATCTTACCTCCGTTCAGTTTTGCGAAAATCTCCTCGGGACTAGGAAGTGGATAATGGTAGTCTTTCAAGACAAAAAATCAGTGCAAACGCGGATTTCCTTCGATTTCTTTTTTGACGTACACAGTAGGAGCTGCCCATTGGCTGAATTCCACTTTTGATAAGATGCCGGTCTTGACTAGTCTGTCAAGTTCCTCATTAATTTTCTCTAGCGAAGCGAGTGGTACGTTTCTTTTTTTCCTAAAAAACTGGTTCTGAATTGGGTTTTAGTTCAAATTTGGCTGCTGCTTTTCTACATTTACTCAAGCCCGCTGAAAAAATTTCAGGAAAAAGCTTTTTACATCCACTTTAAGTTCTTGATTTTCTGTAGAAAACGACTCTACTTTTTGGCAAAAGGTGTTGATCGGTACATCCCACAGATTAAATTCCTGAAACCAATCGGTCCCAAACAAATTTCCTGTGTTCTTGAGCACAAATAATTTAAGTTTTTTCGTTGGACCATTAAAAGTGACATTTGTAGTTAGTTCACTTTCAAAATTTATTTTTTCTCCAGTTACCGTTTTTGCTGACTTGCCAGTTTTACGCATAGTCGCCTATTTAAATTTCTCCACGTCTGTAAATTTATTATCGAGAAGTCCGACCCTGAGTCTAACTGTAATTTAACGTCGTTGTTTAAAATTCTAACTAAGACGTATTTTCGACTGTTATTTTCGTCTGTCTTATTCATTCTCATCTGTTGAATCCAAATTTTACCTTTCTTCTGCCATTTGCAGTGTGAGCTTTTGTGTCCTAGTTTTTTACAATTAAAACATTCTTTGGTACCAAAAAGGCAATCTCTTGAACAATGCAAGTTTCCGCAGCGAAAACAAGAGGTTGAAGCCTTCTGGTTACCTTGTCTTTCGTGCTTAAGTGGAAGATAGCATCTAGTTTCCGTTTTGTATTTTGGAGAGTACCCCTTAGTTCTCTGTATGTTCTTTATGTGTGCAATATCAGCTTCTTCGATGTTATTTGAGTCCTTCTTGATACTAATGATTCTTTGGCAATCTTCCGCCAGCTTTTGTACAGTTAAGCCTGGTTCACTTTCCAGAAAAAAACTCTTCGATAGATCTCAGAGTTTTTTGTCGAACTTAACCTCTGGACGAATATGAGGCACTCAATTCTAACAATTTAAAATCGTCACATCATTTGTTAACAATCGAGGCGAAAGTGAAGTAGTCCACATCGTCTTTTTTCGTAAGGTTTAAGCATGTCCACCGTCTATGGAACAGCGACGATTTCGAACTAAATAGATCAGTTAGTCGTTTAACGGTTTCCGTAAACGTCAGATCGCTAGTCTTTTGTTCCTAGATATAGTCGACGAATTTGTCGAGTTCCGTAGCCCTTAATTTGCTAATTAACAAACGGACTTTTTTTGGTCTGCCCAATTCCACAGTCGATATTGTACAGATCTTCATACCGTCTGAAATACGTTTTAAATGTTTGATTTTATTCAGGACAGTAGGTGAAATTATTTATTGTACTTAGTACTGCACTCTGGAAAAACGCTGCATCGCTCTCTGTAACTTGATTCTTATTCATTAAAACCTGGAGTAGAGCTTCAGTTCTCTCCTACTCTGTTTTCAATGCAAAAAGTATGTCATCAGCTCTCTTTTGCAGTTGGATCATTGAAAATCTTCGAAAGAAAGAAAATGAAGATATCGGATGAAATTTGGCATGTGTCATAAGTCTAGACATGCATGTTCAAACTATTTAGGTCACAGTTTCAGTCGTTTGCATAACAAAGTAAGTAAATAAAAATGAGGAAAATGGAAGACAAGGAAAAGAAAAAGAAAAAGAAGGCAAATAATGTTATAGGAGGGGGAATATGTATCTAACAGGACAAGGTGGAGGGAGTTGTCTATATATTTATCTATTTTCTTTTTTCAATGATATTCTAAGAACAGAGAGAGAAAGACAGAAAAGGGAACAAATAAAAAACAACTATCATTTGCTTTCCAATCTATTTAATGCTAATTAAAAGGAAATGTGTGTGTCCAATATATAAAGTAAAGTCAAATGTATATAAGTAGTCTCAACAGCAATTTTAATGTTAATATTTAATCAAAATATTGGAGTTAGAGTAATCTGTGAAAATATTGCATATATTTAACAAGATTATTATTATTAATAATAATAATAATAATAATAATAATAATAATAATAATAATAATAATAATAATATTCTCCGTCAAACCTCAATTGACATCTTTTCGTGAAAATCTGTTCGTACTTTCTGAAAAAAGCTGGAAAAGTTACACCATCCATTGGGTTGTAATGGAATTCCAAAAAAGAATTAATAATTTCTTCGGTGGAAAAAATCTTGCGCCTTCTCTTTACTCTACTTACTTTGTTAATACGTTTTGTTGTGTTAATATTTGCTTTCGTAAGTCTAACTGCTGCTTTTGTTGCTGTTGAAATTAAACTCGCCAATTTCTCTCTTGGTATTACAATTGCAATAATCCGATCGTTTTTAATCAATTTATTCTGTTCCCTCCAATGTGTCTTTTGAAAATTACACCAACTGTTCCACTCAACTATAAATACCACTGCTTAATCAATCCAATGACTTGATAAAACAAAAGAAACGTATTCATCTTTATTTTTAATAGAACTGCTTTGTACTTTATGTTTTTAAGTCGCCATTAATTTTTGAAGGGTTAGCTTTTTTCTCTTTTTTCTTTTTTCCACTTGCGATCTTGATCTTTTCCTTAACCCTATATCCATGTGAGTTGTTTTATGAACAAAAACAGCAGAAAACATTTTTTATGTAACTGGTCAATTTCTTATTAGTTCAATGAAATACAAGAAAGTCATTGTGAATGGTTTAACATAATCGATATTCACCCGATCAATACAAATAATGCAGCAAATTACTATGTCTTAAATATTGAAATAAATTCATATAAAATTTTGCTAAATTTGTGCTCATTTTCGTATTTAATACTAATTCCTATGAAATCTCTATTAATATATAACTGTGCATTGGACGGATCCCATAATACGTAGTTCACTGCACCTTTTTATGACAAGATTCATAAAGATTTCAGCCAGATCAACCTAGTAGCTTCCGAGAAAAAGTGGACAGACAGACAAAAAGACAAGAAAAATATGATATTATTACCAGAAAACAGAATCTGGCGGGAATTAGTTTTGAAAATCTGACCCATTCATGTTTATGTGTGTTTGAGCAATAAAATAATATTTTTGAAAAAAAACAACAAAACAACAAAAACAACAAGAAACATATTATTATGTTGCTGATAAAGATTTTATTGGTCTAAAAAAATAAAGTCATTTATATAACATAAGCGATGTTTACCAATTCAAATATTGCAACAAATTACCACATCTGAAATATTGAAATAAATTCATATAAAGTATTTTTCAAAGGATAAAGACAAATTATTGTTTAATTCGATTAACAATAGATTAAATATTTTTTAATATACATTAAATGAATTACAGTTTCATAAAAAATTGAAAAACTAATGAGGATTTAAATCAAATAATTATAATTTTACAAAAAATGATAAAATCGATTTAAATCTACAAACCTTTTGTAGTGTAAAAAGACATGTTGTTTCTTTTTTATTTATATAAAGCTTTGATTCTCTTGATATCGTTTGGTCCAAGAGTTGTTTGGTCACTGTACCAACCGGCCATAATTTCGCCTTTCTTGTTGTCATGTCCTAATCCCAACGAATGACTACTTTCATGCAAGATAATCGAAGCAAGACTCAAACCTCTGCCATTTTTATATTTGTAAGTTTCATCATCGTCAAAATGGATGTCACCCGCTGTGGGATGTTCGGAAGGGAAGAATGCATGTGCTAACTCTCCCCCTTAAAGAAAACAAAAACATAGAAAAGAAATCATAATAAGTATTGCATATAATACGACAATATTAACGATTTTATTAGTCATTTCGAGATCAATGTAGGTTTTCTGATGAATTTATTTAAATATTAATATTATTTATCTAATTATTTATTTAAATAGTTAGAAATTAACCGGATGTGTTTAGATAAATTAGTAGTCATAATAATTTACGACAAGCAAAACATAATGGAAACAAAAGGCAGTTTGTAACGTACCACTTCCATCCATTGCATAAGGACAGCGTTTATGTTTTCCGGTCACAAACCTAAGTTCCATAATCGCAGTTCCGGAATCAATTTTCTTAAATTTCAATTTTGAAGGACCTTCCCATACAGTCAATGCCTCTGCAATTGCAGCCCTGCAATGGGAATACAGTTTGAATTAAAAGATCAAGACAAACACATTTTGAATGTGTTTTCGCAAATTATTCATAAATTGTTTTTCTCAAAAATAAATAAAGGCTAAACTAATTACCTTGTGTCACTTTCACTTATGTCCTTTGTGTAAGTTAAAAATCTGTAGGTAATTTCTGAAACGTTCCATCTGGCTAAAATAAACAAAAGTGAAAACGACAATGTTAATAAAAGTTGCGTTGCAGTTTTGTGCTTTAAAATATTCTTAACTTTAGACAAAATAATCGGAAAGTTAACAACTGTAAAAGACAGATTCCTGATCAATGCACTGATTTCATTAATTGTTACATACTTGTTATCAATGCGTGTCTATTCATGTAATGTACGCACGTGATAGTCATTTAGAGAGGAAATAAACGTACCTGTTAGTTAACGTGTAAAGTTGTTCTGAAATCCCCAAAGCTGATTTGTCCATAATGAAAGCTTTGTGTAGAACACACCATACTTTTAGGTACAACTGCCGCAAGAAAGAGCAGACAATAGACCTCAAGTTTTACATAACAGTTTTCCTTCTCGATGTATAATGGTCACTCATCTGATACTGGACAGGCTTCGTATTGCTTAAGTTAGGTGATCTGATGAGAACCGGTGCGTCAACGTGATTATACAGTATTTGAATAACATTCAACGTTAAGATGACAGAGTACAGTTCTTTAACACAACGACAAATGCATTACATGACACTTTCTTTAAATATTTTGTCCACATATGCGATTGAGGGCAGTAAATGAATATAACGTTTAGTGTATTTTCTTTTGCCGTTCTTACAGTTATTTTCCCTCGTCTTGTGGACGCTGGAATAATGTACCTATCTAATATCGCTTAATATATCAATCAACACATACAAAACGACTTCTTGCTGTAGTTTTATGTAGTTTCATTTGCAGTATTCAAACACATTCATGTCGGGTCGAGTTGTTTAATATCCCGAATTCTACACACACCCGTCCTGTTTATACTACGTTGATTGATTACATGATTGTAACGGCTGTCGTTTTCTGTATCCGACTTCTTTCTCGTTTTCTCGATTCGGTCGTTATCTATATCCGGCTGCTCATTAGTTCTTAGTTATTCATAAATTGTTTTTCTCAAAAATAAATAAAGGCTAAACTAATTACCTTGTGTCACTTTCACTTATGTCCTTTGTGTATTGGTCAGGAATCTGTATTTTACAGTTGTTTACTTTCCGATTATTGTGTCTAAAATTAAGAATATTTTAAAGCACAAAACTACAACAACATTAGTTAGAGTTGACCTCTTTCTACATCAGACAATTACGTCATTCTTTGACGCCCAAGATTAGGCCATTATCGTTATTGTTTGTATTTTATTTTTGCTTTCAGATTCTTAAATTTGTATTTATTTAAATTCTATATATTTAGCTGTGTAAGTTTGCATATTTACCTAGTTTACCTAACTTGCTCGCTTTCGAAGGACCCCGATCTTTCACATGTGGAACATTTTTCAGAAAGTCGGAGTAAACACACTTTGAGAATATTTGTTCAACTTCCACGCGATATATTAAATATACGTTTCTTGTCATAACATAATAATAATATCGAAAAGACTTGTTATGTGGAGGCTACATTTAAATATTTAGCGTGTGCTACGAATGATAACAAAAAACACGTATTTCTCTTCTTTGTAAAGATGATTTTTTAAAGTTCTATTAACTTACCATTTTCTGGTCTGCCTACTTCGATATCTTTCATTCCACAACGAGGCTTTAACATTAGTTCCCGAACTTCTTCGTTTACTTCTCCAGTCACTTCTAAACCGGCAAATTCCTGGAATAATCTGTAGAAAGTAACAGGAAATTGAGACGATTACTTTATTTAGATCGTCAACAATTACGAAAGACTTATATTTCATAACAAGCACCAAATATATATATATATATATATATATAGAGAGAGAGAGAGAGAGAGAGAGAGAGAGAGAGAGAGACATACAGACAGACAGACAGACAGAAACAGAGAGAAAGAGAGAAAATGGTAGATAGATAGATAGATAGATAGATAGATTCGTGTGTGTGTCGTTGTCTGTTCATAAAATTGTAAGACATGATCAAGTATGTCTTATTAAACGTATTCAAGATCTGATTGAGTCAAACATATTATTCAAAATAACGGTCTGATGTGTGTGTCTTACTTGAGGAAATCAAGTGTAATTCAAGAGTAGGAATAATTGTCTTTTCTGTACATTTTACGTCCGTGCATATTGAAATATAGGAGAGAGAGGGAGAGAGAGAGAGAGAGAGAGAGAGGAGATGAAACGTTGTTCGCTGTGAAGAACTTACTTGATAGCGTCTGTTCTGCGTTCAGCATAATCGACTGAGCGTTCGTTCATATCATTCATGTAACCATATTTACGGAGATAATCCTGCCGATTAAATTTGTAAAAATACAATAAAATACATAACTTTAATAATAGTTATGTAAGGATATATCTATAATATAAAGCTGGATGTGTGTGTGTGTGTGTGTGTGTGTGTGTGTGTGTGTGTGTGTGTGTGTGTGTGTGTGTGTGTGTGTGTGGTCACGAATAGGCTCCTATATAGTTGATTATTTTAAAAAGCTGATTACATATAATGATAGAAGATGGATCGAGACACAGGAATGGGTATATTTGATCTGGCAGAACGGTGGTTCATTAAAATTGTGGTATCTGCGTTCGCGCATGGTTCACAAAGTATGGAAATGAAAAATGTAAAAATTTAAAAAAACGTTTACAAGTGTTTTTGATATAGATGAACATAAGAATACTTATATAAGTATGTTTTAACTTAAATAGGGATGGTATAATAAAATTGTGGGGTCTGCGTTCGCGCCTTTTTTCCATAGAATGGAAATAGGCAAAAACTTTAATAAAGACTTTTCATATCTATCTGCGTAAGTATATTTTGATAATTATGTTTTAGTTTGAAGAAATGTGGTATAATAAAATTATGGGGCGTTCTTCGCACCTTACCTCCATAGAATGGAAATATGTCACAAAGTTTAACAAGGTTTTTTAATATAGATCCACAGAATATTGTGATAAGTGTTTCAGTGTAAATAGGTATGGTATAATAAATTATGGGCTTCATCTATTTTATTTTTACTTTCATCATATTTTGCTTTGGTTTTGATACCCCCAAATTCAACCCAAATTTACAACCCATCCTTTTCATAACCTATCATACTTTCATAAGTCAGAGTCCATTTTCTGTAGACTGTTTTTGAACCCAGTCAACGACGGGTACTTTTGCTAGTATATATATATATATATATATATATATATATATATATATATATATATATATATATATATATATATAAGGATATGTATATATATATATATATATATCAGAATTTTCTGATTATGAAAGATGATATGATGTTTTCCACAGTCTAACATCGCCGCAGATCATACAAGCCATGTCAGCCAACAAACCGGAAGCCGAAGAGACGAGTTTCGCCTTCATTGGGCTCATCAGTTGAACAAATCCGAACTCGTGATTCGAAGCCCGAATTTCTTGCATGAGAGGCTTGCAACCACGCCTATAAGTTAATAGACTTTCTTGTGTGTGACGTGGTTGTTAAGGTGACAGGATACTCGCATGCAAGAGATTCGGGTTACCACACCTGATATATATTAAAACACTTTATGATTTACCAATATTCCATTGCTTTACCCAGTGTGAATAATGTATGTTCCATATTGTTAAATCATTTTTTATATGTGCCCAGGCAACGCTGCCCCACAGGTTATACTATTTTTTTTATTACACTTTCACCCCAAGCAAGGCCCATTGCTACTTTGGTGTAGGGGTCTACTATCAGGGACATGAGCTACTAGGGTACTATGTAGGGAGTTGGGCAGCAAGATATCGGTTTACGTTACACTTAAACTTCTGCATGTCAGTACAGTTGGGGAAGCAGGGACCTGGAAGGGAATTCCCAAGTCTAGCAGTTCTGGGGAAGAAACTACTGGAGTAGAAGGTTCTCTTACATCTAGGGATCTCTACTGTGTGAGGGTGGGATTTAGCTGCTAGTCGAGTTTGTCGGCGGTATTTACTTCTAGGGGGCACATGTGCTTCCAGTTCGTTAACCATTCACCACTAAAATACTTGTAGAACAGACAGAGGGATGCAAGATTTCGTCGGTGGAACCGAGGCTGAAGCTTAGATGACAGTTCAGGACCTATTGGGTTGGCGACTCTCTTTTGAACCCTGCCCAGGAGCGAGAAACTAGCAGCAGATGCACCAGCCCAAATATGACAACAATACTCCATATATGGTCAAATGGTGGCCTTATAGAGGTACAGGATACTTTCGGGTGTTAATAGCTTTCTAGCAGGGTAGAGAGAGCCCACCTTCCTCGCATCGGCCTCGGCAATTCGCTCAATGTAATTGTTCCAACTCATGTTTCCTGTGAACGTTAGACCGAGGAGTTTAAAAGAAGTACTTTCAGATAAAGAGTCATTGCCAATTGCTATTGGTGGTAGAGAAGGTTTCTTGTAATTATTGAAGGAAACAAGTTTAGTCTTGGCAGCATTGAATATGACCAACCATTTTTGTCCCTATTCCACTACAGATTGAAGGTCATCCTCTGGTGTGTCTGCCATTTCCTTAGATATGTGTTCATTTGTTTTCCTGTCGTGCCTGTTATAGAGCGTGGTGTCATCAGCATATATACCTATCTCAGAGACAATTTTGTCAGGGAAGTCATTTATAAATATTAGGAATGATAAAGGTCCAAGAATAGACCCCTGAGGTACTCCCGCGTTTATATGATATCGTTTAGATGTACAACCGTCGAGGACAACCTCGATTTTTCTCTTATCTAAAGAAAGATGTAATTATGTTAAGTATTCATCCAGTGATACCGTATGATCTGATTTCCCTGAGAAGACCTTCATGCTATACCCTGTCAAAAGCCTTAGATATATCTAGAGCTACCGCTCTACTCTCTCCTGTTTTGTTCAGTGTATGATATATACGTTTAGAGATTACAGTTAGGATATCTGCTGTGGAACGGGCTTTCCTAAATCCATATTGTTGGTCAGTCAGAAGTTTAGTATGTGTTAGGTGATGGACTAGAGCTTGGTTAATTATGGACTCAGATATTTTGGTGAAAAGTGGTGAGGAGGCTAATGGGGCGATAAGTTATTGGGCCAGTTCTTTCGCCAGAATTCTTGAAAACTGGTACCACAGAGGCAGTTTTCCAGCAGGCAGGAAAGCAAGATTCATTAAGGCATTTGTTGTAAAGTTTATAGAGAACTGAAGCTACTTTGGCGGAGCATTTTTGTAATAGCACAGCCGGGATGAGATCAGGTCCACATGCTTTTGAAGTGTCAAGGTTTTTAATGCACTTGAGAAGAGGTAATTTTCAGATCGTCTGGCGTGGCTTCTGTCCGCACAGGAAAGTCGGGGAGGGGTGGTTAGCAGGTCAAGTGTGGAGTTGGAGACAAACCGACTGGAAAGCATGTTAGCCTTTTCAGTTGCTGAATAAACAACCTCATGATGGTTTACTAATAACACGCCTATAAGTTAAGAGACTTTCTTGTGTGTGGCGTCGTTGTTCAGGTGGCAGGGTACTCGTATGCAAGAGATTCGGGTTTCCACACCTGATATATATTAAAACACTTTATGATTTACCAATATTCCATTGCTTTACCCAGTGTGAATAATGTATGTTCCATATTGTTAAATCATTCTTTTATATGTGCCCAGGCAACGCTGCGCCACAGGTTATACTAGTTTTAATAATAGCAATGGACTCATTATGCACAGTGTGGATGTGCACTCACTCTCGCTGTCTAAACATTTACGCCTTATATAAATGTTAATTTCAACCGTATTTCTCGCGATTGATATGTGGTATGTTCCTTGTTAATGGGGTCAGATGGCTCCGGGGTCGGATTCGAATCTCCCAACCGGCTGTTATCGTAACTCTGCACTGATAATTCCCGAAAGGATGAAACACTAGTGTCTCTAGGTATTAGAAAAAGAATTATAAAACCCTTTTAAGAACTCGGTTCTATTGTTGAACACTCTAGACTGAAATTAAAGTCGGTCACATGCGCAGATCCTGAAATTATAATTATGAGATCACTCTTGCCGTCTTAAAAACATACGCTTTATATAAATGTTAATTTGAATATTTCTCGCAGTTAACGTTGTCTGTGTGTTTTGTTCCTTGCGAATGGCATTTTGATCCGGTTCGAATCTGCTAACCAGCTGTAATCGTAACTCCCTGCACTCTCTACTGAATAATGTTAAAAAAAAAAATGGCGAGGTGCAGTTGATTTTATCTTCAACGGTTGTGTGTACTAATCCGATTTCTTGTCGTTCATATGGAAATCAGACGATATTGGACGGCATAAAAACAAGCCGTTCGAAGAACTGGAGGATTAATTTTAAAGGGAGGCGAGTCATGTATACGTTTTAAGTTGAGTCATGAAGTATTATTGATAGAACACATTAGCGTTTACAGTTGGTGTGAATCACGGAATATGCGAAACGGAGAGCTGTGAATTTTTATTTAGATAAAATAATCACGTTGTAAAAGTTCATATGCTACCAACTTTATTTTTATATTATAAAACTTTCGGAAATATCATCATGAGTCGCATCTTCCGTTTGGTACGCATTGCGAACCCACGTGACTTACTTTTCGCCACTCCTTCCGATTCAGGGCAAGTTGGTTGATGGACGCCATACTGTTAAGAAATGTCCAATCAAAAATATGTTCGCTCCACCGTCTCCTTGGCTTTCCTCGTTTGCTTTCTAACATACCTTCAAAGCATAAATTTTATAGGTCAGTGGTTGATCCTTTGACATAACCAAAAATCTAAGGACTTTACTTTTGATTTTATCAAATAAAGGGGTTAAGGAAGTAGTTTGACGGAGGATGGATGTTTTGTTTGTTTGTTTTTTGTTTGTTTGGTTTTTTTGTTTTTTTTCGATTAGGTGATGTTCCGTAATGAAACGTATTTCGTGATTTTAAAACAACTCAATGCGATTGGCTAGTTGTTTAGTCCATGTGATACAATAAGACCATATAAAACTACTGGGAAGGCATAAATTAAATAACTTTTTACAGTTAGAATAGTGCTTACTCTCGCATACAATCTGTTGTAGAACCTACATTGAACCCTCATTATTTTTCCAATTCTACTCGTGTGCGAAGGTAGTGAAACAATAAAAACAAAAATGAAAAAATCACTCACGTCAACATTTAACTCGGATGAACTTGGTGTTAACTCCTGTTCGGCGCTGCCAGGAGATAAATAAATTCGATGCCGGATCTATGATCACCACGGACCAAGTAAGAAGAATCACAAACAACGCCAACATTTTTCTCTTTGTCGCTGATGCGTTCCAAGAGAATTTCTTCAATGGAATGATGCCTTCTCACCAAATCAGGCTTCTATTTATATACAGAGTTTTGGATAGACATTCATTTAGCAGCTGGACATTTAAAGGATGATGACGTCATATCTCCATTACATCTTCATTTTCACTTTTCATCAAAAATGATTTCAACTCATTAAAAGGAAAATTCAGATTTCAAACTGATTACAAAAAAAAAGTTTCGGAACAATAATTTTTTTTCTTTTTCTATAAACGTGTTGACGATTTATCTTAACAATCTAAAAATTTGCGATGTAATTTCATTCGTTGTTTTTTTTTTTTTTTTTTAATGTTTGGATTTAATGGAAAATATTGATTCGCCATTTTTTTTTCCGTCTATGAAACGCAATACAATTAGAATGCTTTCATGTTGGATACCACATAGTCGCTTTCATATTCTATCCATTTCACCCATTATTTCAAACCCTCTCCTAGTGTTGCTAATCACGAACTGGCAATCTCATAAACCATTACCCTCTAGTGGCCTCGATAAGCAATTACATATTTGCAGAAAATTTAACGATATTAATCTTTTATTCAACCATATCTTTTCGTCAAAAATATTTCAACTCATTAAATGAAAAATTAAGTTTCTAAACTTATTAGCATGTCTTTTTTTTAGTTTTTCCTTGTTTTTCTTGAGATATCTTAAGAATCGTTCATATTTTAAACCAGATATATTATTTAATCTTAATATTTTACAGTAAGACTAAAAAACTAAATGGAAAATATCGATTAATTTTGTTTTATTTTTCTTTAATGCTCGTGGCATTTTTTTTCTGATCTACTAGTGTGACCTGTTGAGTCAGACATAGAACTCGGGTTATGTAGATCATTAGAATCAGTCATAATAAGTTTGCTAGACAGTTAAATCTATATATCTATAAAAGTGAGAATGTGTGCGTGAGGACACTTCTCAACCGATATACTCACCAAACATTTTACTTACAAACTTGAAATTTGATGAATAGGATATTCAGACATGTGAAAAACTTTTTAATCTGTTTACATTCGGAAAAAAATCTGCTAAGAGATCAAAATTGAAAATTTGGTACTTGGGGGGGGGGTCATCAGATTTTTTATCTGTTTGGCATGCTCGATGTGAAACATGACAGATTACTTATATTAAGAATAAGTAGGTTTGAAAACTCTTTTTAAAGATCTTGTTAGAGAGGCCTAATGATTATCGTACTCGGCTCACTGTTTTTAGGTTTTGGTTTCGATCTCAGCCCGAGTAAATTTTTTTATTTACAAGAAGTGAACTGTTTAGAAACATATAATACTCGCCTGCATGCGTCTCCGTTTTTTTTTTTTATTTTACTTTAATATTTTAGGAATTTAAAGTTACGTTTAATACCTACGGTATTTCTGTTTGTAATAAATAAGAATTCTGCACTGATAAAACTATAATATTTATGCGTATTTTACGAACGAGCACGCCGGGCGACTTGCTAGTATTTATTTTATAACGATAGATAAGATAAAGATATTTTATAAGATAGACAAAATCTATTCTAAAAATAAAAAGATAAGAGCACTGAAACTATTTATTAAATAATATAACTACTTCAGTGGTATTTCCTTTTATTTATTAATTGTTTTGACATTAAAGAGTTGTTATTAAATGGGAAAGTGGAGAATGTCATGAGAAGCCGAAAAGTAAATATGTCAATCAACCGGAAGATCTTCGATAAATATATACTACCTGTGATGATCTACGTTAGTGAATCATGCAGTTAGGAGATTCGGAGTTCCTATCGCGTCACGGTTACCACCTGACGAAGGCCAGAGGAATAGTGGGCCGAAACCATTGTGGATCAACAACTAAGAAAGATGAGGATAATAGTCCGCAATAAAAAAAATTAATAAATAATACTCATCTCAATAATGAATTCTAATTAAGTTGATGGTTGCTTATTTAACTTCATTAAAAGCTATCAAAGTCAACCAAGAGCTGCTCAATATTCTGGCTTAATGGATCATTTAGCAAGGAATGAAGATGGCGATTCTGGTGTACCAGTTTTTCTACCATCTTCATTTACAGGAAGTCCTAGGAATCTTCAACAACTGTATCAAGATGCAATGGCAGTTTTCTGTAAATATGGAAAGCCATACCTATTCCTTACCTATACATGTAATCCAAGATGTCCTGAAATATTAAACAACTTGGGGTCATCAGAACTTTCACAAAATCGATGTCAACAATGTCACACAGTTTTTTTTAAATTCACAGTCTAACTCCCCAGAACCTGCTGACTGACCACTATTCTCACTCCAAGCAGCTGATCGACGTCCCTGTCACCGCCTTAATCATCACCAGCACTTCCTGACAATATCAACAGCATCAGTTACGATAGCATTGACCTTCAATAAAAGTTTAAACTAAAGTTCTTTGTTCTACTTGCTTCCATGCGTTCATTTTTGTAATATAACAATAAGGAATTTCTTACTGATGTGTTTTAAAAGATTTTAACTACCGTGGAATTTCCACGGTTCCTGCTAGTATATATATAATTTAAGTGTTGTTGGACTTTTTTTCCACATAATGCATTGTCATCTAATAATAAAAGGACTGGATTATAAACTCTGGTGCTGCGTGTCAGATGTAATATGTTGTGAAAAAATTTAGTAATTTCAAAAGATTTGTAGTAGCAGAAGAAATAACCCCTGGCGATGGATTCTAAGTTGAGGCACTAGGAATAGGAACAATCGAACTGAAAGTGAGTCTACCAAAAGGTAAACACCAAAAATGCAGGTTGTATGAGACTTACCAAATTATCTTAAACTTATGTGTTTAAAACTTCTAAATCTTGAAAGACCTGCATATTTTTTTTTTTTACATTTTCACCCCTAACAAGGCACATTGGCACTTTGGTGCAAGGGGCTACTATCAGGGACATAAGCTACAGGGGCTCTATGTGGAGAGTTGGGTAGCAAGATTTCGGTACACTTGAACTTCTGCATGTAAGTACAGTTGGGGAAGCAGGAACCCGGGAGGGAATTCCAAAGTCTAGCGGTTCTAGGGAAGAAACTACTAGAGTAGAAAGCTCTCTTACATCTATGAATCTCTACTGTGAAAGGGGTAGGATTTAGCTGCTTGTCGGGTTTGTCGAGGGTATTTACGTCGAGGGGGTACGAGTGCTTGCAGTTCGTCGGAGCATTCACCTTTAAAGTACTTGTAGAACAGGCAGAGGGATGCTACATTTCGTCGATGGGACAGAGGTTGAAGCTTAGATGACAGTTCAGGACCTATCAGGTTGGCGACTCTGTTTTAAACCTTGTCTAGGAGCAAGAGACTAGTAGCACTAGAAGCTGAAATTCGTCAATCCCTTATCTCGTACGGGCAAAACACTGTTAACTCCTACTATATTTCAAGTAAACTAGCGAAAAAAAGCCTAGGAAAAGTAAATTCCAGAATTTATCACAAATCTGGTTTTATTTTTTCCTGCATTAGAAGAGGATGAGACTTTATTTAAGTATATGCTTAATATCTACATTTACTATGAGCTCGCTTGTATTGAAAATGTAGCTTCCTTGCTATCTATATCAAACCACTGAAAATAGTTTGTCTTACTTTCAATTATATTTGAACCTGAAATATACAGTGATCTTAAATACGTCACTAAGACTGTTTTTGAATAGATACACAATGCTTTGTGCCTGACTTAATTGACTGGCTCTAACTACGAATTTCGACGTACTAATAGTTTCTCTCATTACGGTACAAACACCCCTGCTGGTTTGCTATGTATATCCAATATATACTTTAACTCTAAGACGACTGCCTTTGTCTGATTTGCATGTTAAAGTAAAAAATATTATTTTATATGTTTTCTTTCTCTAACTAAACTTTACTTGACATTCTAAATTCTAATAATCAATTCTATTGTATTCTGTAAGATTAATCTTCTCCTGAAAACTAACAATCTGCTCTACTCCCCAAGCTGCCACTAACACTCATACATTACACCTTTGGAGGGAGGTCCTTAGCTCTAAGCCCTTAACCTTCGCATGCTGACCGATTGGAAGACATCACTAAACATCTATGCATTTCTACCTCTAAGGCATGCCTTAGTTTATTCTTATCCAGGTAGATACCTACTAGCAATAACCTGTACTTAGATTTACAGTTATCTACATTACATAGCAATAGCTGTCTCTTCCTTAGTTTTGCAATGATAAATACAAAAACTGAACCGATACTCTGTAATGCAAAACACAACTTCCTGATTATTAAACGAAGGCTGAAGATATCTGCATTAGAGGTGGAAACATATTTAATACCTACAACCTCCATATATTCGCATCTACTGGAAATCTGCCCATATATCTATTTATTTTATTATACATACTGAATACGTCATAGCTTATAATTTTCTTCCTATTATGCCTGTACTGTATTGTACTTCATATAAAAAATGACGTTACTTGTATCTACATTGAATATACATCTCAACCTTCCTGCCATCTAAAATATCCATAGCTTGGGCAACAAAAATATTTAGTTAATTCTTAATATCAAGCCACTCTGTAAATTTAAAGGAAAAAATATTAAACCATATATTAACTCCTTCCAACAAATCTGTTGAAAATATAGCTGCTTCCACTGCATGAACTTTTACTCACCCCCTCCTCCAGTAAGCACGAAATAACAATGTCCCTTGATCACTTTTAGCAATGTAGTAGATATATAACCTTTACAAACTAACCCAGTAACATTAACTACCCACGCAGGGTCATAGAAATACCTGGATTAGGACCCAGGGACGGGGCAAACCCTCTCGGTGCTGATGGACCCGTAGATCTTCCCAGATCGTCTAGGAGGAGGAAAACTCTGAAGCTAAACCTAAGGAGAGGGGGGATTCTCCAGTCTTTGATGACAACCTTCCTAGGGCTGGTGACTCAAACAAAAGGTTGTAAAATTATGGATGATAGTGGAAAATAGTAGTTACATGTTCAAAAAATGTGAACATATACTATTTAAACTGTATTGAAGGCAAGGAAGCAACTACATGCTAATTGAGTAACACAAAAGTCTAAAAAGAGATTTATTCATAATTAGATTCCAAAAAGTTCGGTTATAAAATGTATCTAATTTTATTCTTTTTATAAGTTTAGTGAAAATGTCGGCTATATTATGCTCAGACGTCACATAAGGAAGAGTAATAGATTTTTTACTTATTTCATCCCTTATAAAATGATATCTGATATCAATATGCTTCGACCTTTGATGAGTCATAGAATTATTTGCTAATAAGTTACTGCTCTGAATGTCACAATGAATTACTATAGGTTTTTTACTTAGATCAGGTTTTAAAATAGATTTTAAAATGGTGTTCAGAAAAATGCCTCCTTCACGGAATGGGTAAGGGCCACATATTCTGCTCCGCAAGTAGAAAGGGCAACGATTCGTTGCTTTTTAGTTTTCCAAGAGATCATAGGTCCAGTCTTTGACGGTCTAAAACAATATCCTGCTATACTCTTTCTATCCTCAGAGTAAGCCCAATCTGAATCCGAAAAGCCTTCTAAATTTAGAGGATATGTAGATTTTTTAAATATTAAAGATTGTTCCTTGGTTTCTTTTAGGTAACGAAGGATTTGTTTTGCACGATTAAGGTCTTTAATTGTCGGTTTCGATAAGTTTTGAGATAGCTTTGTTACAGTGTAACATATGTCAGGCCTAGTTGCAGTTATCAAATAGATGAGGCTTCCAACTTTATATAATCGATTATCTATGGATTTTGTTTCGGTCTCTATATTTTTATTTATGTCCATTTCGACGGGAGTTTTACGCGGTTTGCAATATTGCATTCCGAACTTGAGCAGAATTTTTTCAATGTATCGTGTTTGGTTCATAGTTATAGTTCCATTTTCACAGGTAAATTTTATACCGAGGAACCATGACAGTCGTCCAACATCGGCCATTTTAATTTCTTTATTTAATTCATTTTTAACATCTTTTAAAGTGTTGTCACAGTTTCAGGCAAGTAATATATCGTCAACCCAAAAAAACAAAATCAAATTTATTACCTACATTTTTGGTATACATGCACGCGTCCATGGGGCATTGCTTGAATTTCTGTTCTATTAAATAATTATGGAATGTTAAATTCCAATTGTGTGCACTTTGTTTTAGTCCATATAACGATTTATTCAGTTTCCACACGCAATATTTATTTTTCATTTTAAATCGCTCTGGAGGGTAAATATAGATTTCACAGTCAATCGAAGCATTTAAATAAGCATTTTTTACATCCATTTGATGTATTTTTAAATTGTATTGAGCGGCTAGTTGTAATAAAAATTCTAATTGTCGTTAAATTTGTCGTTGGTGAAAATGTTGCAAATATTCCACTCCAGAAATTTGTGAAAAACCTTTTGCAATAAATCTTGCTTTAAAGGTTTCACTGTCAGAAGCTGTGAGTTTTTTAGAAAAAAAACCAGCGTGAAGAAATTATATTTTTATCTGTTGGTTTTGCCATTATTTTGTATCTGTTGTTTTCAGATAAAGGTTTGAATTCGAATATCATAGCTTGTTCCTATTCTTGGTGATTTTCCGAATTAATCGCTTCATTATAACTTTCCGGTGCGCTGTTCAACGAATAACAGTAATCCATTGCGTCGTCTTGTATCTTTTCAATTTGTACAAAGTCTAGCCTTTTTCGCTCCCTTATTGAGTATCGACGTGTCTGGTTAATATTTACGTCAGTAGTTCTGTAATTGCCGTTATTAATATTTTCATTGTGATCGATTAAGATACTACGTAATATTTCAAGTTTTTCATCCACTGGATCGTCATATTTTTAATTTAATGTATCATTGAATTTTACACATCTAACCATTTTTATGGCATTTTGGGCTGGAAAGTATATTAAATATACTGGACTGTTTTTATCGTAACCTACAAAAATACCTTTTTCGCTTTTAGTATTCGGTTTACTGGTATTTTCTATAAATGCAAAACAATCTGAACCAAATATATGCATTCTGTTCATTTTGGGCTTTACAACAAAAAACGCTTCATATAATGTTTTGCCTAATCTTGTATTGAACAATCTATTTCTGATATATGCTGCTGCCATTAAAGCGTACGTCCATAAGCTATTGTCTAATTTCGATTCGATAAGTAGACATCTTGTCATCTCAAAAAGGGTTCGCCATGACCTTTCAGCGGTACCATTTTGGAATGGGGGAAAACGGCGCAGATTTCTCGTGTTTAATACGGTGTTTTATTAATATAAGTTCAAAGTCTTTACTAGTAAATTTAGTCCCATTGTCTGAGCGAATACATTTTACTGTGCCGTACGAGGCAATATCAGCTAAATATTTCTTAGTGGCGAGGATAGTATCGGATTTGTTTTTTAGAAAATAAACTATAATTAAACCGGAAAAATCATCAATAAAGTTCAAAACGTACCTTAGATCATTTCTCCGCATCGGGCTGATCGGACCTGCTAAATCACAATGCACAAATGAGAGAAATTTTGTAGCTTTTTGTCTGGCGTTCTGCTTATATATTTTGTTATTTTCCCCTGTGCACAAACATCACAATTTGGAAGATCGTCTAAAGGTATTATTTTCATACTTTCGACTATATTTGGTATTTTTTTAATATCAGCTGTATTGCAGTGTCCTAGAATTTTATACTAGGTTTCCAAGTCGTGAGAGACATTTTTTAAGGGAACCATAATTTTAAATAACATAGTCGGCCGCTTTCTTTAATGTCAAATACAGTTCCATTGGGATATATCAATTTTGACTTGTTTTAGCCAAACTTTATATTCGCGCCTTGTTTAATTGCAGCCTGCACGGAAAATATGTCTTGCTTAAATGTAGGTAGGTAACAGAGCATTTTTAGAATACAGTTACAGATTTCGCCTTTATTATTTTTTAGGGATATTTTAGCATCGCCTCTTTTCAAGACTATATCATTTATTTGACTACCGTCGGCAAGTCGACAAAATGACTGTGTGTATTAAAGTTTGAATCAAAATTAATAAAATCAGATTCCTTGGTGATAACGTGTGCTGTAGCACCACAGTATACAAGGAAATTTTTACCGTTTGTGGTATTGTTAAAGTTACATGTGAATAGAAATGTATGTTCTTCCTCAAAGTTCTCAACGTTTTTTACGGAGTCCATTTTAGAGCGTTTGTATCGACATTGGAAACTTTTGTGGTTGGGTCGTCCACAATTATAGCAGATAATTTTAGTCTTTTTCTTCGGAAAATTACTTTTGGGGAACACGTTGCGGTGACGTGCGTAATTTGGTGATGTCTGTTTTCGAGAAGCATTTTTGAACTTCATAATATTGCTGGAGTTATTATTGTCCACGAGCATACGATTAGTCTCTTCGTAACTATGCAATGCCACCTTAAATTCACTGAAATTTATGGGTTTGTCTTTTTGCGTTATAACAGTTCTAAACGGTTCAAAATCGGCTGGAAGACCTTTGAGGGTCATTGATATCAACAAGCTATCGCTTATTATTTCACCTGAGAGTTTTAAGGCATTGGTGGTTGTTTCTGCCCTTATAACATAGTCGGTAATAGTTTCATCCTTGTTACGTTTTAGAGACGTTAGTTCTGTATGTAGTGATATAATTTTCGGTGTCCCTTTTGATTAATAATGTTCTCTTAATATGTCCAATGCTTTCCTTCGTCATCCAATGTGTCTCTTATAATCAAAGACAGATTTCTATCGTCTAAGCATTGAATCAGTTCTGCAAAAACAGTCGCGTTCTTTTCGAGAAATTCGGGGTCGATAGGATTCTCTGTTGGAGATTGTATCACTTTGTGTAGTTTTCGAATCCTTAGATATCCCAGAAATTTTACCTGCCACAATTCGAATTTAGATTCCGATCCGTCAAAGAAAAGACGATGGCTGGCCGCATAACCTGTTAAGTGTTGAGACATTATGTTGAACAAAGATGACGGCGTAGTTCAGATCAGATTTTCAGTGTAATTTGCAGTAACCAAGATGGCGGCCAAGAATCAAATGCGGTCCGTGACGTAGTTAACGGCGAACTGATTGAACCCAAAATTCGACAATTTTTATAGTAACTTTGTAAGGTTTTCATTGGTTGGTTAGCACAGCCGGTGGTTATAAAAACGATTGGCGAATTCATTGGTCTTATACATCCCCCCACTAGGAGTCAAAAACAGTTTACAAGAGGAGATTTGGTATAGATGTTTTGGCCACCTAGTAAAAGGCAAATTAGTAAAATGCCTTGACGATAATGAAACCAAGGATATTAACTTTTGTGAACCATGCTTGGGTGGAAAACATCTTCGTTCTTTATTTCCAAAATCTGGAGGAAGGCGAGCCATTCAAATTCTCGGAATTGTACATAGCGATGTTTATGGAAGATTAGAGGCAAAATTGTTTAGTGGAGCTGAATATTTTGTCTCGTTTTTTTTTATGATAAATCAAGATTTGTGTGGATTTATGTACTTACGTACAGGAAAGATTGTTTTAAAACGTTCATGGAATGGAAGAACATGGTCGGGAAATCCACCGGACTAAAAATTAAGGCTCTATGCACCAAAAATAGTAGGAAGAACACTTCAAGAGAATTTAAAGATTATTTAAAGAAAGATGGTGTACGACATTAATATACTGTTCCTAAAACACCAGAGCAAAATATTGGCGGAAACAGTGCGAGCAATGTTGTCGGATTGAAAGCTACCTAAAGAATTTGGTGGAGAAGCTTTATCCACTACTTTATATGTTCGAAACCGAAGACCAACAAATGCCGTACAAGGTATAACATTGTATGAAATATGGAAATGGTACCGAATTTAAAGATTGTTGGATGTTATGCTTTTGCTCACATAACAAAGGATGAGAGAAATAAGATGGACTCCAAAGCAAAGAAAAGTATATTTCTTGGATATGGTATTGGAATTAAGGGATACTGACACTGTATGATATGATAATATCAAGAGTATTCCATAGCAGACATGGAATCTTCAACGAATTAGATTCAATAACTGAAAAGAAGAGAAAGGGGGTGCTAAAGCCATCTCCAGTAGTATTTAACATCAAGACGGCGGTGGTGGTGGTGGTGGTGGTGGTGGTGATTAAAAAGAGAAACGTCCTGTTAGATCGTATATTTTACCGTTCCAACAGACCACAGGGTAAACAGCAAGGAGATAGAGAAGCGGAAATATGCACGGAACTCGTCAGAGAGGTGAAAGTGATATGGAAGATGAAGTGAGTCAAGATAACACCAATAACAGTAGAAACATTAGAAACAATTCAAAAAAAAACTTAATAAAAGAACGTGAGAGATTAGAATCAGAAAGATGGCTGAGTTAATATAAAGAATTAATGAAAACAGCTGAAATATTAAGGAAAACATTTGAATGCGGAGACTAATAAACATGATATAGAGTTTAAACACAAAGAAACATCACATAGAACCATAAAAACTGAGACTGTATAATTGCTAATTTGCTAACAGACAATGTGAAGTTTTTACGAACAAAGATTGCTAATCGGCAATGTAAAGCTAAGCTGTTAACAGACAGATAATATGAAGCTGTTGCTACGGATTATAAGGTAAAGCATACAGTTTTATTAGAAAGAATATTCAAATTTTATAAAAGAAACAGAACCAAAATAGCGTCAGTGCCAATTTTTTAAGTTTTATTCATCAAAATCATTTTAAATACAACAAAAAAAACTCTTTGCACTGTTTTATTGTTTTAATTTCAAACAATATTTTTGCTGAAATCGTGCGATTAATTTCCAAAAATCGACTCTGAAATATAAAAATGGAAATAAATATGATGCATTCGTTAAATATACAAAAATAACATTCTAATAAAAGAAATTTACAGGAAATAACATTTTTATCGGTTAACGTAATAATCAGATTATAATGTTAATTACCTCCCTTCTTTATATAACGTTTTACTTCTGAATCGTTTTGTTCTGTAGTTGTAGGTTTATATTAGCTTCATTTCATTTGAAAGTGTACAGGTATATCATTTTAGTCGCTTATAAATTCAGTACTCGCATTATACAGTCAGTACTTATTATATGGTCAAATTCATTATGTAAGTAGTTTGTAAATTTAAACAAGCAATTCCGGATACCCGATTTTAACTGCATTGTCAAATATTACACCCTTTATCTTTATAGTCTCTCTATGCTAGCTAGGAAAGATATCATAATAAAGGAACATATACTACACTTACCACCACCACCCCCAAAAAATGAGAGGATAATGACTGTTAGCATGATGAAAACAACCTCCCTAAAAAAGGAAATGGCTAATGCACGAGTCGATAATATAATGGCATGGAATAGATAGTACACAACATTCCTAAAGGATAAGATAATCCTGGGAAGATGGTATTATGGGGAATGAACATATACTATACTGCTATGTCTTGTTTGTTAAAAATTAATGGTTTTTTTAATAATCAAGTCTTGTTTATTAGAAATTAATGGCTTTTTAATAATCAAGTCTTGTTTGTTAAAAATTAATGTTTTTTTAATAATCAAGTCTTGTTTGTTAAAAATTAATGGGTTTTTTTAATAATCAAGTCTTGTTTCTTAAAAATTAATGGTTCTTTTAATAATCAAGTCTTTTTTGTTAAAAATTAATGTTTTCTTTAATAATCAAGTTTTGTTTGCCAAAAATTAATGATTCTTTTAATAATCAAGTCTTGTTTGTTTAATATTAAAGTTTAATTTGTTTAATATTAAAGTGTTCATAGTTTAATATTAATGTCTTGTTTGCTTATTATTAATGTCTCCTTTGTTTAATATAAGACCTTGTTTGTTTAGTATTGAAGTTTTCTTTGTTTGATATAAAAGTTTTGTTTGCTTACTATTAAAGTCTTGTTTGTTTAATATAAACGTTTTGTTTGTTTAATATTAATGTCTTATTTGTTAAATATTACAGTTTGCTTTGTTTAATATAAGAGTCTTGTTTATTTCATATTAAAGTCTTGTTTGTTTAATATTAATGTCTTGTTTGCTTAATATAAAAATATTGTTTGTTTAATATTAAAGTTTAAACTTTTTGTTTGTTTAATAATTATGTCTTGTTTGTTTAATATCAGTATCTTGTTTGTTTAATATAAATGTTCTCTTTGTTTAATATAAAAGTTTTTTTAATATTAAAGACTTGTTTGTTTAATATTAATGTCATATTCTTTAATATTAATGTCTTGTTTGTTTAAGATTAAGTTTTGTTTTATCTTAACGTCTTGTTGGTTTTTGTTTGTTCAATATTAAAATTTTTCTTTGTTTAATATTAAATGTTTTATTATTAAATTTTTAGTTGTTTAATATAAGAGTTTTGTTTTTTAATATAAAAAGTGCTTAATATTAAAGTCTTGTTTGTCTTATATTCAAATTTTGTTTGTTTAATATTCAAGTCTATTTTTTTATATTCAACTCTTGTTCGATAAATATTAAAGTCTTTCGTGTTACTATGAGTTTTTTGTTCAATATTAAAGTTTTCTTTGCAAAATATGAAAGCTTTATTTGTTTAATATTGAAGCCTTGTTTGTTAAATATTAAAGCTTTGTTTGTTTAATATTAAAGGCTTGTTTGTTTACTATTAAAGTTTTTTGTTTGATATTTAGGTTTATTTGTTTAATATTAAAGGTTTTTATTGGGTGAATATTAAAGTTTTTTGTTTAATAACAAAGTCTTTTTTGTTTAATAGTTAAGTTTTGTTTATTTAATATTAAAATTTTGTTCGTTTGATATTAAACTCTTGTTTGTTTGATAATAAAGTTTTGTGTGGTTAATATTAAAGTCTTGTCTGTTAAATATTAAATGTTGTTTTGTTTCATGGACAAGTTTTGCTTGTTTAATATTTAAGTTTGTTTAATGTTACAATGTTGTTAGTTTTGTATTAATGTGCTGTTAGTTAACTATTAAAGTCGCTTTGTTGAATATTAAAGTTTTCTTTGTTCTATATAAAGGTTTTGTCTGTTTAATATAAATTTTGCTTTGTTTAATATAAAAGAATTGTACGTTTAATATCAAAGTCTTGTTTGTTTACAATTATAGTCTTTTTGTTTAGTCTTTTTGCTTTATATCAAAATTTCGTTTGTTTAATATTAAAGTTTTCTTTGATACATTTAAAGGTGTTATAGTTTAATATTAATGTTTATTTTGTTTAATATCAAAATTTTGTTTGTTTAATATTAAAGTCTTTTTTGTTTAATAATAAAGTTTTATTTGTTTTGATATAAAGTTTTGTTTGTTTGATATTATAGTTTTGCATTTTTGCATTTTTGCATTTAGGTTTTGTTTGTTTAATATAAAAGGCGTGTATCTTTACTAATAATGTTTTCTTTGTTAAATATTAAAGTTTAGCTTATTTAATATGAAAGTGTTTTGTTTAATATTAAAGTTTTTTTGTTTAATATTATTTTTTAATATAAAAGATTTGTTAGTTTAACATTGAATTCGTCTTTGTTTAATATTAAGATTTTGTTTTTTTATATTAAAGTATTGTTTGTTTTCATTAACGTCTTGTTTGAAAATATTAAAAGTTTGTGTAATTTTAAAAGTTAAGTTTGTGTAATATTCAAGTTTTTTATATCAAATGTTGTTTGTTTACTATTAACGTCTTGTTTGTACATTTTATAAGTTTGTTTGTTTAATTTTAAAGTCTTGTTTTTTATAATAAAGTTTTATTTAATATTAGTAATATTAATACATTAATATAAAATATTTATTATTAAATTCTAGTTTGTTTAATATTTGAGTCCCAGACGTTTTTTATCGACTAATTTTTATATATAAGAAAA
Organism: Euprymna scolopes; assembly: GCF_053919585.1. Taxonomy (NCBI): domain Eukaryota; kingdom Metazoa; phylum Mollusca; class Cephalopoda; order Sepiida; family Sepiolidae; genus Euprymna; species Euprymna scolopes. The sequence continues at coordinate 158,216,427 of NC_136487.1, read as the reverse complement.
CATAGCAATGTAAAATTACGACTGTAAAGTACATAATATTACTTTATTAAAAAATGTTTATCAAATATATATGCACAGGAAGAAGACTAAAAATTGTTCTGTGTGTTTTCAATTTAATCTGTATATGGTATTTCGTAAGGTTTAGCAGATATATTGATACTAATATTGTTAGTATAGATAGGAAAAGCTTTCGCGTTTGTTACTTTAAAAGATATACTGTGCATTAGCTTGTGTTATTACTTGTTACGTGAAAATGACGTTATATAATTGGTGAGCCTAGTAATTTTCCCATAAAACAACATTTATGTTAAATGATATCACATAAAAGATAATTTTCCTATGAAACAATATTAAATGACATCATATGATTAGTTACTTATAAAAGATATTTATCCTATGAAACAATGTTAAATGACGTCATATAATTAGTTACCTCTAAAAAATAAATTTCCTATGAAACAATTAATCTATGTAAAATGTTAATATTTGTGATGTTATCGACGTCCTCATGGGGAGTGTTACGAAGTTACTAATAAAAAGAGAAACTTATTGAAAATAAATGACCCAAAATAATAGGAGGAAATATGTAATCATGTTTCACAAAGATGAATAGTAATAGGATGGGTAATTAGGTGGGGATTAAGAAGTATTTTCGCTTTTTAGACACTCTGAAAAAAGAAAAGTTAGGGTTTCCGATCCTGAATCAATAGATTTAGAACTCATAATTAGTCTAGGGACAGTTTTTATGATTGCGACAGGTGAGATATAAATGAATCAATCGATCAAGATTGTTGGCTTCAACAGACAACTAAGATGTGGATGTTTGCGTTAGGATGGTCGTTTTCCGCGATGGTGTCACACACATCCAGAGTAAATCTGATATTTTCACACAAGTATTTAATCTCTGTATTCTTTTGCGTTCGCGTTATTTTATTTTTTATACTTATAAGCTAGTGCTCGCACCCTCGGCAGTCGACAAGACGAGAAAGCAAGAACGAGAACTAGAATAAAACAGATAGACAACCACGATACATACAGCGTTGCGATCGGCGTTTGTCGAAAGAGGGTTGGACATTGCTTCATATATTTTAATATATTTTAATTATATAAACGTTTTAGTTTTTGTGCATTCGTTTATTTCCATGCCAATGGCATTCATCTTAGGCGGGTTGAACCGGCTTCTTCCAAAAGAGGAAGTGTCAATGGAATATTAAATCTACAAGTAATCACCAGTTTCTTGCACATCTGGATCAGATTAGATGACGACGTTAGGTTTTTGCACTTCTTTCCGGGAGGTGTTGACGTCCTCTTACATACAGCATCTGATATTTTCAAATGGTCACCCATGTGGAACTGACCAGGCTCAACGTTGCATAACTTCAATGTGCCAACGTGATTATGTCGCATATTTGTTTATCACAGATGTGTTTATTTATATTTATTTATTTTTATATTTATTTATTTTTATATTTATTTATTTTTATATTCATCCTATATCACATAGATTCCTTTGCTTCAAAAATTTTATATGAATCCAATTATATTTTCACATGCAGAAGTATAATTTCATTAACATATTATACAGTCAGTACTTATTATACAATCAATGTTTATTATGCAGTAGTCCTTAATTTTAAACCAGCTAATCAAATGACTCACTCTGGATAACTAATTTTAATTATGCTTATCAAGATCACATACTAGTATTAATAAATCTAAACTAAACCGATTTAGTGTTAATGTTTACGAAAAGTTTTAAATGTTATTATTTATTAGTGTACCAGTGAGATGAAAATTGACGTCATTTATTTTATGACCTTTGAAGAAGGTTTCGCAATGAAACAACATTCAAGTCTAATAATACTTACTAACATAATAAAGATTAAATAATCTACTTAATTTCTGTGTGTCTGTTTATTAATATGAAAATTGTTATATTCTAGAAAAAATGCGCAAATAAAATTTATTTTCATACAAAAATGCATTTAGAGTTGGAATAAATTAAAATTAAAAAAAAACAAAGAAAAATACTGAAATCTACAAACTTTGTAGGGTGATAGAATTTGCTTTTACGAATATAAATTTTTGATTCTCCTGATGTCGTTTGGTCCCAGAGTTGTTTGTCCAGTGTAGCTGGGCACCATTATTGATCCTTGCGTATCGTCGTGTGTTAATCCCAACGAATGACCAATTTCGTGCAAGGCGACTGAACCAACTTTATTACCACTGCCTTGATCATAAACGTAGGTTTCATCATCGTCAAAATGGATGTCACCTGAGGTAGAATCGGTTGAAGGGAAGAAGGCGTGGGCTACAACTTTTCCTGAAATATATAAACATATACATATTATAATTGACGACACATAGCAGTTTTATTGCCTCATTAAAATGACGTAAATTTGGTATAGAAGTAGAACAAATAAAACAAAATTAAACAAAGGCATGTCTAATAGCAAAGTTATGTAAATGATAGATGCATTTAGTTTAAGGTAAAATATATGGGTATATAATAATACGTACATCATGAAAATTAGAATAAACCGTTGTTACAATAACATTTCTCGCCCAACAAAAATTTTTGTGGGTGTAATATGTGTTTACACATTTGAATTTTTGTGTTCTGTCTTTCGTGGATATTCGGACATAAATGAGATCAAAGAATCAAATGAGCGACTACTACTACTACTCTACTACTACTTATAATAATAATAATAATAATAATAAGAAGAAGAAGAAGAAGAAGAAGAAGAAGAAGAAGAAGAAGAATCACGTTGACAAACCGGTTCCTGTCAGATCACCGAAGTTAAGCAACATTGAGCCTGATCAGTACTAAAATGGGTGACCATTTGGGAATTCTAGGTACTGTCTGCGCTATCCGCTTATCTCGGCATTGTTTCTAGTCAGTCTTCGGCTTCTCTTTGCCACTGGACCCAAAAAGTGCCGATTTATGAGAGGTGTGGTTGTGTTTGCGCAACCCTTGCTTCACAATTACACACGCAGCTACTCTTACAAGGTGTCCATTTTCTCTTGAGACTGAATGGAGGCATCCGAATAATAATAATAATAATAATAATAATAATAATAATAATAATAATAATCCACCCTATCTCCCATTACTATATCACTGCCCCCCCCAGAAAAAGAGAGTAAGACCAAACAATTAAGAAGAGTCAAGGAGAAAGGAAAGACTGCGAAGAAAGCACTGACCAGACCTCCGCTAAAGAAATGCGAAGAGAACTGTGACCTTGGGGGGGGGGGGTATTGCCACTCAAATTCCAGTGGAGGCCAATAGCCGCTGGCAACGAGAAATCAATGGCAAGCAGCTGTTGCGATAGTGCAAATGTATTTGCAAATATTATTGAAATAGGTGGAGAGTACTGGAAATTTGGGGAGACTTGTTGTCATTCAGCTTCCAGGGAACACCACAGGCTGTTTTCAAGGAGAGATCTTTGATGACCTGTGTGAAAGCTCCTTTTGAGCCAATAATAATGAACGGTTTGGTTAGTTAGTGTTTACTTTGGGTGAGACTAAGTTAACGGGTACGTTGCAAATAGCAGGGAATATCACAGCCGAGTCAGCAATGATCAACACGCTGTTCTCAAGTTCAACATTGAAGCAGTATCAGAACAATTGATTCAGTAGATATGACGTCAGATGGAGTCTGGGAGAAAGCGAGAGAAAAGATATATATATATATATATATATATATATATATATATATATATATATATATATATATATATATATATATATATATATTAGTCAGTCTAGATTGGAAACTCGAGTATACCAAATATGACAAGAAACGGCCGGCACGGTCCCAGAAAATTTACAGTCACACATCTTTCTCTCTCCTACCATTGGACAGAATCGAGGCAATATCATCCGCCAAATAAAAATCATCCTTTATAAATTCGAGATAAAATCTATTGGCTTGTGTCCATTTTTTTTTTATTTCAGAGACAAAAATGGATAATCTTCAGTCATCGAAAGGTGTGTATTAAAACTGTTCAGTAAGACGAACACCACCGATTATTGTCATTGAACAATCAGTGATAATGATATGCGTGAGAACTCTTACGAGTAGCATTCAATAAGTGATACCCTGACACACTTCTCATAGCAGTAGAGCAACGAAACTTGGAACACTTATTATTTTTCCTCTACATAGGAAGCACCCATGGATTTCTTCCATTGTTTAATGCAGCCCCGAGGGTCGTTTTGTAGAATATCCCATGTTGGTTTTCTAGCAAAAATGTGACGTCGGAAATCAAGGCTGCGTTATCTGAGATACGCTTTCCTTTCAAAGACAATTTCATGGTTGGAAAGAGGTAAAAGTCAGAGAGTGCAAAATTAGGACAGTAGAACGGATGGGAAAGGATTTAATAGCCTCACTCCCGGGCTTTTGATCTAGCGACATGCCCGTTATTGACCGGAGTGTTTTCGTGCAGGAGGAGAATAACTTTGCTGATCTTACGCCGCCTCTTGATTTTGATAGCGTTTATTAATTTCAACAAAACTAAAGCATTATAGGCCGTTTTAATCGTGGTGTTCATCGCCAGCAAATCTGTCATCACTACTCTATGCTGATCCCAGAAAGCTGTGAGCATGACCTTGCTAGAGGAGGACTGCACTGTTGCCTTCTTTGGGAGTTGTGAATCAACGTGCTTCATCAATGTTGAGCGTTGATTGGTCTTTGGTATCTGGATCATAGTGTGAGATCCAAGTTTCATTCTGTGTAATTAGTCTTTTGAAAATCTTTAACGCATCTTATTGGCATATCTCCTAATTCATTCTTGAGTACTAGGCGCGCTCTTGCTACCGGAAGGGTGTAAGCAACTTAGAAAATACATCTGGCAGGCATCTTATGCATACGCAAATGACCATAAATGACAGTTTTCACGGACTATGTACTCATCTTGATCTCCTGAACTATTTGGCGAATAGTCATGCGTCGATCTACCAAAATGGCAGCCTTAACTTGACTGACAGATGTTCTAAACAAAATTGCTTCCAAATATTGCTGACTATTTTAATTCTTGATGCCAGTGTTTTACAAAGTTATATAGTGGACATCATTACCATACGTTTCATCAAAAATCTCCTGTGGTGTACGTCCTTTCAAATACAAAAACGAACGGATAACTAAGCGGTACTCAACAGCTTCCGTGTAATAATTGATTTAGTTCAAACACCTGTAAATAAAAAAACAGTGTAGGTTCAGAGCTGTAATTAACCAGATAACCCATGGAAATATAAATCATTGCATGCGCAAATTTTCAGCTTAATCAGAAAGGGGGAAGTGACTCAGTGGCATTATTTAATGAACTCCCCTTCGTAATAAATAAATAAATAAATACGAATAATAAGAATTATTATTATTATTATTATTATTATTATTATTATTGTTGTTGTTGTTGTTGTTGTTGTTGTTGTTGTTGGCGGCGGCGGCGGCGGCGGCGGCGGCGGCGGCGGCGGCAGCGGCGGCGGCGGCGGCAGCGGCGGCGGCGGCGGCGGCGGCAGCGGCGGCGGCGGCGGCAGCGGCGGCGGCGGCGGCAGCGGCGGCGGCGGCGGCAGCGGCGGCGGCGGCGGCGGCGGCGGCGGCAGCGGCGGCGGCGGCGGCGGCGGCGGCAGCGGCGGCGGCGGCGGCGGCGGCGGCGGCAGCGGCGGCGGCGGCGGCGGCGGCGGCGGCGGCGGCGGCGGCGGCACAATGAGCTTTCACGCAGGTTATCAAAGATCTCTCCTTGAAAACAATCTGCGGTGTGGCCTGGAAGCTGAGTGACAAGTCTCCCCAGATTTCTAGTACTCTCCACCTCTTTCGATAACATTTGTAAATATTTTTTTTAGTTATCGCAACAGCTGCTTACCATTGAAGTAGAGACTGGATGGCGTTTGCATACGGATGCTCAGAATGGTACTCAATACATCATGGAGGAGCCACGCAACAAACCAACAGCTTTATGGTGACCTACTACTAGTATCACTGAAAGTACAGCAGAGAAGGATGAGAGTAACCGCTCACTGCATGAGACACAGCGAAGAGGAAGCCAGCGCACTAGTTCTCTGGATACCAACAGATGGACACCCAAACCGTGGTACGGGGATGAGATGAGATGCTTACCATTGATTTCTCGCTGACAGCGGCCATTGGAATTTGAGCGACCATAAGCCTCTCCAAGATCCCAGTTCTCTTCGCACTTGTCCAGAAGAGGTCTGGTCAGCGCTCTCTTCTCGGTCTTTCTCACCTATTTGGCATCACACTTGGGGGGGGCGGTGATAAGGCAATGTGAGGGGATGGGTGAGTGGATAGAGGATTTGTAGATATACTGCTTCAATGTCCTTGGTTCCATGTAACGCTTCTTCAGTTTGTCTGTAACGCTGCAGCAGTTTTCTGTCCCGCGCATATGACTCATGTGTGTTAATCTCTGCATTCAAGGGTTTTCCTTAATATTTCAGCTGTTTTCATTATTGTAACTTGTATTTTTTGCAGCCATCCCTCTGATTCCGATTTCTCCCATTCATTTTTATTATCTGAGAAAGGTTTATAAAAACTTACCAGGTCCATCCAGTGGATAAAGACAAGGTGGGTGATCTCCAGTTACAAATGATATTTCAATAACGGCCATGCCGGATTCAATTTTTGTAAAGGTCAATTTTGAAGGGCCTGCCCATTCAGAGAACGCACTGCGTATCGCTTCCCTACAAGAAGAAACAAGTGTTTAATCAGAGATTGGAAACAAATATATATATATATATATATATGTATAAAGGGACAACATTTTAACACCTAACATTTGTTAGAAATAACAACTATGAAAAGCTGAAATTATAACAACTGGTAGTCGTTATCATCCATAAAATTTAAATCATTTGCAAGGATAGAAAAAGAATTATAACAAACGTCCAAAAGTAAGGAACGTCCAAAAGTAAGGAAGTTTTGGACGCCGTTGTATATATATATATATATATATATATATATATATATATATATATATATATATATATATATATATATATATATATCTGTGAAAGTAATAAAATGTCGCCATAATTACCGTGTAGAACTTTGCGGAATGTCCCCGGTGTATTTAACAATGTTGTATGTAATTTCTGACATGTTCCACTTGACTGAAAACAAACAAACAAAAAGATGAAAAGAATCAAAATTGTGATGTTATTTTGCATTTTACAGAATTATTCTAAATAACTTCTGGCACAAGGTCACTTTTTCCAACCGAACTCCTCAGTGCATATGTGATATCTACTATTAAAACTTGATCGGCGTTGGCTTTTCCCATCATACAACCTAAACTTCAGAATCAAGAAGAAAAAATCATATATTTTTAATTCTGGTCTTCCAGAAGTTGTTGGAACGGTACAACTGCATTGCAGTCGGAGGAGGTAACTTCGAAGGGGACTAGAGTTTCATGTGTGTACTCTCAATAAAAGTGCCCAAAAGGAAATGTATGAAAACTTATTGAGTGTATCCCGTATACGTATATACTTTTATTTGTTTTATATAAGCAGTAATAGTTGCTACGCATTCATGAGCATCTATCGGTCAGACAGTGACTAGAGTATATCTTGCCTTACTTCCGTATTGAGCACTCTTGTATTAACCGCATTAAAACTTCATTGGTTATTTTACCTCTGTGTGTGTGTGTGTGTGTGTGTGTGTGTGTGTGTGTGTGTGTGTGTGTGTGTGTGTGTGTGTGTGTGTGTGTGTGTGTCCAGAAGAATTTTACAATAAGGACGAAACGTTGATTGACATAAAACTTTGTTTGTTCCTTTATAATTTCTCTATCTTTCAATAATGCTATTTCTATTCTTCTTATAATATATGTGTGTGTATGTGTGTGTAAAAGTCACTACGTAAAATATATAAGTGTATTTATTTAATATTTGTAATATGTGTACAAATACAAACTCTTCTTTTTTTAAATGATTAAAAACGTGTGTAAATGGAACTAATCAGGGTTCAAATTGTGCTCATTGATTAAATTACTTATGATATGTGCTAGGTTGTGGAACCCATTTCTTTGCTTTATTGGATTGGAATGCCGACTTAAGGAGTCTTCGTAAATGTTTATCATATCAAATTTGACTATTCTCGCCTTTGTAAAACTAAAGGACTGGTTATGATATGAAACATGGGTAAAAAAATGCGTTCAGGGGATTGCCATTTTGTTTATCTCTTTTATGCTCTCTAAGTCTTTTGCGTAATTCACGTTGGGTTTCTTCTACATATATTTGATAGAAATTAGTGCAGGGGATGGTGTATATTCCGGCATTAGATGTGAGATCTTTGGAATGGCGCTTTGTGGTCTTTAATATATAAGCTATAGTTAATGATGTGGTTTGTATTGTACGTATTTCTAATTTCTTCAGTATATTATAGATTGAAGTGTTTTCGGCGTGGGTGGGCACAAAGAAAAAATCTGTCTGATAACGGAGTATCTGGCGTGTAATATTCTTCATTGTTTGTGTTGGAGAATATTTTTATTGCTTTTTTAGCGTTTGATATAAAATAACTACGATATTTATATGGTTTTAGTGAATTTGTCATATAGTTCAGTTCTTCAAGATATTTAGCGCTCCAAATTATGAAAACCCGTAAAAAGAAGCCTATTATCATTCTATATTTTATTCTGTTGCTATGGTGTGAATAAAAGTGAATGTAGCTGTTTTTATGTGTGGTTTTACGATGAGTATGTCTAAGAAAGGTAGGGAATTGTTTTGTTCAGTTTTATGAGTGAGTTTTATGAAAGCTTCCACAGTATTTAATTCGTTTTTTTTTGTTTTGTTTTGTTTTTTGTTGTTTTTTTTTAAGTTCTATTTGTGTACCTTCAGGAAGAAAAAAGAGAATATCATCGATGTATCTGAAATATTCTACGTTTACCGGTAATCTAAATTTGAATAGACCGGATTCTAAAATAATAGAATAGATAAGATAGTACCCCATTAAGAGAGTTCCCTATAGGGAGTCCCCATTTTTGTTTGAATAAAGTATTGTTGAATTGTAAATAAGTCATATAGGTGATAAGTTTGATTGTCTGTATTAAAAAGGTAGGTTGATTTTATTTAAGTGAATCTGTAGTAATATGAAGCATTTTGATAGGTACGTAAGCGTATAAAGAGACTATATCCAAGCTGTGTATAGATTTATTATGTACTAAAAAATGTTTCAAACGAAAAACATTAATCCACCTCCTAAAAAAATGAAAATAGCAGCGAGTACCCGTGCGAGCGAAAAATAAGTAGTAGGAAGACAGACTCGAAACTGTAATGCTACGAGGAACCGAAAAACAAGCGTACGGTTTAGACGCCGCGCCCAGTGTGACATACGACGTCGCTGTTGTTCAAATGAAGCTTAGTCATTGCAAGGCATGATGATGACTTTGCAAAAATGTCGATGAAAAAAGTGACCCCTCCATGTAAAAAACGGCTCAGTTGACGGTGAGAGAATTAATGATTTGTGCCAATTTTTGGATATTTGTCGGCCAGAGACTGATTTTTCAAACGATATCAATTTTGTCAGTGTTGGTCGAGTGTGTCGAAAATCTAAGCGAGACATATAAACTTACACACACACTAAGATTTTGAGATTTATATTATAGACTAGCCTGGGTGACCGGCGTTGCCCGGGTATTTGGAGGTGTGTGTTGAGCAAAAAACAAAAAATGGTAGTAGGCAGTGAATGAGGTCAGGCTGATAGCAATGTTTTTCTTTTTTGTTTTTTTTTTTTTTGTTTTCTTTTTACATGGTAGTCACCACTTATCAAAGCCCGGACGCCACTCAGGGATAATGGTTAATGCGTGTACGGTAATCAATGGGATAGTATCGTAGTAATCGTTAGTATTGGAGATGTGATAAAGTGTTTTACTTAAAGGGGCGTTTCATCAGGAATTTGTTTATGTTGGACTTGAAGACATCCAAGTTGTAGTTAGATGGGAAACAGATAAACGGAAGAGAGTTCCACGGGCGTGCACTTCTAAGAAAGAAGCTTTGTTCATGGAATCTACGTTTTGGTTTTGGCACAGATTAAGAGAGGGGAAATTTTTTACGGTAATTTCAGCTAAACAGGTGTTTATCGTGAAAAATTGGCGAGGGGAGACCAGAGATTGGAGTTCAGACGAGCACTTCCGATGAAAGTAACGATAAAACAAAGACAGCTTCGCAATGTCTCTTTAACAGCTCCTGCCAAGATATGGCAGCAATACTCAATCCTTGGACGTACTTGGCTTTTATATAGGTAGAGAATTGCATCAGCAGTGAGATATCTTCTGGAGCGGTAGAAAGATCCTACCATTTTTCCAGCGACATTGGCAATTGACTTGATGTACGTGTGCCATTTCAGGTCAGGAGTAAAGGTCAATCCAAGAAGCTTATCAAAACATAAAGCATCCTCTAGGTGAGAGCCATCCATTTCAATTGATGCCAGATAGGGGATCAGAGCGTTGATGATGTAAAGATAGGAGCTTCGTTTAAGATGCATTAAAAGTAACCAGCCACCGCTTCCCCCACTGTACCGTGCGCTCAAGATCAGTGGAGAGAGAATCAGAGAGAACTTTGTAATTTACGGCCTTAGATGCGTTGCCATACATGGTCGTGTCATCAGCATAGATTTCAATGAATGATTTAAGTATGTGTTTTGGGAGATCATTGATGTAGACCAGGAAGAAGTTGGGCCCAAGATGGACCCCTGAGGGACTCCAGCATTAATACTGCAGGCCTCTGATTTCTGCCCATCAACCACTACTCTTTTGAGCCTATCAGAGAGAAATTATTTAATGATTGAGAAAATATTTCCAGTTATATTTCGTATATTAATGTATGTGAGTAAATGAAGTAGTTATATATATATATATATATATATATATATATATATATATATATATATATAATGGGTTAATAAATTCCCACGAAAGAAAGATGTATATTAAAATAAGGGAGTAGTCACCAACAATGTGTATTTTTTAACATTATTTTATTATTCCGTGTCTTTGTTTTTCATTGAGAATTATGTTTGGATCATTCTAATAATGTTTTTAAGTCATTGAAATCGTTTACGTACGTTTCAGACGGTCTGATGCGTCCTCGTCAGAAATTATTTTCAAATGTGTAAAAATGGCGATTTTCGTAGTTAGTTTGAAGTTTTTCCAAAGGGTGGAGGCTTGTAAGTGTTTATTATACATTGGTATGCTGAATTTTTATTGCTTTTTTATTGCTTTTTTATTTGGTTTGTCCAGGGAGATTTTGACCTCGCTGTAGCTCTAACATAGACGACACAATCATATCTAAAATAACAAAACTCTGCACAACATACAATAGTACATTAACTAAAAAAGAAAAAGACTTCCTTACAAACTTCCCAACAAAAACAAACATCTTCTATGGGCTACCCAAAATACACAAATCTAACCAGGTAAAACATGCCATCAACATACAAAAGTCAGAATACATAAGCACCCCAAACCCCAACGACCTCACATTCAGACCCATAGTAGTAGGACCATCATGCCCAACAAGCAGACTTAGCAACCTAATAGATATACTATTACAGCCCTTCACCAATCTAGTCAGAAGTTTTGTAAGAGATAACACATACTTCCTTAGCTCCCTACCACAAACAGTAGACGATGGGACTATACTAGCCACATTCGACGTTAGCAGCCTATATAGCAATATCCCACACAATCTAGGAAAAGAAGCTATCGCATATTGGATTGACAAACATACACAGACTTTACACCCCAGATTCAATAAACAATTCGTGATTGATAGCATCGACATAATCCTCAATAACAACTCCTTCCAATTCAATAGACAACTACATCCAAATACTAGGCACAGCAATGGGTACCAAAATGGCACCGACATACGCCACCCTCACACTCGCTTTCCTAGAAGAGACCCTTTATGAAAGGATAGAGCAAAAGTACGGGCACAATATAAAAACACTCTTCATAAAATCTTGGAAAAGATACCTAGACGACTGCTTTATCGTCTGGAGAACCTCATGGGGGGATATCAAAGAACTCCACACTTTACTACAAAATCTACACCCAAAAATAAACTTCACACTAGAACAAAGCCCCACAGAACTACCTTTCCTAGACATCCTAGTAACAATAAAAAACAACAACATAATCACAGACATCTACCACAAACCCACAGACACTCAACAATACCTCCACTTCAGAAGCCACCATCCTAAAAACTATCTAAAATCAATACCCTACTCCCTAGCACGTACAGTCTGCACCATAGTAACAGACAGACACCTCCGTTCAACTAGACTGAATGAACTACAAATAACACTGCGGAAAAGAGGATACCCACTACCACTAATACAGAAAGGTATTGAACTGGCTGAAAAAATTCCAATAGACCAACTAAGAACCCCAAAAGAACACAACAAAGAACAAATTCTAGCATACGTCTCTACACACAACACAAACAACCCAGAACTATTCACACAGATAACAAAAAACCTTATCCTCCTCAATCAGAACGACAAACTAAACAACATACTTAAAACAACAAAAATAATAAAAAGCAAACGCCAACCCAAAAACTTAAAACACATTCTAACTTCCTCAAAACTCGTCCCACATACTACAAAGGAGTTACAAAATGCAACAAACCGCGATGTGGAGTATGTGACATAATAATAGAAGGTAACACATACACATTCAAAAACCCAGCACAAACATTCAAAATAAAAATGATCTAAATTGCACCTCCAGAAATGTAGTATATGCACTAAGATGCACAACATGCAACAAATCCTACATAGGCGCCACCAAAAATTTCAGCAATAGAGTGGCCTTACATAAGAGCAACATCAAAATTGCAGATAACAGACAGCTCTATGTTTCAAAACACGTACACACATGCAGTGGAAACAGCTTCAAAACAATGCCAATCTTCCAAACAGACAATTATTTTTATTTACTTACACAGGAAAAAAACTTCATCACCAAATTCATTCCTGAACTGAACAGAACCTAATACCATCACACAAAAACATGAAATGCAAGGTACACTCGCATGCACACTCATACACATACACATACACACACCCACACATAAATCAGAACCGACACATTAAAACACACACACGTGCGCGCATACAACCACACACAGACATAACACCCCTATCTCTAATACAACACACTGAACAATACCAACCCTACTTAACCTCGAAACCAACAACACTAGGAGACACCTAGAACCATAGTATAATATCTGTTCCAACACCTCGCTCCTTCCTCAGTCAGGGGAGGAGAACCCCCTCATGACTGAAACGACTATCTTCCCTTCTATCACCCCCTCCCATGCCTACATCCCCCAATGCCCCCCTCTGGGGAACAAAATCTTCCCCACACTAGGAACCGATCCTGGGTCTGGCCATACCCACATTGGGAGACAAATAAATAGAAACATTAAAAAATCCCCTATTTTAAATACACCCCTCTTTCTAAACAAACATAATATAAGACTAAAACGAAAAATCACAATACTAAAATCCAAGAATCCAAAAAATAAATATCAAAATAGAATGAAAGCACCCCTACCCTTACTTCAGAAGAGCCAGTCCCCCCTCCCCACACATACACATTAGTAACGAGCTCGGACCACAGCCGCCTTCCTAAGAAAGCAAATAAACCCAAAATACTATAAAACAATATACACATTCCCAAACCAATAAAAGCAAACACACACACGCACACACACGCGCGCACACACACACTTAAACACACTCACACACACACACACACATACACACACCCTACCCCACCCTAAAGGAAAAGAAAAACACATTAGCAGAAAGAGATAGCGACTAACTACAGCGAGGTCAAAATCTCCCTGGACAAACCAAATAAAAAAGCAATAAAAAAGCAATAAAAATTCAGCATACAAATGTATAATAAACACTTACAAGCCTCCACCCCTTGGAAAAACTTCAAACTAACTACGAAAATCGCCATTTTTACACATTTGAAAATAATTTCTGACGAGGACGCATCAGACCGTCTGAAACGTACGTAAACAATTTCAATGACTTAAAAACATTATTACAATGATCCAAACATAATTCTCAATGAAAAACCAAGACACGGAATAATAAAATAATGTTAAAAAATACACATTGTTGGTGACTACTCCCTTATTTTAATATATATATATATATATATATATATATATATATATATATATATATATATATATATATATATATAATTTAGCTGAAAAAATGCGAAGCTCGTGGTTTGTTTACAAACAAACGTTTGAGCACTTTACGAGTAGCGGACGGATGTTTATTTAAATAGACATTCGGAAAGATTAGTTGCGGGCACCGCTTCCGTAGTCAAGGGGTAGAACTGCCGACTGTCATCACGACGGTTCTAGGTTCGATCCTCGGCTTGAGATAGGTGTTAGTCTAGCGGCACTGATGAGTTGTGATACAACGAAACAGGACTGTATGTCGATGACTAAAATACATTTTATAAAGCCCCCCTTTTGGGTCGAGCACTATCGTAAATAATCTCACTTGCTACTTAATTTAGCTGAAAAAATGCGAAGCTCGCGGTTTGTTTACAAACAAACGTTTGAGCACTTTTCGAGTAGCGGACGGATGTTTATTTAAATAGACATTCGGACAGATTAGTTGCGAGCACCGCTTCCGTAGTCAAGGGGTAGAACTGCCGACTGTCATCACGACGGTTCTAGATTCGATCCTCGGCTTGGGATGGGTGTTAGTCTAGCGGCACTGATGAGGTGTGATACAACGAAACAGGACTGTATGTCGATGACTAAAATAGATTATATATATATGAGAGAAAGAGAGAAGAATGAAGTAAATTGTTGTGGTTTTACTTATAAATTAGCATAAAATTAATTTGTCTTTTTACTACCTTACTAACGTTTTCTCATTAAACAAAATGTGTTAGTCAGGTAAGTGTCCGATTCGATTCAAAAAAAGTAATAGAATAAACAAAAAGGTTGGGCGTTCGTGCCCACTATCCAGTAGACCTGAACCTTTAGCTTTTCAATTGACAACCAAATGCGATAACCTTAACACTACGAACGCCAACTATTTCAGTCTTTTACACTCAATAAAAGAGGACTTTCAAAAAATGACTGACGTATTGTTCGTGCGTGTATATGCTTTTCTATTTACTATGCAAATTTGCTACCAGAGATGTTGTTAATTTTTTTTTCATGCCAAACAAGGCACATCGCCACTTAGGTATAGGGGGCTACTATCAGGGTCAACAGCTACTGGGGTACTATGTATGGGAGTTGGGCAGCAAGATGTCGGTTCACGTTACACTTGAACTTCTGTATGTCAGTACAGTTGGAGAAGCATGACCTGGAATGGAATTCCATAGTCTAGCGATTATGGGGATGAAACTACTGGAGTAGAAAGATCTTTTACATCTAAGGATCTCTACCGTGTGGGGGTAGGATTTAACTGCCCGTCGGCTTTGTCGAGGGTGTTTACGTCAGTGCCTGCAGTTCGTTAGAGCATTCACCATTAAAATACTTGTAGAACAGGCAGAGAGATGCAACATTTCGTCGGTGGAACAGAGGCTGAAACTTAGATGACAGTTCTGGACCTATCTGGTTGGCGACTCTCTTTTGAACTTTGTCTAGGAGCGAGAGAATAGTAGCAGATGCACCAGCCCAAATATGACATACATGGGCGAATGGCCTTATAGAGGTACAGAATACTTTCGGGTGTTAGTAGTTTTCTAGCACGGTAGAAAGAGACTACCTTCTTCGCAGCAGTCCTGGCAATGCTTTCAATGTAATTGTTCCAACTCTTGTTTCCTGTGAATGTTAGACCAAGGAGTTTGAAAGATGTACTTTCAGATAAAGAGTCATTGGCCACGGCTATTGGTGATAGAGAAGGTTTCTTGTAATTATTGAAGGAAACAAGTTTAGTCTTGCAGCATTGAATGTGACCATCCATTTTTGTCCCAATTCCACTACAGATCGGAGGTCATCCTCTAGTGTTTTTGCCATTTCTTTAGATATGTGTTTATTTTGTCCTGCCGTGCCTGTTATAGAGTGTGGTGTCATCAGTGTATATACCCATCTCAGAGGCAATAGAAAGTAACTAACTCTATGTTAAACAATATTATTGAAATAATAATTCTATTTATTATATGGTAAAATTGTATTTAATTTATGCAAATTTATTGATGTCTTTTGTGTGTTACGATAGGGGTTTTTTTTTTTTGCTCTACTTTTCCTCATTCGCATTTTTCGTGCTCGACTTGGATTGTGCTTAAGTGTAACCCTGGTAATCATGTCAGTTCATTTGAGCTGTATAGTTATTATGGAAATTCCAATTTTCTGACAAAAATCTGTGACGTTCAATCCAATCTATACTCAACCTAAACGTGGAGTAGTTAATTATATACGAAGGAATGTTACTTACTATTGGTTAATATTTCTTTCCAACAAACAAAAAACACATTTCTTATTACAAGAAAATTGGCGCAAGACTGAAAAGTAGGTATCGATCATGACAAACTAATGATAACTATATAACCTAGCTAGTTTCTATAATAATAATAATAATAATAATAATAATAATAATAATAATAATAATAATAATAATAATAATAACAATAACAATGATAATAATAACAATAAAAATAATAACAATGACAATAACAATAATAATAATGATAACAACAATAATAACAATAATAATAATAACAATAATAATAATAACAATAATAATAACAATAATAATAATAACAAGAATAATAATAATAATAATAATAACAATAATAATAATAATAACAATAACAATAATAATAATAATAACAATAATAATAATAACAATAATAATAATAATAATAACAATAATAATAACAATAATAATAATAATAACAATAATAATAATAATAACAATAATAATAATAACAATAACAATAATAATAATAATAATAACAATAATAATAATAACAATAATAATAATAACAATAATAACAATAATAATAACAATAATAATAACAATAATAATAATAACAATAATAATAATAATAATAATAACAATAATAACAATAACAATAATAATAATAACAATAATAATAATAATCACACTAACACACTGTTTAATCAAACAAATGCATACAAACAAATGCATACAAACAATAAATAAATAGTTGAAACTTTTCGTTTGCTTACTATTTCTTGGGTTTTCTATTCCGATATCTTTCATTCCACAACGAGGCTTTAACATGGCTTCCCGAGTTTCTTCATTTACTTCTCCAGTCACTTCCAAACTGAAAAATCTCTGAAATAATCTGTAGAAAAAAATAAATAGCAACGATTATTACCGAAAAAGATGGGATGTGTAAAATATCGGTCCATCATACTAAACTGGGCGAACTTGAATATCCGGTTATCTAGAAGATGAAAGAAAAGGGTTATTCTTATTTTAGGTAGGAGGACCTGATTTTCGAATGACTGACGTATAATTCAAGAATATGTTGAATCACACTATGCGTAGACGTTCTCATTTTAAAATTAAGAATCAAATACACAGTTATGAGCACGACATCAGTGTGGTTCATCTTTATTTTACCTTTTAATTACTTCCGAGTGTGAGGGTAAAAAGTGTCTCTACTTCCTTCATTTACGATTCACGAAAAACAAAATATCGATCAGGATTAAATATTAAAAGCGATCGGAAATACGATTTTTATTGTTTAACAACACAAAACAATATTTGACTTGTATGACTTATGAAACAGGCTTCATTTCAGGGTGGCTTTAGTATTGTGGAAGGTCATGTTGGTGATGTTCTTGGCGTATGACCAAACGAAGTAGTCCAGCGGGTTCAGGTCGAGGAGGAGGAGGAGGAGGAGGAGGAGGCAGTAAGAGAAGGGTACAAAGTCATAACACTCTTTCTGAAGCCAAGCTAAGGGCTCTTTGGACTTGTGGGCCGGCGCCAAGTCCTGCTGCCACATGCGGAGTCTGCCAGCGGACACCTCATTGCACTAGGGGATCAACTCACATCCAGGGACATTTTGGTGTTGCCTTTCAAGCCGATTTCGAAGATGTGAGGTCGCATGATGTAGCCCTCACGTTAAATCAAACCAAAGAATGTAACCGTGACCGAAACCTTGTTTTCATCACCCTGTGTACGTCCCTGTTATTCGTGCCAATCCATCGATTCATTTTGACGGTGTTGGAAATGGTTCTGTTGTCATAACTTGGATCGGTACAGAGCATGAGTTGTACAGCGGCGCATCTTCGATTACGCTAGTTGAACATTTTGCCACTTTTAGACATGAGAGAAGGTTCCTATCGCTCTTTAGATTTGTACACGACTGGCCAACTAGTAGATGATCTGCAACAACAACAAAAATGAAAACCGGTTTTCATAATAATTGATAATCGTCTACGTTTCGGTAACAGTCCAGAACGCGAATAAAGATTGATAATATTAAACCAATTGTGGCAATGCTATATGCGTATCCCTTAGTCTTCTCCACGCCTTCATATTCGTATATTTTTTTCTTGTTGGGTCTTTCTTCAGCTAGCCTCATAGCGACAGCGCCAGTTTATTGGTTTTTCTATCTAAACTAATTATGTGCGCCTTTTCTAAGCGTTGCATATTTAATATTTATTTTATATTTAGTGTGATCGTTACTTCTTGTTTCGAATTCTTAGACTTGAATGTCGTCTGGGAGAGGTGAGTATTTATAGGTCAATTGCCAAGACCGCCGAGTTATTGCGAAAATCTCTTTTACAGAGAGCGGGTTTGAGTACTAGAATATCCCAGATCCCTCTCGATCTTTCTTAACGGTCCTGGAAAGTTTGTGTTCCTTTTAGTATTTTCTAAATCTTTCTATTTCTTTTTTCTCTGTTACTGTAGATTTTCATGAAAGAAAATCTTTCTGAAATGACAGATTAGCCCTCTCACTACATTAAATGGACGATGAACTAAGCACCCATAACAAAACCAATTCTGGCAATGGCATAGACGTCTCTCAACACTCTTAATCTTGTTCATTTTTTTTCTTCTTTGTTCTTTCTTCTGCTGGCTTCTTTTTAACGCGCCAGTTTTACTGTTTTTTTATCATGGACGCTGAACTTGGAATGGCTTATTTTAATGTTTATTTTGTATTTGATGTTATTTTCACTTCCGTTTTAGTATTCTGACGTTTGAATTGTGTTTGAGAGTTGAGTCGTATAGGTAATGAATAGGGCAATGACAGTAGAATATTCTTTTCATTGTTTTGACTCTCTATTATATATCCGACATAGTTAGACATAGTTAATCAATTGAGAACCACATCACTCTATATAAAAGCATATAAGAGATCAACTGATATAAATTCGAGAGTCAAAATAACGAAAATAATACTCTCTTGACATAATAATAAAATGGTTGAATGGATATTAAACGACTTACTTAGAGTTCTTGTTATTATCACTTCCTGTTTAGTATTCTGAGAGATAAATGGCGTCTGATAGATGAGTAGTATCGGTCATGAATAATTAAATGGATATTAAACGACTTACTTGATGGCGTCTGTTCTGAGTTCAGCGTAATTATCCGATCGTTCGTCAATATCATTTGCCATGTAACCATATCTAACAAGATATTTCTGGAAAAAATAGACGATTAAGAAGGGGAAACAGTCAATGATTTTATGTCAAAAATATAAATAAAAAAAGCTTATAAAATGCATAATTTGTAGTGGCAAGATCGACTATTAATTAGGTTGGCGTGAAAGTTATTTGGGAATTTTTAATTTTAATTTCAAATAATTGTTTTTTTCAAAAATGTTTTCGTTATAATATCTTTACTTTATATATCATATTAAAGGGCGTTTTCCGCTCTATCTAATAATTTAAATTACAATCGTTTTGAAACAATTGTTTCTCCTTTGCAGAACGTTGAATACAAGATGGGAAAAAGTAAATTCGCACAATTTTATTATTTCAATTCAGGCTAGGCCGAAACCTTGCTGAAACAAATCGCGATATCAACAGAGCGTTTGGCCCCGAAACCACAGCACAATGGTGGTTTAAGAAATTTCGTGGCGGCGACGGGAGTCTTTACCATGATGAGCGTAGTGGTCGGCCATCGGATGTTGACAACAATTAATTAAGAGCGTTAGTCGAAGCCAATCCACACACAACTGTTCGAGAACTTGCTTCTGAATTAGACGTAACGTATACGACGATTTCTATCTACTTGAGAGGGATTGGAAATGCAAAAAAAAATCTGGATAAATGATTGCCTCATGAATTACACGATAACCAAAAGAAACGCCGTAATGAAGTGTCATCTTCGCTTCATTTACGCAACAAGAACGACTTGTTTCTCGACCGGGTTGTGACTTGTGAAAAGTGCGTTTTTTTTGACAACTGGCGACATTTAATGTGGTAGTTAGACGCCGACGAAGCCAGAGTTGCACCAAAAGAAGAAAACTTCATTGCTTGTCAGTCAATTAACCTCCTGTAATCATTGCAATCTAGATATATATTAATGATTTAAAAAGTTTTTAAAAAAAACTACTCGTGGTCCACCACCGAGAATTGAAACCAACACGTTTTGCTTACGATTTACTTTTTTTCTTTGACGTTAATGCCTGAGCTATAGAGGCATGTTATAACATTATATAACCAATTCTTAATGCTGCAATATTGTAGGTTATAATTGTATTATATTTTTTACTAGAATTTCTTGTCATTTTCTTTTACAGTTTAAATAACTAGTCCTTTACTTTTCCATGTTTAAGCTTAACCATATTATTTCCATGCTCGCATTTTTCTCTAGTATATATAAACTACTCCAGAATGTAAATTATAAACTTCATTTGTTTTTCATTTTATTTTTTTAGCCGGATAATGAAAACCGCTAGAATATAAAATGTCATCACGTGAACATTTAAATTGTCTCAATATTAGGGTGCTGCCTTCTGTTCTGCTCTGTTGGGAACGACTTAGTCAATTGTAATAGCCTAAGCTCAACTGTAACGAACCGGCCTAAACTCTCATATAGATACGAGTTCTTTACTTTTGAATCACATTATTCATTTATTCATTTATTTATTTATTTTTAGTCACGTTCAACTCCAACAACACATATCGCTATTGAGACGTAAGGGGCTACTATTTGGGACCATTCCTAGGAAAGATTAACAAGATGCATGTTTACATTACATTTAAAATTTCTGCATATCACTATAATCATATAATCAGGGAAGCAGATAGAAGAAAGAGAATTCCAAAGTCTAGCTGTTTCTGAGAAGAAACTTTTAAAGTAGAAAGCTTTCTGGCATTTAGGGACCTCAATAGTGAAGGGGTGAGATTTTGTTGCTATGCAGGTTTTTCGGGGATATGGACGTCGAGGGGAGCACAAGTGCAACGGGTTTATTAGAGCACATTCCATTAAAGTGCATGTAAAACAGACGCAGAGAAGCAACATTGCGGCGATGGGGCAGGGGTTAGAGCTTAAGTGACAAAGCGGAGATCTATCTAATGATAGAAGTCTCTTTTCGGACCCTATCCAAGATGGAGAGACTAGTGGTAGACATTAAACTTCATTTGTGTCCAATTCTATTCTGGTGTAGTGAAACTCGCGGAAATGTAAAGTCATATAACTATTTGTGCTTGCTCTCGCATTTAACATATTTCAGAACCGATATTTAAAAATTCATTTTTGGACCAATTTTACTTTTGCGTGAAAGCAGTGAAACAAGAAAAGAAAAAGAAAAAAATATACTCACGTCAACATTTAAAACGTATAATGAATTTGATAAAATGGAATTTTAGAAACAGGTTAAGAATTTTAGAACTTGGTGTTTTCTCCTGTTCGGCGCTGCTAGGAGTTGCATATTGCAAGGCCAGATTTGCAGCCACTACACACTTAATGTTGTGTTCGACACCTGTGAAGAGATGATGAAAAATCCGAAAAATAAACTTTACTCACGTCAACATTTAAATCGTCCAGATATCCGGGAGTTGCCTTCTGTTCAGCGCTGCTAGGAGTTACTACTTGAAAAATCGGATTTGCAGTCACTGCGGACCAAATAAGAAGAACCACAAACAACGTCAACATTTTCTCTTTGTTTCTGATGTGTTCCAAGGGAGTTTCTTCAATGGAATAATGTCTTGTCATCAAATCTGGCCTTTATTTATATACAGTTTTGAATAGACATTCCTGTAGCAGCTGGACATTGAAAAGATAATGACGTCACATCTTCATTTAATCACTTTTTCATCAAAATCGATCTCAACTCATTAAAAGGAAATTTCAGATTTCAAACTGATTTCCTCAATTTTACACGAAAGCGTCCATCCTTTATTCTTTAAGTGTTTTCTGTATCCTAATAATCTTTCATATCTTAATAATTCCCAGTTAACGATTTTATTCTTAATGGAAATTATCGACTTATTGGTTTGTATTTTATTTTTTAAGCAATTAAAGTAAAATATAATCTTTTGTTTGTTTTGTTTTTCTTGCTTGCCGAATTCGAACTCATGTGTAAATATTAGTTATAGTGCAAATAATAGTTATTTTTTAATTTGTGTGAATGATAGTTATTTTTAATTTGTGTAAATGATAGATATATTTAATTTGTGTAAATATTAGTTATTTTTAACTTGTGTGAATAATAGTTATTCTGAATTTGTGTACATAATAGTTATTTTTAATTTGTGTAAATAATAGTTATTCTGAATTTGTGTAAATAATAGTTATTTTTAATTTGTGTAAATAATAGTTATTTTTAATTTGTGTAAATAATAGTTATTTTTAATGGATGTAAATAATAGTTATTTTTAATTTGTGTAAATAATAGTTATTTTTAATTTGTGTAAATAATAGTTATTTTTAATTTGTGTAAATAATAGTTATTTTTAATTTGTGTAAATAATAGTTATTTTAAATTTGTGTAAATAATAGTTATTTTTAATTTGTGTAAATAATAGTTATTTTTAATTTGTGTAAATAATAGTTATTTAAAGATTTTTCGCCATTCTTTTCAAGTGTTTTCTCACGACATTTGTATATTTTGCAAATTACAAATGAAATTTGTTTTAACAATAACTGTGTCTATATTTCATTGAATTTTTTACTTTCCAGATCAAGGTGCATTATAAATTTAATACAAATATCAATTTAAAGTTATTCTATAACAATGGTTCTTAACACACTTTTATGGGCACTGTTGTACAGAATCTCAACAAGTATGGAGTTTTTATCAAAATAATAATTATTCAATGTAATATAATTTAGATTTTTCTGATAAATTCGAAATATATACAATACTCAAACCAAATTTACTCAAACAAATCTAATTCATAAAACTTACTATATCTGTGTGTGTGTCTGTATCCATTTTTCAAAGTGCATCACCTCCAAGACGCAAACTCGCAGAGCGCACCGAAGAGAGTAAACTTATTACATTTTTGTGAATGAGTTTTTGCCGATAAAAATAGCTGCTAATGGATCAAAATTGAAATATAAAGAACTTGCCAGCCATAAGACGACTAAACATGTTATATCTACACATATGCAAATATATATATTTATACGTTAAAGTTTGTTTATTTTGAACTATTTCTTATCCACTTAATGATAGCTTAAACGGTATCTACTAAGACTGGAGCGCTATACGTTTTGGTTTCGATTCTAGCTGATGGCACCCATGTCAATTTTTTTTTAATTTTGAAATCATGTGCATTAATTAGGTATAATATAATATATAATAATCAATAGATGATTGTCTCTATGATAATAAATACGAAATCTGCATGAATTAAAATATATTTAAGCGTATTTTACGTTGACACACCGGTTCCCGCCAGATCACCGAAGTTAAGCAACGCTGAGCGTGACCAGTACCAAATTGGTGACCATTTGGGAAGGTACTGCGCGGAGTCATAAATTTCCAGGTTGGTATCTGGAGGCGCATTAATTCACTGGGAAAGATGCATCCCTAGTCTTAGTTAAGACATGCATCTAGGAGAAGATAACTCTGATGACGTCGGTAGCAGGACGTTGGATGACCGTGAAGGAGGATGAATCTTTAACTGATCCACGGTTCTATGGTATTAAGAGTTACGTTATTCGACTGCAGTTATACTGATGATCTAAGGACAACGGATAGGTGGAAACAAGCAAGTCAGATGCCACTGTACTGAAGAAGGTAATGGCAATCCACCTGATAAATCATGTGATGTCTCCAGGGGAATCGGACTAACAATGGACCGAAGCCAATGGAATAACACAAACATGAACATGCCACAATACAAGAAGATCAATTAATACTTAATCTGATTTATTGACTCGAGAATAAAAGTTATAGAGCTTGTCATTTGACCGATGATGCCCACCAGGGGAGAATTTGCAAAAATGGGTGGAATGGACAAAAGGTTACTCTCGAGGAATTTATTATCTAACAAGGATTTGCTTACATCAGTTTTTGATACACAGAACGTGAGAGAGAGCAAGAAATGTTCTTTGCAATGACCGTAGCTAGGCGAGTTCTTCTTGTGAATGCTTTATATGAAAACAAGAGATTAGAGCTCATTCGTGTACCTACCCTGGACATAATTATATAGTAGAGAGAGAGTCTAGCAACATCACTTATGTGGGAAAGTTGTTCCAAGAAAGAGAAGGAATTATTCAAACAACATGACGGTTAACTTTTTACAATTATAAAACAAGGAATGGCATCTTTCCAGATATGACAACAGTTCCCATCTTAGGGCGTATTCAGCTCTTATAGAGGCAATGGATTACGTTATATACGTTACACTAATTGCGCGAATTATGAAACGGTAGATATTCACGCTTATTAAGTTCAAAACGCCTTCGATGCCTGCTAATCGAGTAGCAATTTAACAAAAGCGCATGCTCAGTGTTTGTTTTGCTTATTTATTTATTTATTTTTTAGATGTCAGTAATTTGAACGTGTGGATATCAACCCATTTTAAAAGGCGATATACAACGACACTGAAACAGAAACAACTAGTTTTTATCTTAATACCTATTTATCTCGACAATCAATTTGACGCTGTGGAATCAATTAGTCCTGTGAAGCATAGACCTGTGCATTTCTAAAGGATGAAATCCCAGACATTAATATCGCTCTTTAAGAAGTAATTAATTTTATTGCCAATCGTATGAGGCACCATTTATTTCTGTAGTACCAGACTTTACCTCCTACTGGTGCGCTGGTTTCTCTATCTTCCACTTCCGGTCTTGTTCCGCATCTTTCTTCGCTGGTAAGGAAGGAATAACATGTTGCAGAGATGACAACGTTATCTATTTGTGGGGAGAAATTTGTGCCTCTAGGTAAATGCGTCAATTACCCAAATCGCATGTATATACAAAGCCTTGATATTATTTTTAAATACCATCGTATTTAAATGCTAGCTGGCAGCCCGGCGTTACCTGATCGTACAATACGCTTAAACATAATATTTTAATTTATGCAGATTACGTATGTATTATTATAAAATTAATCCTTTATTGATTTTTATATATTACAAAAAATAATTTACCTGATGGACTAATTCGTAAAAAAAATAAATAAAAATAAATAATTATAATGTCCTTAATCAAATTTCGTTTACAATATAACGTCAGCTCATATTTAGGCTTGACGATGAATGCCCTGGAAAAGTCAGTTCTAATTAATGTTTAGTTTTAAAACATGCAAATGAAAAATGATTTGCAGCGATTTTAAATTGTACCTCTTCTTTTATCGTAAATTGAACTCATTAATAAGAACATTTTTAATTAAATCGCGAGTACACCCATACTTGAACAGGGGATCTACCACTAATCTATATGTCCAGATTGTAATATTTTTTAAGAAGAAATGATTGGCTGAAATTTTATTATCTCCATTGTCGGTGTAACGTAAAATAGTTCGCTATAAAAATTATTATTTTTTTATCTATAAAAGAGAATAGCTATTCTTAAGATTGGATTATTTTTTCTATTATCGATACTTATCGGATGAATTTCTGCACAAAAATATCTAAGAACACTGCCAGACAGTTAAATTAGATTTGTGTGAAATTTGCAAAAGATAGGCTCGGAACATATGAGGAAAGAACCCGCTCACACACACAAAGTGACTCGTTTTTTTACAAAGGAGTCACCATTTATCAAACCCTGGGGAATAAGGGTTAATGCGTCTTATATTGTTGTATTGGGAGTCCCAGCTTAAATGCTATCTAGGTAGTTTTTAGAAATAAAGACTATCTAGGTAGTTTTTAGAAATAAAGAAAATAAGAATGTTTATTTTCTCATTAAATAGTTTAGCAGGGTTAGTTTTGATAGCTGTCAAACTCAGTCACCTTGAGTGGCCCAGATAGAGTGCACCGGAAATTGGAAGGTGACACTGAATTCTGGGTAACTTCCGGTGATGACGAGACGGTTGAGAGAGGGTCTAGGCGGCAGATTAAGGGTTAATGGGTCTTATATAATAGTAGAGATGTACATGATATCTTATGCAATTCGGATGGTTATATCATTTAATTCATCGCTATCATCATCATCAGCATCATGATATCGTATGATTCCGAATATTCTATTGTTGACATTGGTTTCCCCGATATTTTTTCAGTCAGAATTATTTCTAGAAAGACTTCAAATACTTACCTGGGAGATAAAGTGAAGGTTGCCAACATTCTAAGTGAAAGTGATCCCGCGGAATGAATTGGATTCGAACTCAAAATACACAGGTCATCAGTTACGTGTCGTAAACCACTTGACCATCATCACTTTCCACTTATAATTTTTAGCAGGCAAAATTATATTGCTGTCAATTTTGAATGTTGGAGCATGTTAATCATCGATAAGCCATTTTATATCGAAATCATAAATACTTTTGGTTGTATTAATTATATGGATTAATGAATTGATTATTATTTTAATTTATTCCTTTTTTTAATATATTATTTTTTTTTAAATTATTTTGAATAAAAGTTATTTTCAATACACTGACAAAAGTTTTTTAGGAATACATTTAGATGCAAAAATGTTATTAAAAGAAGAAAAGAATTGTTTAATTTTCTTTTTCCTTTCTTTCTTTTTTCATTTTTAATTTAAGTTGAAATATTTTTTATTAATTTCGGACGGTATCAGATCCATCTTTAAAGTTTCACGGTGTAGTAGTTATCACGTCTGCTTGACTTGCCTTAACTTAGTTCGAAAGTCGCCGGGATCTGGAAAGATTAAAATTTGTTTTTATATTCAGTTTCGCAACGCTCTTGTTTTTATATGCATACACATATATATACGTTTTACATATATATATATATATATATATATATATATATATATATATATATATATATATATATATATATGTGTGTGTGTGTGTGTTTTTATATCTATATATCTATAAAAGTGAAAGTTTCTGTCTGTCTGTCTGTGTGTCTGTGTGTGTACATTTCCCTACGCAATAAATCTCAAAATTTTTAGTCTACAGACTCGAAATTTGATATACATGGTACTCAGATTTTGGAAAATCGGTTTTCGGTCAGAAATTTGGCGATTAAGGGGTCAAAGTTCAACGATTTGACCTTTGAGAACTCTACCAAACGCCTCCGAAAATTTTCGGTCTACACACTTGAAATTTTAGATATAGGTTCCTTGGACATGGATCTACCTTAATAACTTAATTTGAGCCCAAAATAATAAACTTTAAAGGGGTCATAATAGGGGTCAAAGTTCAAAAAAATTGACTGCCTTTTTTTTTTGCTCGACATACATCTTCAAATACCCGGGCAACGCCGGGCTGAAATGCTAGTATATCTATAAAAGTGAAAGTGTCTGTCTGTCTGTCTGTCTGTCTGTGTGTATCTGTGTATCTTTGTGTCTGTGTGTGTACATTTCCCTACGCAATAAATCTCTCAATGTTTAGTCTACAGACTCGAAATTTGATATACTCGAATAAAACCAAGAATCCCATCTTCCAACGTAGACCCCTACTAACAGGTCTCCTGCTCCAACATCAGGGGTCTACGTTCCAACCTAAACCTAATTACAGGAGACGAAACCGGGCATGTTCTTTCTAAGCGAAACTGGAATATGGCCGACCACTTCCCTGGATGAGTTCATAATTAACGGATACTCTTACTTAACATCTAAATCTGACCCCCAAGATCGCCATGGGCATGGAATATGTGCCTACATTAAAGATGACTTACCATGTGGTAGGGATACCTCCAGAGAAGATCATAATTTACTTTATATGTGGTTCCGGGTTGCACTTGCTTACACCACTGCATTTATATTTGCCCTCTATCGGCCCCATAACAGCGGTGTTACTATCTTTAAGAGCATATCTGAGAAAATAGACCACAGCCTGTCTACATATCTCTCGGCTAACATCCACATCTGTGATGACTTCAACGTCCATAACGTGGAATGGCTGACCCACTCAAATAAGACGGACTATGACGGGAGGTTCTGTTATGATTTTGCCATTGCTTATGACCTCACTCAGATTGTTCGAGAGCCCACCCGTGTGCCCGATACTACAGGTCAATATGCAAGCCTCCAAGTTTTTCTCTCAACTTCCCCTGAGCTATGTTCATGTTCTGTTCTTTCTCCTCTAGGATCCTCCGACTACTCCGTCGTATCAGTTAAGATAAAAATGAAATGTAATAAGTCCCCAGACGTACCCCTCCACCGTACTGTATACCGATACTCCATGATTGACTGGGATAGCTTCCGTACATTCATATCTGATCTACCTCTGCATTCCATGTTTAAAAAGGATGTGTCCTCTATAGTATCAGACCTGACCGAATGGTTAATTGTAGGCATAGACCGATTCATATGCTGATGATACGATATCTACGGCAACACATCAAAGGCTGTAAATGACAAAGCTCTCTCTCTGATTCTCTCTCCTCTGATCTCGAGCGCGTGGTTCAGTCGGGGAAGGCGTGGCTGGTTACCTTTAATGCATCTAAAACAAAGCTCTTATCCTTACATCATCAACACTCTGATCCCCATCTGGCATCAATTGAAATGGATAGCTCTAGTCTAGGAGAAGCCCTATGTTTTGACAAGATTCTGGCCTTTACTCCTGATCTGAAATGGAACACGTACAGTAAGTCTGTTGCCAAGGTCGCTGGAAAGATGGTGGGATTCTTCTACCGCTCCAGAAGATATCTCACTACTGATGCAATTCTCTATCAATATAAAAGCCAAGTACGTCCAAGGATGGAATACTGCTGCCATATCTGGGCAGGAGCTGCTAAAAATAGCCTATCCTGCCTTGACAGAGTACACAATACACTTCGTGGCTTAATGGAGGATGTCTTTTTTCTCTTCCCTGCAACCTCTCTCCCACAGAAGAGACGTTGCAAGCGTATCTTTGTTTTATCGTTATTTCCATGGCAGGTGCTCGTCTGAACTCCAACCTCTGGTCCCCCCTCGCCAATCTTTTACGAAAAACATTCCTCTAGCTGAATCCACTGTTAATAATTTTCCTCACTCTTTATCTATGCCTAAATCAAAATATAGATTCCATGAAAAGAAGCTTCTTTCTTAGAACTGCCCGCCTGCAGAACTCTGTTCCGTTTGCCTGCTTCCCACCTGACTAGAACCTGGATGTCTTCAAGTCCAACGTAAACAAATTCCTAATGAACCGCCCCCTTAAATAGACACTTAATTAAATCTCCACACTAACGTAATGTACTTACAATAACCCGTATCCCTAAGTGGCTTCCGGGCCTTGATAAGTTGTGACCACCTTGTAAATATATATATATATATATATATATATATATATATATATATATATATATATATATATATATATATATATATGTACAGGGTACTGAGATTTGGGAAAATCGATGTGATCGGTTTTCCGCCAGAAATTTGGCGATTAAGGAGTCAAATTTCAACGATTTGACCTTTGAGGATTCTACCAAACTCTTCCGACAATTTTGGGTCTACACACTTGAAATTTTAGATATAGGTTCCTTGGACATGGATCTAACTTAATAACTTTATTAGAGCCCAAAACGATAAATTTTAAAGGGGGCATAATAGGGGTCAAAGTTTAAAAAAATTTACCACTTTTCTTGTTTTTTTTGTTTTTTTTGCTCAACATACATCTCCAAATATCCGGCCAACGCCGGTCACCCATGCTAGTACATCCATAAATTAATCGCAAAAAGCACAAAAGCAATATATTTATAAAATTATAGAATATTTAACATAAGCATTAATCATTGGAACCAATTTGATTATTCGGATTCAATTCACTCTAGGTTCTCCAGTTATAATAAATATTAAGTTCAGAAAGTTATATACGGCACAATCGCGTTGACACACTGGTTCTCGTCAGATCACCGAAGTTAAGCTACGTTGAGCCTGGTTAGTATTAGATGGGTGACCATTTGGAAATGCTAGGTGCTGTATGTGCTCTCCACTTATCTCGGCATTTGTTTCCAGCTGTCCTGTACATACACTTCACTTGCCACTTGAAATTTAACAATGTCGACTAAGGAGAGGTGTGGTTTGAGATTGCGCTCCTCCTTC
Source organism: Euprymna scolopes (assembly GCF_053919585.1). Taxonomy (NCBI): domain Eukaryota; kingdom Metazoa; phylum Mollusca; class Cephalopoda; order Sepiida; family Sepiolidae; genus Euprymna; species Euprymna scolopes. The sequence continues at coordinate 158,185,856 of NC_136487.1, read as the reverse complement.
CACAAAAATTTCACACGCAGGAACCCTACGTGGGTATTCATAGTCTGTCAAAGACTGAAGTAAGTTTAGAAAGATACACGCTGCTAACACCGGATGTTACGTCACTGGAAGCGTGAGATTAGAATAAACACGAGAACAATAGCAGTTTGAATGGTATGTAAACTTGAAACGTTGTTAGAAATTATTTAAACAAATGATATCACTGCATTGTAATTGGTTTAAACCAAAGTCTAGAATATTAATCAAGCAAGGAATTGCGATACTCCACAAAATGGTGGTCTATGTATAATAGGTCGTGTGTTCCTCTTTTTTCTTTTTACCATCCTTTCTGTTTCTCTGAGAATAGTCCGCGTTTATGAAGGGACTGATAAATTTGTTCTCTCAATTGTGCAGTAAGTATTTTCCACATTGTAGATAAACAGGTTATAGGTCTGTAATTTCTGTGGGTGGTCCCCTTTTCTGTGTCTTTTTGCACCAGTGTGGTTCTACCTTTGGTCATCCATTCTGGTACATTGTTTCGTGGATGCATCTTTTCGGTAATTGAACTAGCCTTTCATGTACTTCTGTGAATTTTTAAACCAATAGGTATGTATTCAGTCATGACCTGGTCGTCTCCAGTTGGGCATTTTTAGTAGAGTTGTCTTGAGGGTGTCCCTGCTGATATCATTCTCTGTTCCTTCTTCGATTTGCTGTGACTATTCTTTCATTTCTTTCAACCATTCTGCTTTTCTGTTATGATTCTCGAAAGAAAGAAAACAACATACTGAGGATGGAGTTTAGCTCCGAAATATATTCATGTTATAAATTTCAAACAAGTAAAATATTTTTTTTCCTAATATTACGTTGTGGTTTGGCTTTCAAGCGCATTTGATGCGTATTTTATTTTATTCAAGTTAAATCAACGTTTTCTATATGGAACTCACACCCTGGGCGTTATTCTCGCTTTGCCTACGCACTGTTCCAACATTTCAAAATACAACCGCTGAGATACAACGCTCGCCTCTTAACAAGCAGACTTTCCTTTCCCCAACTTTATAACAAGGCAGGGAAGAAGAAAAGAAAAAAAGGAAGAAAACAACATACTGAGGATAAAGTTAAGCTCAGAAATATATTCATGTTATAAATTTCAAATCATTAAAATATTTGTTTATTATCCTAATATTACGTTGTGATTTGGCTTTCAAGCGCAATTGATGCGTATTTTTTTTATTTAAATAAATTTGCTTTTTTTGTTTTTTGTTGTTTTCCTTTTTTGCGTGAGTTGGAGAATTGTAAACGAAAGGTGTTACGTATGTTACTTCAAATAAACAAGTTAAAAGACGTGACATAAAGCGTAAACTTTTTCTTACTTGAATATTTGAGCAAGCCACACAGAAGTAAAGAGTCGCCATGCTTGCTGCGGAAAACATGCCCGTTTTATCCTAACTACTGGCGTTTCGCGTTCAACAATAACGTATTTGAAATGCGTTATTGACGAATCGCTAGCATTACCATATATGCTCTGATGGTGATCTAGAGTTCTGCGTATATATTTAGCAGGGTATTATTATTATTATTATTATTATTATTATTATTATTATTATTATTATTATTATTGGCTCACATGGAGCTTTCACACAAGTCAACAAACGATCTGATTGGAAACCTAGGGTGTTTTCTGGAGGCTGAGTAACAACAAATCTCCCCAGACGTCCAGTTCTCTTCACCTCCTTCGATAACATTTGCAAATGAATTTGCATCATCGCAACAGCCTCTTACCATTGATTTCTCACCGGCAGTGGCCATCGTTTATACTGGAATTTGAGTTGCATTAAGCCTCCCCAAAGTCCCAGTTCTCTTTGCGCTTGTCCAACCGAGGTCTGGCTGACGCTCTCTCCTCTGTCTTTCAGTCCTTCTTGACCCTTCTCAGCTCTTTAGTGTTACTTTTTTATTGGGAGGAGCGGTGGTGAAACTATGGGGGGGGGGAATTCATGAGGGGGTGTAGAACTTGTATGTATGCAGCTTCGGTGTTCTTCATTCCCTGTAACGCTTATTATTATTATTATTATTATTATTATTATTATTATTATTAAACTGTATTCTTCTATGTACGACATATATGGCGTCATACCAGATGACGTCATATATGATGTCATATATTTATGTCCACAAAAATGGCATATATGACGTCATACATGTCGTATATGACGTAAAGTTCATACCTGGTAACTAGGAATATATACAGCTGATATATATATATATAGAGAGAGAGAGAGACAGACAGACAGACAGACAGAACGACAGACAGACAGAGACATCGATAACGACCTGACGCATTTTCATTTAATCATACTTTTTATCAAAAATGTTTTCAACTCATTAAAAGGAAAATTCAGATTTCAAACTGATTAAAAGTGTCAGTTTCGCATGAGTGCTTTCATCCTTCTTTCTCCAAATACTTTCTCTGTTTATCTCGAGAATCTTTTATGTCTTAATAATTCCCATTTAGTGCTTTTTACTCTTAATAGAAAATATCGATCCATTCGGTAACGTTTTTCTACTTTGCTTCTTTTTTATTCATGGATTGTCTTTTATAATAAACTAAATAACTGGAATTAAAAGCAAAATACACTTTAGTACCTTAGGCAAAGCGGAAGTTATGTTTTTGGTGGTGTCTGTATGTTAGTGTATAGCTTAGTATTAACATCGCTTGAACAATCACCACCGAACGTAATTAAAATATCATTTATGCTCTTAGAACTGATTTACTTTGCAATATATATGTCAAAAATGTCCCATACACCACGTGCCAGAATTATATGCAAATCGATATTTTTGTTCTAACTCCGATAGTGTTCAATATAAATTTTTGAAATTTAGCACGTTATACAGCAACACTAACACAAGCGCAGATCTAAAATTTTAAGCTAATCTGCACAGTAATAAATTATTGGCAGCCATTTTGGTGATTTGCATTTTTTTTCAGCGTGCCAACTTTATATGCAAACCAATGCTAAAATATGGTAAAGTGCTAAAAGATCATCGAAACATTGATTATTCTAGGAATTTGTAAATTGAGAACAACAATAATAAAGAACAAATAACTTCAATATGGTTTCATAGTACAATTAATATCTTATATAATTGCCATTTTTATTGACAAAAGCAAAAAGCCTTTGGTCCATTGAAGATGTCAAACTTTCGATTTCATCTGATGAAATGTCTTTAGCAGCAATCAGAATAGCATTCCAGATGTCATTCTTGGAGTTGTACTGCCTTCCTCCGGAGTAAATATTGTTGTTTCAAGATGCTCCACAGATTTTCGATGGGATTTCAATCTGGAGAGCAGGCTGGTCATCGCATTATTTTCCCATTTCTGGCAAAAACTCTCCAAATATTCAGTGGCTATCCTTGCAGAATGAGACGGTGCATTATCATGCATGAATACCATCTTTTTCCGAAATGCCAAATTCTTCTTCTTGTGCCAGTGTTCCAAGTGTTCCTTAATGAGGTCAATGTAGATTTTGGCGAAAATTTTCACTCCATCTGCAACTCTGAATAGTCCTACCAGCTCATTGCCAATGATTGTAGCCCAGAACATCACACCACCATCTCCTTGTTGATGCCTGATCCTTTGGGGACGTAGACCCTCATTATGGTACCATCCTCCCCTCCACCCATCGGGTCCATCAAGGGTCGCTCGACACTCATCGGTGAACAAAACAGTTTGAAAATCCAGCTTCATGTGATCTCTTGCCCATCCTCTTTTCCTTGTGGATATCCTTCAATTGAGGGCGGACCTCTGGCTTTCCAAATTTTGCAATCGTCTTCAGTATACGGCAACCAGTTGATTTGTGCACATCAGGAACGTCAGCTTTTTCAAAAACTTGATTGCTAATTTCAAGTGGGCTACGGTGAACTTCTCTCTTGATCTTGCTCATTGTTCGACGTGACAGATATGATTTCTTACGAATTTTCCCTTTGTCAGAACGTCCGTTGCAAAGTTGAGGATTAGTACAATATGTTTTGATTGTACGATGATCACGGTGTAATTCTTGAGCAATTACTAAGGTAGAAATCTTATTATGAAGCCTTTGAACAATTTTAAACTTCCCAGCTTGACTTAAAGTACCTTTACATCCCATCCTGCATATAAAGTTGGCAAGCTGAAAAAAAAACTGCAAGTCACCAAAATGGCTGCCGTTTGCTCGCTCTTGCGCAGATCAGCTTAAAATTTTCTATCTGCGCATGCGATAGTGTTGCCGTATAACGTGCAAAGTTTCACGAATTTTCATTGACAACTATCGAAGTTAGAACAAAAATATCGATTTGCATATAATTCTGGCACTGGGTGTATATTTACAAAGCCACACGTCTCCTCTGCATGGAGTATGGTTGCCACGTCTGAGCTGGTGTAATGTTATTAAAGGAAATAACATTGTGCAACAAAATTTGGGTAAAAATATAACATAAACCATATTTTGGTGTAAGAAAAGTATCCTTATACATCTATTTCTCTAGATTTTCTATCGTTTTCAATGATATTTTATTATTATTGATTATGAAAGATAAACACAGAACAGTCAGTTTAAACAACTCTTAGCCCTTTTGTGTTGAGTGTCATACTCCTTTTTTTATATCCCAGCAGATATTTTCTTTTAAAACGTCTCTCCATCGCTAAAATATCCAAATATCCTTATGGAATCTTTCGTCATGTTCATCACCCACATCATTAAAAATTTTCGAAATTGACAATCTTGCTAAAAAAAAAAAAACAACAACTGTACCTGATTCAATAAAAAGAAAACCAGAAATCTTACAAAAAATATTTTTGATTAAAAAAAATAAACAAAAAGAAAGGCAGAAATGAATTGTCCATTCAATTGTGCACATAAGAATAGCCACAAACTGTCCTGTACATTTTGACTGTTGTACAGTGCAATAAATGAATCAATTTACTTATATATGTAAATTAAAGTATCATTCCCGAGCTGTAATATTCAGCTTTCATTGCATCAAAATGCGACCAGAATTTAGCAGCTTTTTTTCTGGTTCGTCTGGTATGATGTAATTCTTATTTTTCTTTTTGTTGTTGTTTTTTTTTTTTTGTATCCTGAAAAAAAAACACTTATATTTTGTTTCGATATTATGTTATCACTTAAAGTAATTTGTTCTTATTTCAACGAGGAAAGACTTAGAAATAAGGTTGGTTTGAAGTTGAAGACAATATAGCACGGATTGGAACATTTTTATTTCCTTTGTCTAGCAAACTACTCATTCACTGAACAAGGATCAAATACTACTTGTAGCATCAGAACAGATACTAGAATTTGTTCTTAGCCGAAGAACTTTATAGGCTCCTGTTTTTTTGAAATTCGTAATAGATAATATATCGAATGTGTTCTTAATTTGTAGTGAACATAAATTTAATTCAGCCAAATTTGAACGGACATAAACTATTTCAGCTTTGAGATATTAGACACCATTAAGTCATAAGAAATTCTGATGTTAGTTTTCTCCCACCGTAAAGCTGGAATTTGATTGGAAATTCTTTTCAAAACTTTTAGTTTTATTTAATAGAAATTTAGTTTTATCAAATGTTAGAATACTTCAGATAATATAAAAATGATGGTTGGTATAAAGGTCTTCAGAATTTTGTTTGTTATTCTCCAAATCCATGTGATCCTTTACTCTAGATTTAACAGATTAGACACAGTACTCTTTATCGTTATCAATAATCCTTTTACGTTTGTTCTGTTTAGTTTAAAAGGGGCTTTATTTTTTGAAGTCTCTATTTCTCTGAAATCAATTGAAATAATGATTTCTCTGGACAATGCTACATAAGGGTGTGTACCATGGTTGACAATTCGATCTCTATTAGAATATTTAAGATTGACTAAAATACCAATGCCAAAGGTTAAAACACTCAGATATATCGGATAATATACGGGACACTTTCTCTTTTAACATGGATTACAGAGATACGAAGAATCTTAAGCCATCCCAATCAGACATTGAATCTTGATAGACTCGGCAGTGGGAGGGGACATCAGAAGGCTTCCCTTTGTTATGATCCTTATTGAGAGAATTAAGAAGGATGAAGAGTAAGGGTCTTGTTGTGTTGTTCAATAACTGAATTGATGAGTATGTAGCAGAGCGCGGACGGACGTATGGAAGTAGCAGCAGCAGCAGCAACAGCCAGTATATCAAAATGACCGAGCCGTGTGCAAAGTGACGTCACAATAGGAAAGAATGAAAGAAAAAGATTATAAAGAGAAGAACGTGAACGCAGACCAATGATCGCATTTGAGAGACGGAGATAGATAGACGTGTTACACACATGAGCCGAGAGCGACTGGAAAAGACGCGTCCTGAACATGGTCGGACAAAGATAGGGCATCACGTGTCGACACGGTAGAGTCTTGTTAAGTACATTGGAGTACGAGAAGATCTTTGAAAAGAGACAGGATGTTATTCTGGAAATACCTGTAAATAAATGTCTTTTGTGTCCCTGGAAAAAAAGAATGTCGAATTCTTTCCTTGTCTTTGTTTCCTTGCGACGGATCGACATGTTAACACATATTTAACGTTACACGGAGACGAAAGAAGATTAAGAGAGAAGTGGTGTTTGAAGCAAGTGAAACACCAAAACACATGTGGAGCATTTCTGAATATTTGAGATGAGGATTGATTAATTGTATTATTTGGATTCTTCAGACTACTGTTCTTATCTGGAGTGTTATTTTCACAACCTTTCTGTCGATGGAACCTTCGACTTTCTTAGGGTGTATCTTGTCGAAATCAGAAATCTGCACGGAATTTCAAACGGAAGCCTTTATTTGATTGACAGGGGAGGAAGCATGCTCTCTTTCTGTAAGCGACGACTGATTAGACGTCGTCAGTAATTCGAAATTGTATTTTTTGTGTCCAACGCATTGGGGATTGAACCTTCAATCTCCAGAAGAGTGTAACGTTAGAATTGAATTTAACCAAGTACTTTATCCATTACTCTACAGAGTCATTGCGGACAGATTAAATAAAGGGGTCTATCTGAAATTTCGTGCAGATTCCGGAGTTCGACAGAAAGATTCCTGGTCTAAGAATATAGCTAATAAAGGTTGGAGTTTACATGGATCAAAACTTTGTGAAAAATAACACTCAAGATGAGAACAGTATTCTGAAGACTCCAAATTATACCAACATATAGAGCAAATGAGGTTCTTTCTTGTGTTACATGAAAGGGCTGTCCCCTTCTCATGTAAGTAAGAAGACATACTAGATAAGTGAAAATAATATTAGGAAAAGGCTAGAATCGAACCCTGTATGTAAGTTTTAAAGATAATGGAAAATAAAAGTCCATTATTAATTCTATTAGAATAGCTAAATATTATTAATGTTGGAAAAAGAGTCGATTATCCATTGTTTTAGAAATCTGGATATTAAATATGTCAGTTAAATGAATGCACAATGCGAGTTAAAGTATATTGTTTAAAAATAGGTGAGAATTAGAATTGAGGATTCTTTGTTTGCCAAAAGTGTGTTGGGCGGAGATGTGTAGAAAACGTTATATAGTCACGTTGGTCGACAGTACACTTCTTATGTCATAAACAAAGGAGATTTCTCGATATATTGAATCTGTGGGTTCGAAGTTAGAAAGTCGATGAGAGAGAGTCAGGGAGATAATCAGAAGAGGTCGAAAGAAGAGCCCCTTAGAAGCGAAGGGAAGAGAGTAGAGCATGTAGTTGAAAAGACTTGAGTTCCTGACATCACCGATCGGCCGGTTGAAGAATAAAGAACCCAATTATGTTTGTAACAGTTTGTCTCGTGTCGTCATTCCTTACAACCAAAAAGGTAAATGTGTTTTTATCATCATCTTGTAACGAACTCTTGTGTAACGCCCTTACAAGGAATGTGCCTCCTTCATCATAATAATGAACCGCCCTCCTCTAATATGTGTTATAAGAACTGTTGCATCATATCTCCCAGTCCGTATTAATATGAAGTCCCCAAGAATCATCTAAGGCTGATATAAATGTCTTCCTCCATATTTATCAGCACAGTCGTCATGATGTACAAAGAACTGTTATAAATGCCCCCCCATTATCATCACCATCGTTATTCGTGTATTATAAATCCCCGTTATATGTATCCTCGTTATACATGACTCCAATATGAACCCCCGACCTGCTACGCAACACTTGGAAGTGTCCCTACCACATGGAAAACTGCCTATAATGTAAGAGCAGATTCCATAACCATCTTGGAAGTCCTATTTTCGAGTCATGTTTGAGTATTCTGTAATCATAAAGTCATCTACAGAAACTGGAAGACCCAATGCCAGTTTCGCGCAGAAACGATGCCAGTTTTTGTCTGCTCAATGTGGATTTCCACTTCTAAAAGATTAGAATGTAAACTCTTATTGTTGGAAAATATTAAATAGAATCGGGTATACGTAGAATCCATGCTGTAAAATCTTATATTGCTGATTTCATCATGTTTCAGATATAATTGAGATCTGAGACACCTTAAAATCTAACTTGATAACTTCTTGGAAATAGTGGAGGAGGACTTGATTTTCAAATAGGATGCATCGACAGGTATTTGTTTACATCAGACTTGACGATCTGGATCATCTTTTTGTCTAGGAAAGATCTGATTTTATTAAATGTTCATCCTTGCCAATTTATATCCATAATAAGATAAAATATTGTCAAAAACTTTGGGTATATAAAAAGCTACCACCCTAGCTGACCGATTTATCGTAGACTCTGCTAGAGAGACCCGATATTGTTCAGGATTGAATGAGTATCAACGAGTGTTTTACACCATACTTTTATCGTCAGCGAAATCGATAAAATTGCCCATTTTCTTTTCAATCAAATCGATTGATTGCCTGCTCTAGTTGGAGATCGAGAGGAAGCTTCACATGCCTCCCATCAGTGACCTTTTTCACAATACATTCTAGTCTACACTGTAGAGAACTTACTGCTGATTTTATACAATTATTTTCATATGATGACTTTAATTAAAGGTTAAAACGCAAATTCAAGTATTATTTTCCTCTAAATAGAAATATTTATTTCCAACTCGCGTTTGTCTTATTAAAGAACCTACTGTTGATTTTATACAATTATTTTCATATGATGACTTTAATTAAAGGTTAAAATGCAAATGTCAAGTATTATTTTACTCTAAATAGAAATATTTATTTCCAACTCGCGTTTGTCTTATTAAAGAACCTACTGTTGATTTTATATGTTGGATATTTCTGATTGCGCGATGATAAAACTTCTCGAATGCAATTATGATTTTAGGTTGTATAAAGTGTTAACTTTGGTCAAAATTAGATGTCTTTCTTTAATCGGATTTTTTCGATTATCGATTTTCGATATTTATCGGCGAAATTCTGATACGAAACCTATCTAAGAATACTCTCAGACAGATCAAGTACATTTATGTGAAATTAAAACAAAAGATAAAATAGGCCCAGCTGTTAGGAGTTCGTAGGAAACGAACTCACACATACACACACGCACAATGTGCCTTTTATATATAAGTAGAAATACTTTCAGAGATGACCGATAGGATATCCGTCCTCAGTAGAACAGGCTTGGCTACATCCATGCTGTTAGTCAGACAAAAGTTTAGAGTTTACGAAGTGATTGACTGTCAATAGATCAATTAATTAGTCAAAGATTTTACCAAATCGCCAAACGATCCTGATCGGGCGATATTTTTGTAAATCAGTTCTTTAATCAGAATTCTTGAACACTGGTGCCGCAGAGGCAATTTATCTGCAGCAGGTCAATGGTTACAACGTTGTGAAAATAACAACCAAGATGAGAATACTGGTGTGGAACCAAGCAATGTATAGGCATAAGAAATCGATGACCCTCAGTGACGAATAGTGTTTGCTAAACGTATTTTACTCTGTTTAAATCTTGAAGAATCCCACTGTAAACCGAATCTACAAGGAGTTAGGTTCATTCTAAAACCCATTAGAAATTCAAACTTTAATTTCTCAACATGAATATCAAAGCACTTCTTTTTTTTTCGCTATGTTTCGAATAAGAGAATGATGTAAGGTATTTAGTTGTGGAATCAGACTCCGACTCTTTTGTAAACACGGATAACAGATCATGTCGAAATAAGATGACTTTGGGATTCTCTGATTATCAAAAAATGAAGACGTTAATACGGATCGCGAATCGCGGAGAAAATTTTCAATGATTTTATTTGGTACATCTTTTGAAACTTGGGGATACAGGATGGTACGATAAAATTATCGCTCAAGAAAAACGACATTCCATTTCCGTTTGATGAAAACGAGTTTTTTTTTTGTTGTTGTTTTGTTTTGTTTTTTTAGGGGGGTTGTTTTGCAAACCATCTTTCATTTTATCTCGCAATTACTTATAACGTCACCAACTAACTTTCGGAAGAACCTCCCTCCCCCGTTTTTCTTTTATATCGCAAGTTTCTTAAAAGGTGACTAGCAAAAGTCCAGAATAAGATCACGCTTTTTTTTTAACGGTTAATTTAAAAAAAAAAAGTCTTTTGAACGCTGTTGTTATTAAAACTTTAATTTTTTTTCTAAAGTTTGCATTTTGGAGACGGAAGTATTTTTTCGAGATAAGTGACTTCTATATTTTTTATTTTTACATTCAAATATTAATAACTACATTTTATTTCAGTATTTAATTTATGTATTTCTATTTTATTAAATGCTAGCCTTTTCCTCGTCCATAAATGTTTATTTATCTACCAAGTTTATTGCAAACATAGATTAGGTAATTGTAGTCATTTTTACGTATTTAGAGGGGAATCTATCACCATACTTTCCCTTAAACACGTCTGTTGGACTTTTATTAAGTATAATACTTAATAGTTTTTTCACTTACTCTATATGTGCTTCCGGGTTGCATTAGCTCACACTAATGCATTTATATTTACTCTCTATCGCCCCCACAACAGCGGAATTACTATCTTTAAAAGCATATCTGAGAAAATTGACCAAGTCCTATCTGCTTATCTCCATATGTGGAGACTTCATTGTTCACAACGTCGAATGGTTGACACACTCAAACAAGACCGATGATGAGGGGAGGTTCTGTCATGATTTCTCCATTGCTTATGACCTCACTCAGATTGTTCACGAACCCACCCCTGTGTCCGACAATGACGGCCAGTATGCGAGTCTACTAGACCTTTTTCTCACAAATTGCCCTGAACTATGTTCAGTTTCTGTTCTGTCTCCTCTTGGATCTTCCGGCCACTTTGTTGTATCAATTAAGATAAAAATGAAATGTAATAAGTCTCCAGACGTACTTCTCCATCGTACAGTATATCGATACACTAAGGCTGACTGGGATAGCTTCCGTACATTTATATCGGATCTACCTCTGCGTTCCATGTTTAAAGAACTTTGCAGCTAATTCTACCATTTGCGACCAAGGTCGCCACCCCCCAATATTTCCTCCTGTATCAGAAAACACGCTATGTGATATACATATATCTGTACGTGATGTTGCCAAGCTAATAAAAAACCTTGATTCCAGTAAAGCAACTGGCCCTGACGGTATTCCAATTATAGTACTCAAAAGACTTCAACCAGAACTAGCGCCCATATTTACAAAACTGTTTAAACGTTGTCTTAAAAAGAATAGCTTCCCATCTCCCTGGAAAATCTCATCAGTATGCCCTGTATTTAAGAATTCAGGTGATCGCTCATCCACCTCTCAGTACAGGCCAATAAGTCTCCTGTGCGTCATGAGTAAATTGCTGGAATCTGTGTTAAATACAGAAGTAATCAACCATCTCAACAAAAATAACATTCTTATTGACACTCAATATGGTTTCCGTTCTGCTAGATCTACAGAAGATGTGCTTACAGTTAAATCTCATAGGATTAGCAAATCTCTCGACAGAGGCAACCTTTCTAGAGCAATTGCTCTTGACATATCTAAGGCCTTAGATAGGGTATGGCATAAAGATTTACTTCACAAGATCTCTAGCTATGGTATAGCTGGAAATGTCTTCTCAATTATTAAATCATTTCTTTCTGATAGGTTCATAAGAGTAGTAATTGAGGGGCAAAAATCAGAAGCTCACAGTATTAATGCTGGTGCCCCTCAGGGTTCCATCCTGGGCCCAACTCTTTTCCTGGTCTACATTAATGATCTTCCAAATCACATCCTTACACCATTTGTAGACATTTTTGCTGATAGCACATCTAAGACAGTAAACGACCAAGTTCTCTCTGATTCTCCCTCCTCTGATCTTGAGCACGTAGTACAATGGGGAAAGAAGTGGCTGGTTACTTTTAATGCATCTAAAACCAAGCTTCTCTCTCTACATCATCAACATTCTGATCCACATCTGGCATCAATTAAAATGAATGGCTCTCCTCTTCAGGAGGCCTCAAGTTTTGACAAGCTTCTGGGCTTGACAATTACTCCTAATCTTAAATGGAACGTACATCAAATCTGTTGCTAGGGCCGCTGGAAAAATAGTGGGATCTTTCTATCGATCCAGTAGATATCTCACTGCTGATGTAATTCTCTATCCATATAAGAGCCAGGTACGTCCAAGGATGGAATACTGTTGCCACATCTGGGCAGGAGCTGCTAGAAAGAACTTGCCCTGCCTTGATGGAGTTCAAAATAGACTTCGTAGCCTCGTAGGAGATGTCCTTTTCTCTTCCCTACAACCTCTATCTCACAGAAGAGATGTTGCGAGCTTGTCTCTGATGTATCGTTATTTTCATGGAAAGTGTTCGACTGAGCTTCAGTCTATGGCCCCCCCTCGCCAAACTTTCACAAGAAACACTCGTCTAGTTGAAAACACTATCAATAATTTCCCCCACTCTTTATCTGTACCTAAACCTAAACGTAGATTCCATGGATAAAGCTTCTTTCTTAGAACTGCACGCCTGTGGAATTGTTTTCCGTTTTCCTGCTTTCCGGCTGAGTACAATATGGTTTTCTTCAAGTTTAATGTAAATAATTTCTTGATGAGCCGTTACATATAAGTTAACAAATTTACTGAATTCTCATTACTAATGATTACTATATTTTCCAATTTCTACTGTACACTCTTTAACCCTTATCCTTGAGTGGCCTCTTGACCTTGATAATGTGGTGATGCCTGTGTAAAAAAAATCTACTAGTTGGTTAGTTGTGTACAAATCCCAAGAGCGATAGGAGCCTTCTATCATTTCTGAAAGTGACAAAATGTCCAATAAGCGAGATTGGAGATACGCCACTGTACAACTCGTGCCCTCTACCGATCCAAGTTATGACAACTGAACCATTGTCAGCACCGCAAATCCAGATGGTTCAATACTTGGTTTCAAGTGAGGGCACGTCATGCCACCTCACAGCTCGAAGTCGGCTTGAAAGTCAACAAAGTATACTTGGATGTGCTGAAGAGTGTGGTGATCCCCTGGTGCAATCAGATGGTCTCTGGCAGACCTTGGGTGTGGCAGCAGGACTCAGCGCCGGCCCAAAAATCCAAAAAGAGAGTTGGCTTCAGAAGGAGTGCCACGACTTTGTACCCTTCTTTTACTGATTCCTCTCCTCCCCCGACCTGAGCCCGCTGGACTCTTTCGTTTGGTTATACATCGAGAACACCACCAACATCACCTCTCACAACACCAAAGCCAGCCTAATCGCCGAACTCCCGCTGGCGTTTGTGGAAAAGATATGCTCCCAGTTCCGGACCGGTATTGAGGCAGTGATTGAGGCTGAAGACGGCTACATTGAATAAATTTCAGCTCTTCTACATAATCAAGCTACCAGAATTGATTTTTCAATAAAAGTTTAAAATAAATCTGTTGCCTTGTTCTCTTTAGGGCGAAAAATGTGTCGTTCCACACTGTATTTCTATCAAAGTCATGAATCTGAACGGAATCGTTTATTTAATTAATTGCAGTAACTTGTTCCTGTTCCGAATAGACGTATTAATTATTATGATTTTCATAATTTTTCTTACCTGTATTAAGGATTAAACAACCAACTTGTGGAAGACCCTCACTTTTATCTGTTGTGCCATGAGTCCAACCTCCAGATGATACTAATTATCGATACGCGTCTAAAAATGTTTGAAGTTACTATAGCTTGTAACCATGTTTGAAAATCATTTTCCCATAATTCATATGATTTTGAGAAAATAAATTGTTTCAAATTTTAAATTGTTTCAAATTTTAAATTGTCGTTTTATTCTTTTGGTCAGGTTCAATCTCTACAGCCAATCACCATGTCTGAACACCACTTCAAAGCAGATAAAATGATTTCAGATTTTATGAGATCAATATAAAACAAGGTGTTTAAAAAGCAAGTGACATGATTTAATTTTGAAATTTTTAAAATTTTTAATTCTTTTTTTAATATTTTAATTCTTTCAAATTCTTTTCATACAAACATAAATGAAATTATTAAAGTTCTCGTTTTTTCTTCCAAAATGTTAGGGGGGATACTATTTAAAAAGTGGTATCAGTTACTGACATTATAAAAGACATTCAACAAATGGTGTACAATAAACGATGTTCCACTGATCAATTCCAATCGTATAAAAATTTTCTGTATCTGAAATATGAAAAAAATTATGTTAAATATTTCTCAAATGATAATGAGACATTTAGAGTTAAATACGTGTGTAAGTTTATAATGAAATGATTTTTATAAAAATTGCGACAAAAAAAATAGACATAAAATTGACTAACAAAAATTTCTTTATTTTCGTAAGAAAATATAAAAATGTTGTAAAACTCTCTGTTCGATGAATTAATTTTTATTATTAACTAAAATAATATCTGAATTCGAACAAGAGTTCAAGTATTTCATGTTTACGCAACCTTTTAGTATAGAAAATGATGACTACTGTCGATCGCAAGATTCGAACCAAGTTGCAAAGTCATCTCTGACTATACAGTCAGATTCATTACCCTTAGGGCCTAGGAATTTAAATTCTATATTATGTCAAGTCTGCGGACATATATAATAAGCGTAGTCATATAGCGGCTGGAACATCGCATTTCATATAGATTGACGGCTTATTATACTACAGCTGGGATAATCGACGTTTGTTTCTATAAAAAAAATTTCTGTTATATATTTGAAACACTGAGAAAACATGATAAATAGTTATTGCTATTAAGAGTGAAAAGAAATAAAAGCTGATTACTCTAATAAGCCGTAATTTGTAATGAATTCACCAAGTGACATATTTTCTAAAATGCTTTACATTAATCCCACCCTCCCTCGCTGTGTGTTGTTCGATTTTCGCTCTAATTTTATGCAGTCTTTCTCTTTCTCTCCCGTCTCTCTTCTTCTCTCCTCCTTTTCTCTCCAACGCGTTCCTTCTCTCTCTTTTTGTCTGTTAATTTAAAGAACAATAAAACTAACTATAAACCAGAAGATTGGACAGTCCATTATAAACAAATAAGAAATATCACTACAAGTATTAATATTATATTAGCAGGGCCCTGTGGAAATTCCACAGCGGCATCTTTCATATGTAATATATTGCTGCTGGGCATTCTGTGGGCTTAAGCATGAATGAAGACACTATCATATTATTCTCGCTCCTTTTGTTAAAACTGTATCGCCCCCCTACTAAAATAATAACCTTGATATATTATCTGGGCTGATTATTCCATTACAAACACACCAATCCATTAACTCACATTTAATCATTTTTCATCATTCTTGGATATGTTACTAATTTCGAAAATCATTTTTCATAATTTAAACCCACATTATTTCCTAGTTACTAAAATAATAACTTTGATATATTGTCTGGGCTGATCATTTCATTGCAAACACACCAATCAATTAACTCACATTTAATCATTTTTCATCATTCTTGGATATGTTACTAATTTCGACAATCATTTTTCATAATTTATCCCCACATTATTGCCACCTTACTAAAATAATAAGTTCGATATATTTCCTAGGCTGATTATTTAATTACAAACACATCAATCAATTCCGGTTATTCTCATAGTATATATGTTCCACCTATCTTATCCAATCTCGGATGGCGCCGCGTATTCTGCAAGTATATATCTTCCACCTATCCCGGGCGATGCATGCTATTCTGCTACTATATGTTTTCCACCTATCTTATTCAATCCCTGGCGACGCTGGGTATTCTGCTAGTATGTATTTGCACTTGTTTCATCCAATCTAGAACGGACTTGATGTCCGCCACCCCACTGGTTAAAATATACATGAAATAAAGTAATGTTTAAATCGTTTCAGTAATTTCCGGGACTTACTTCATATCCCCCACCCCACTATGAAAAATATACATGAAATATAGTAATGTTTAATTCGTAAACTGTATCAGCCATTTCCGGGACTGACTTCTTATCCCCACTGTAAAAAATATACATTAAATAAAGTGAATGGTTGTAGTAATTTCCGAGACTGATTTTATATCCCCCACCCCACTGTTAAAAATATACTTGAAATAAAGTAATGTTTAAATCTTAAACGGTTTCAGCCATATCCCCCATCACACTCTTAAAAATATACCTGAAATAAAATAATGTTTAATGCGTAAACGGTTTCAGCCATTCCCGGGACTGATTTCATATGCCCCCACTGTTAAAAATATACTTAAAATAAAGTAATATTAAAATGATAAACTGTTGCAGCAGCTTTTCGAAATTAATACATAAAAACATTAACACGGTTAGGGATGAGGCAACTATTACTTCATCATGAATTTCTGAGTGTAGTATCAGTCTCAGCGTTCCAGTGACTTTAATCCCTCCCTCCTTTAGAAGAGTTTTTTGCAATTACTGCCATGAGAACATTAATGACGAAAATATGAACTCAGAATTACTTGATATATTTACGTGATTTTTGGAATGTTACAAATAAGCCCTTAGCGTGCACTGATCCATTACACCTGATTTTTGGAATCAGCAGTACGTGCATGTGATTTTTGGAATATGACATCTTATGTCAATGTAGTACATCATAAATATATTATATGCATCTTTTTTAACAGAAGATAATGACGTCATCACAGAAAGAAAACACGTCAGACCTCCATCCCCTCTACTCGAAAAGATGGAGGAGATTATGCATGGGATCTCATTAAACACTCACCAAATCCATTAACTCACATTTAGCATTATATATATATATATATATATATATATATATATATATATATATATATATATATATATATATATATATATATATACAATTTTAAAAAATAGGCGGCGGTTTCTCAAGAACTCTTTCGACTATCATCTCATCAGGAAAAAATCGATAGCGTAAAAAAATAATATTATGTCGAAAATAAAGAGTTCTAAAGAGGAACTATTGACTGTGCCAAAAGTACGGGGACACTAAAATAAATTTTTTAACGTTTAAAAAACGATTAAAATATTGGCACAACGAGGGGAGGAAAAAAAAGCAGGAGAAAAAATTTAAAGTTCCCCAAAGAGAAATTTTTTCCTGCTTTTTCCCCCCTCGTTGTGCCAATATTTTAATCGTTTTTTTTTTAAGTTAATAAACTTATTTTAGTGTCCCCGTACTTTTGGCACATTCAATAGTTCCCTTTTAGAACACTTTATTTTCGACATTATATTATTTTTTTTACGCTATCGATTTTTTCCTGATAGCCGAAAGAGCTCTTGAGAAACCGCCGCCTATTTTATTTAAAATTGTATATAAATTCTCTACCTCCTAACATTTATATATATATATATATATATATATATATATATATATATATATATATATATATATATATATATATATATATATACGATAGTGTGTGTGTTCTTAAATCTCAACCAATGAAATTTGCCGGAAAGCATGACACAAAAGAACACACACGCTATCATATTAATATATGGATAACACAAAGCCTTAAATGGACAGAGAGAAAGATATCGATAGAAAAAAAAAACATGGGGAGGTATAAGGAAGAGTAAGAGACTACTTTGAGATTTTGTCTATTTTATTATATATAAAATGTGCTTTGTGAGTTTTTATTAATATAATTTTTGTAAACAATATATTTTATATATTTTAAACAATATATATAATATATTTATATAATGTTTTAAACAATATATTTTATATATTTTAAACAATATATATTGCATATATATCACATATATAATACACATATTACACATCTTACATATATATTACATATATATTACAATATATTACACATATTACAATATTACAATACACATATTACAATATAATACACATATTACATATATATTACAATATATATATATTACATATATATTACATATATATTACAAAATATTACACATATTACAATATTACAATACGCATATTACAATATAATACACATATTACATATATATTACATATATATTACAATATATATATATTACATATATATTACAATATATTACACATAATGCAATATTACAATACACATATTACAATATATTACAATACACATATTACATAATATAATACACATATTACACATATTACATATATATTACGCATATTGTAAACATTATATTTTATGTATTTTAAACAATATATATAATATATATTTTATATATTTAAAACAATATCTTTTTGAAATTCTGTCTATTATATTTTATATAAAATGTGCTTTGTGAGTTTTTATTAATATAATTTGCATTTATATAATTCGAATAAGAAATTTTATACTTATATATATATATAAAATTGAATAGAAATTTATATAAATATATACATAATTTAAGTTCGAAATTATATAAATATATATAATTAGAAGACGAAATTGTATAAATATATATATATATATAATTTAAATTCAGTATTAAATATATTTATGTATGTCATTTACAATTATACAAATATATAT
Source organism: Euprymna scolopes (assembly GCF_053919585.1). NCBI lineage: Eukaryota > Metazoa > Mollusca > Cephalopoda > Sepiida > Sepiolidae > Euprymna > Euprymna scolopes. The sequence continues at coordinate 158,167,007 of NC_136487.1, read as the reverse complement.
ATATGATTTTAATTTTAAGTTATATAAATATATACATGAATATTTAATTTGAAAGTATATATATTATTTGAATTTAAAGTCATATTAGTATATATATATATAAATATATATATTTATATATATATATATATATATTTATATATATATATAAATAATTTGATTGTTAAATTATATAAATATATAATTTAAAATTATATAAATGTGTATATTTATATACGTCAAGTATATAATTTAAATTTAGAATTATAAATATATATAATTGTAATTTGAAATTATACATATATATCATTTTATTTGAAATTATGTAAATATATATTTATGTAATTGAAACTTATATATATATATATATATATATATATAAATATATATATATATATATATATATATATATATGCCAGTATCTGCGGATTTTGCATGCATTTTAATGAATAACGATTTTAAGAAAAAACGATAAATGTCAACAAACCTTGTTGTGTTGGAGGAGTGTTTTCTTTTCTCCTTATTATTTAGGCGTATAAATCTTTAATTCTCCTGATGTCATTTTTTCCAAGCGTTGTTTGTCCATTATACCAAGGCGTCATAACTGAACCTTCAGTTTTGTCATGTGATAACCCCAACGCGTGTCCACTTTCATGCAAAACCAATGCATCAAGTTTTACCATTTTGCCTTCGCCCTTGCCTTTGCTTTTGCTTGTTTTATATGTAAATTTTTCTGCATCGTCGAAGTGCATGTGCCCGCCAAAAAGGAATTCTGAAGGGTAGAATGCATGCGCCAAAGTGCCGCCTGAAATGCAGAAACACATACACGCTATAATTGTCACTCGACATACGCAGCAACATCAATATGAGGTGCCTTCAATAAGTTTCCAGACATTTTGTAATGGCACTTCTATTGATAGCACTCACATGAAACTCTAGTCCCATTCTGAAGTGATCTCTCTCGGCTGCAATGCACCTGTTGTAGCGTTACAACAACTTATAAAAAGCCTCATGGATCCTCGTTACGGCCTCTTTCATCTTTTATGAATTGTCTAATAACGACAGCATCTAAGGTGTTCTTTGAGCTTAGGAAATAGCCAACAGTCACAGGGAGCAAGGTCTGGACTATAGAGAGGATAAGATAGAGTTTTGAACTGGTGCGTTGTCCTAGTGGAAATTTCACTGATACGATTTGAAGAATGCTAGCCTCTTCCGAGGAAATCTCTTACGGAATTCCTTAAAAACTTAACATAGTATTCCTTAATGACTATCCGTCAAGTGGGAAGACAGTGCATGTAGACCATGTTTGTGCTGTCAAAAAGGACCATTATAAATTCCTGGGTGGATTTGCTCTCTAGCCTTCTTAGGTCTTGGAGAGACAGCATGCTTCCGCTGGGAACTTTTTTCTTGGTCTCATAGCAGTGGACCCAGCTTTCATCGCAGGTCACCAGAGCATCATCAACTACGGGATCTGAATTGATCAGCTTTACCATCTCCCTGGTGTCAAAACAATGTCTTTCTTTCTGATCTTATCTGAGCACATTTCGCGTCTTCAGTTCCTCGAGAATAATTGTGTGTACAGTTCCCACACTATTATCACATTATCAACTTATTGTCTCTATAGACACTCGACGGTCTTTACCCATGAAATTTTTTATTTGGCCAACTTCCTTACTACTCCCACACCTCTCATCGTCCCTCACATATTCTCTGCCTTTTTGAAATCTTTTATTCCACTCAGAAACTGATGCTCGATTCATGAAAGATGGTCCAAAAGCCGTCTGAAGCATTCCATAGGTTTTATTGCATATCTTTCTTCTAAGGTATCGTTACGTTACGATTGTATTTTTTAAATTCGCTAGCAGGTTTTAGTAGGGTGTATTCCAATTCCTGCTGTAACTGTTCAGTTGTGCCTGAAATCATAAAATTATTCAGTCATCCCATAATATGTATAGCAAGGGTCCATGACAAATTTAAATGCATGTACAAAAAAATCTGGAAACTTATTTAAGGCACCTCGTACTTAATTTAACACATTGCTGGAGAAGAAAAATGACAAAAAGGGGGGACAGAAATAAGAACGTATAATAAATAGAAAGAATATGTTTGGATTTGGAGTTTCACTACTTGTTTTATGTCATTGGATTTGCAAACTCACATTGTCTAAACCGAGATCAATGGGTTACTACACACACACGTTCTTGCCGACAAACACACACACATACGCGTGTGTGTATATATATATATATATATGTGTGTGTGTGTGTGTGTGTGTGTGTGTGTGTGTGTGTGTGTGTGTGTGTGTGTGTGTAGGCAGCATTTTTCTTGGATACATACTTCATAAAACAACAGTGACAATTCCCTTTTGTTTCTTTTCCGATACATCCTTCCGAGTTATTATTATTACTTTTTTCGAAAAATTGCTAATAATAATAATAATAATAATAATAATAATAATAATAATAATAAACAATAAATACTATTATTAATAACAATCATTTATTTTACTGTAACCAGATGTATCCTAATTATAATGTTGGCGAAATATAACCAAAAATATCCTACATTTCTAGGCTCCATATAATATTTTGCAATTATATATATATATATATATATATATATATATATATATATATATATATATATATATATATACTAGCATGGGTGCCCGGCGTTGGCCGGGTGCTTGGATGTGTGTGTTGAGCAAAAAAAAAAAAAAAGTTGTTGTAGGAAGGTAGGCTCGAACCCGTACCGCGAAGGAGGAAAAGAATGTGAAAAACGTTACGTCTTTGCTGTTACGACCACCACCAAACCGGCTAGACAATCGAAAAGAGGAGATGACTTTCGAAAATATCGGCGAAAAAAGCGACCCCTCCCTGTAGAAAATTGCCCAGTTGAGAATGAAGAAATTAATGTTTTTAGCCAATTTTTCGGTATTTGTCGTCTGAAGGGTCGAGCTTCAAACGATACTGATCTTGTGAAAATCCGTCGCCTCTGCCGAAAGTTTTAGGCAGACATGCAAACATACATACATACATACATTTATATATTGATAGCTGAAATTTTCGACCCAAACCGATTAAAAAGCTGCCCTATCTCTGAATACCCTTTATGTAAAATTTCAAATGTTTAGACCAGAAATTTTCTATATATATATATATAGTGTACGCACTATAAACTAAATTGAATATGACTAATTAAATTGAGGAATTCGTCTTATTTGTTTTTGTTTTATTTTGTTTTTTGTTTTTCCGAATAACTGTTCTTATCTTGGGTGTCATTTCTCAACATTTCGGTCGATGTAACATCTGAACTTCTTCATGTGTATCTTGTCGAACTCAGGAATCTTTCTGTCAAACTAAAGAATCTTCAGGTAATTTCAAACGGAACCCTTTAGTAAATATACGGGGGTAGCATGCTCCTATTCTGTCAGCCATGATTGAGCAGAAATCCTAAGTAATTTACAATTGCATTTTGAGTAACGCCCGGATAAAGTACTTGGTAAATTCAGTTGAGGTTGAAGGTTCAATCCTCTGTACAGGCGACACTCTTAATACAATTACAACTAATTAGGATCTTAATTCAGTCATGGCTGACGGAACAAGAGCATTCCAACCCCGTGGATTAATTAAAGGGTTTAGTTTGTAATTCCGTGCAGAGACCCAAAATCAAAAGTAACATTTCCGATTTCGACAAGATAAAGCTGAATAAGGTCAGAGGTTACATCGACCGAAACATTGTGAAAATAACACTGAAGATGAGAACAGTAGTCCAGATAATCCAAATAATATGGATAATAAATCCTCATCTCAAAAAATTCAGAAGCTTTGTAAACAAATGTGTGTGTGTGTTTTTAAAGAAAACATGAAATTTTAAATAAAAAAAAGCTATTAACAACATACGAGGTCCATCCATTGGATAGACACAGGGTGGATGGTTCTTGGTGACAAATCTAATTTCCATATTGGCAACGCGGGAATCCACTCTCTTAAAGGTCAATTTTGAAGGACCTTCCCACACAGTCAGCGCAGCGGTTACAGCACTCCTACAACGGAAACCATGGTTTTAATCAAACGATAAACACGGGTATCATTTTCGTTATGTTTTTTAAAATCCATTTGATATTTTTTTTGAAAAGTAAAACTGATAGAAAAGTGTAAATAATTACCGTGTGTCACTTTCGCTTAGATCCTTTGTGTAACTTATGATATTGTAGGTGATTTTTGAAATGTTCCATCTATCTAAAATTTTAAAAAAAAGCAGAAACGTAGGCAATATTTTAAAAATAAGTATATGTGCTTCACATCAAGATTGCATAAGACATACATGTGTAACATAAGACCTGTGGACCAAATTTAACTCCCAAGGCTTTTATTGTTACATACAGAAATCTTTAATAATGAATATAATTTTAGAAAAGTATCTTACAATTCCAACAAGATTATCTGAAATATTGTTATTTTTCCACAGGAATTGTGAATACAAGTATGGCGCACTGTAGACTCTATTATTTACGTTCTTAATCTTTTGTTATAAATAGTTGGAGAATGCAAATAAAAATAATAGTCACGCATAATTAAGTATAGCTGTTAATATCGTAACACGGTGGTGTTTGTGTTTTTTTTTTGTTTTTTACAAGGTAGTCATCACTTATCAAGGCCCGGAAGCCACTCGGGGATAAGGGTTATTGCGTGTACAGTACGTTAGTGTTGGAGATTTGATAAAGAGTCTTACTTAAGGAGGCGATTCATCGGGAATTTGTTCACATTGGACTTGAAGACATCCAGGTTGTAGTCAGGTGGGAAACAGGCAACCGGAACAGAGTTCCACAGGCGTGCACTTCTAAGAAAGAAGCTTTGTTCATTGAATCTACGTTTGGATTTTGGCACAGATAAGAAGTGGGGAAAATTTTTGACAGTGGTTTCAGCTAGGCGGGTGTTTATCGTAAAAGATTGGCGAGGGGGACCAGAGATGTGTGTTCAGACAAGCACCTGCCATGGTAGTAACGATAAAACAAAGACAGGCTCGCAATGTCTCTCCTGTGGGAGAGTGGTTGCAGGGAAGAGAAAAGGACATCACCCACTAGGCCACGAAGTCTATTTTCTCAAGGCAGGATAGGCTGTTTTTAGCAGCTCCTGCCCAGATGTGGCAGCAGTACTCCATCCTTGGACGTACTTGGCTTTTATACAGATAGAGAATTGCATCAGGGGTGAGATATCTTCTGGAACTGTAGAAGGATCCTACCATTTTTCCAGCGATCTTGGCAACTGACTTGATGTACGTATTCCATTTCAGGTCAGGGGTAAAGGTCAAGCCCAGAAGCTTATCAAAACATGGAGCCTCCCCTAGACGAGAGCAACTCATATCAATTGATGCTAGATGGGGATCAGAGCGTTGATGATATAAAGATAGGAGCTTGTTTTAGATGCATCAAAAGTAACCAGCCACCTCCTCCCCACTGAACCACGCGCTCAAGATCAGAGGAGATAGAATCTGGGAGAATTTTGTCATTTACGGCCTTTGATGTGTTGCCATAGATAGTCGTGTCATCAGCATAGACGTCAACGAATGATTTAAGTATGTGCTTTGGGAGATCATTGATGCATATCAGGAAGATAGTTGGGCCTAGGATGGACCCCTGAGGGACTCCAGCATTAATATTGATGGCCTCTGATTTCTGCCCATCAACCACTACTCTTATGAGCCTATCGGAGAGAAATGATTTTATGACCGAGAAAACATTTCCAGTCATACTGTAGCTGGAAATCTTGTGAAGTAGGCCCTTATGCCATACCTTATCGAAAGCCTAATGTATGCAGAGTAAAACTGTTTGCTACTTTATGTATTTTATTGCATTTTCACCCCAACCAAGGCACAGTGTCACTTTGATGTAAGGGGCTACTATCTGGGACATGATTGCAAGGAGCTGAGCTACAAGATGTCTGTTTACATTACACTTGAACTTCTGCATGTCAGTACAGTCAAGGAAGCAGGAAACCAGAAGGGAATTGCAAAATCTAGTAGTTCAAGAGAATAAACTATTATAGTAGAAGGATTTCTGGCAGGTTTGTCAGGAGAATTATAGTAGAAGGGGGTACAAGTGATTGTAATTCATCGGAGCACCTACGACTAAATACTTGCAAAACATGGAGAGGTATTAACATTTTATCGATGGGACAGAGTTTGAAATCTAGCTGACAGTGCGAGGCCTATTAGATTTGCGACTCTCTTTTGAACTCTGTCTAAGAGTAAACGACTAGTAGTAGATGGACCAGCCCAAATATGGCAACAATACTCCATAATTGGCCGAATATTGGCCTTGTAGTGGTACAGGATACTCTTAGGTGTCAGTATTTTTCTAGTACGGTAGAGAGCACCCACATTCTTTGCAGCAGCCTTGCTAATGTCCTCTATATATCTGTTCCAACTCATGTTCCCAGTTAATGTTAAGCCGAGGAGTTTGAACGAATTACTTTCAGGTAATGTATGGCTATTAGTGGTTGAGAAGGTTTCTTATAATTATTAAAGGAAAAAGCTTAGTCTTGGCAACATTGAGTGTGAACATCCATTTTTGTATGGGGATGCGTAATTAAGTACGCTGTAAGTGATGAGTACGAAAGATGTCGTACAAGTGTTCAGTTAGTTTCCTATCGTAGACAGATGAAATTGAGATTGCTGTATTGATATAGTAGATGATTGACTTTTAAGTTTCTTTTTAATATAAAGAATTTTATATTGAAAATCAGGCATTCATCAAGGAATAAAAATAAATAGTTGAATATATATCATATATGGATGTGTAGGTACATATACATATTCTATAATTATGGCAGTGACCCTTGTCCAAACTGCGAAGACTTAATTTAGCTCACAAAGATGTCAAAGGTTGCCCATGTATGGTGTGATATTTTTTTCTGCATATATAATTGTGTTGAAAATTATGGAAATAATATTTCCACGTGAATAATTTTCATCATTCTATCGAAGTAAAAAAAATCAAACTTTTAAGAAAAATCTTCGAAAACACAAAACACTTCATACGGAACCAACTTCCACAATAACAAGAAAACATTACACCTTTTTCGCAAGTGTGTGCATATTTATTCACAAACCATGCGAAAAATTCTTCATTTAAAATGATAACTCATAAATACACAACTCGCATCATTTGCGGTAATTCTCTTTCATCTATATAAACAAAATAATAAATATATACACGTGTGTGCCCGTGTGAAAATATTTAAACTTGTCGACGTGTTTCTATTACTTCTGCGCATGCTCAGATTCATGCATAGTATGGAGTGGTTTAATTTTTAATCTTTCTTTTCTATCTGTCGATAGCTCACACTGTAGTGAACGCGGCTGGGACGCTAAACATTTTGATTTCGATGCTAGCTGATGGCACTCTAGTCATTTTTATTTTTACTTTTGAAATAAGTATTTTACGACCGGCAAGTTCCCCACCCACTTTCAACTTCGAACGCTAACAACAGTAATAAAACTCATGCTTATAGATTAAAGTTTTAAGTGGAAATAATCTTTAAAAGGGAGGTAACTTATAATAAATTCATGGAAGTATCACTAAGAAAAAAGTTAGTTAATAAATAAAAACCGTTAAGTATGAACTCAATTGACAATAATAGCACGCATAGTTAGAGATTACGATTGAAAAGAGATTGACACCGGTTTGGTGAGTTTGCTTCTTTCGTTCATAACAAAAAGATTACAAAATTACACTTAATAATTTTTTCTTACTAAAAAAAAAAGAAGAACGATTTAATAAGTGGAAATGACGTAATTTTCAACGGTATGTGAGATCGGCATGTCGTGTTCAAATACTATTAGAGTCATAGACGTCACGTTCACTAATCACAAAGGTATAAATAATTCATATATTTGAAGATCAGCTTTGAAAATATTGGCTTACCATTTGCTGGTCTGTGTATTTCGATATCTTTCATTCCACAACGAGGCTTCAACATAACTTCTCGAGTCTCTTCATCTGTTACTCCAGTCACCTCCAAACCGGCAAATTCCTGAAATGACCTTTAGAAGGAAAGTGAAAAATAATTTTAAGGTCAGAAACAACTTTCTATTAAATAGTTTACATGTTTCCAAATGGTTTTCAAATTTCGAAGTATCACGAATTTCTTGGTTTTTAGGATTAATTTAATGCTTGAAAAATCTCATTTTAATTATTATAGTTAAAAGTAACTCTTACTAAGTTTCTGTCTCGTCTTCTTACTCACTCTCTCTCTCTCTCTCTCTCTCTCTCTCTCTCTCTCTCTCTCTCTCTCTTTTACTGTATGCTGTTCGATTTCACTGCCTTCTTTTACACACTTTCTATCACTCTTATTTCAATCTCTCTCTTTCTCTCTCTCTCTCTCTCTCTCTCTCTCTCTCTCTCTCTCTCTCTCTCTCTCTCTCTCTCTTACTGTATGCTGTTCGATTTCACTGCCTTCTTTTACACACTTTCTATCACTCTTATTTCAATCTCTCTCTTTCTCTCTCTCTCTCTCTCTCTCTCTCTCTCTCTCTCTCTTACTGTATGCTGTTCGATTTCACTGCCTTCTTTTACACACTTTCTATCACTCTTATTTCAATCTCTCTCTCTTTCTCTCTCTCTCTCTCTCTCTCTCTCTCTCTCTCTCTCTCTTACTGTATGCTGTTCGATTTCACTGCCTTCTTTTACACACTTTCTATCACTCTTATTTCAATCTCTCTCTTTCTCCCTCTCTCTCTCTCTCTCTCTCTCTCTCTCTCTCTCTCTGTGTATTTATTAACAAAGATAATTAAACTAACGATAAAATAGAATATTGGAATAGGTGACTGTAAATAATGCAGTTAAATTTGTTGGTATCATTAGGGATCAAAGTCCTCAGAAAGAATTCCCAGCAATTAGGTTCTCTCAACTCGCAATTCTTAGTCTCAAACTCCAACACACATGTCTAAATCTTACATTAGCCCAAAAAAGAAAAGACCCACTCTCTCCGATACAGGTTTTTTATTTGAAAAACCGACTCCATATTTCCCCAAAATCTCGTTACCTCACGAGACTACCAATTCATAAACAGCAGGAACGGCCATCTTTTTTTGTTGTTTATTTTTTTTTGTCTTTTTTCCTTTCCTTAAACCGACTGCACGTTGTCACGTGTCAGGTTTTTACTACTTTTTATCCACAGTAGGAAATATCACCACGTTAGTAATATTATTTAGCGTGACACATTTCCACAGTATTGACGCCCGGCGCGAACAGAAACCTCGCGATATTATTATACCACATTAAGGCAGCACAGATACTCCTCTTGGACTCTAACCAGAAGATCAAGCGGATATAATTTTAGCGACATCATTTTTATTTATTTATTTTTATTTATTTTTTTACATCACGCTTTCGGTGATCGGGAGATCCTATTTATTAAATAGAATGATAGAAGGTGATAACCTACTACGAACATAAAATTAGAATATATCTATATTCTAATTTAATGTTCGGAGTATGTTATCATCTTCTATCCTCCATTTTTAATAAATAGGATCTTCCGATCGAGTAATTTATAATCTGGAAACCGTGACACACATACATACGGACGTTAAAGGTACTACGTTATTAATATATAGATATGAAAATCCTAATCATAGGGAAAAGCTCAATATTTGAGATAGAGCAATAGAAAAATATGGTACGACTCAAAGAAAAAATTGATTGGTCAGATGTCGAGATGCACATAAAATAGTCCAATAGAATTAGTGATGATCTAAATGGTTTAACGGTCAATATAAATTCCGAAGGTGAAAATGACATCATATTTACCGTTAAACAATTTAGATCATCACTATTTCTATTGGATTATTTCACGTGCATATCTGCATCTGACCAATCAACTTTTCTTTGGAGTGGACCACATTTTTCTATTTTTCTTCATCGAGCCTAGACTTCATTTAGAATATCCTTTTAACCCATAAATTTTAGCATTCATATAAACTTTTATACAAATATAACTTATTGTAAAATATATAGTCTTCAATCTATATGCTAACCAGCAAAATGTATAGCCTGCCTCCATGAAATAAGAAAATTTTAGAAGTTTTTTCTTCCTTATTGAATAATAAATCGTTGTAATTTCTAATTTACACAGTTTGTATTTAATTCATTATATATATATATATATATATATATATATATATATATATATATATATATATATATATATATACACTTGTGCCCGATATTATTCATACCCCCCTTGAAAATCGAGTTTATTAGGTGTAACTTTGTAAGAATTTATTGTTTACGTCCATATTGATACATATTCTTAATAAACCTCTTCTGATCATTTTCGTCATTTTAAAATCTCGGGATACTTGTAATAAAAGAAATATACAGCTATTTATAAAATCTGCAATGTTCAAAAATAATCATACCCCCTTATTTTTTCAGTATTAATCGAGTTTCTGACTGTTTGTTTCCTGTTTGATTCTTATTTTGAATGCTTTTATACAACCTTTGATTAATTTCATTTCGTTTTTTGCATTTTTCAGAAATTAAAATGATATCAACTGAAAACCAATAAAAGAATAAAAATTATTAGAATGGGGAAGAAAAAAGAGCTTAGTAATGATTTTAGGACTAAAATTGTGAATTCACATAAGGATGGTTTAGGTTACAAGTCAATTTCCAAGAAATTTGAGGTCCCTACAGCAACAGTACAGAGCATCATCAAAAAATTCCAGAGCCACCACACAACAAACAACTTGATTGGTAGAGAAAGGAAAAGGAAACTGTCTGCTAGAGCCATCAGGAATATTGTAAGAAGTGTTAATGCAAATTCAACCACCACTACTAAGGACATTTTAGAAAATCTGGAGTCTTCTGACATAAAAATATCAAGGCAAACATTGCAAAGGACTCTGCATGAAAATGGTCTGAAAGGAAGAAGACCAAGAAGGACTCCATTGCACACCGGAAAACACCTTGCAGCACGTCTAAAGTTTGCTAGGACCCATGTGAATTCTCCAGAGTCCGTTTTCTAAAGTATTTTGTGGACTGACGAAACAAAAATTGAATTGTTTGGCCATATGGATGCTTCTTACGTTTGGAGGAAGAAAGGAGAAGCTTACAACCCAAAGAACACCATACCCACGGTGAAACATGGTGGTGGTAGCCTAATGTTTTGGGGCTCCTTTTCGGCTAGTGGTCCAGGTAGTTTGGTCAAGATAGATGGAACCATGAAGAAGGAGCAATATTTGGAGATACTCCAGAAAAACATTAGACAGGATGCGGAGAAGCTCCATTTAGGACCAAACTGGGTCCTTCAACAGGATAATGATCCAAAACATACTGCCAAAATAGTCAAGAAATGGTTTGAGGATAATCAAATTAATGTTTTGGAATGGCCTAGCCAGAGTCCCGACCTGAACCCTATCGAAAACCTCTGGCACATATTGAAAACTGAGGTTAAAAAGCGGAAACCTAGAAATTTGAGGGATTTGGAGAACTACTGCATTGAAGAATGGTCAAAAATCAGTGTTGATGCTTGTAAAAACCTTGTTGATAAATATCCAAAACGGTTACAGACAGTTATTAAGAATAAAGGGCATGCTATTGACTATTAGTAAGAGAGGTATGAATAATTTTGAACTAGTGCCATTATTGTTTTTCTTTGTATAATGTTTCAAACTTGCATAATTTATTTATTTGTTGAGTTTAAATTAAATGCTTATGCTTTATTTATTGTTTGAAATCCCTTTAATATTGTCTACCTTCTGGTTTGAGCAATATTCTTATAGAAATCTCAAAGATCCGAGGGGTATGAATAATATCGGGCACAAGTGTATATATATATATATATATATATATATATATATATATATATATATATATATATACATATATATATATAATGGAAATCGTCTCAGACAAGGCATGAAGACCATTTATATAAGGAGTTAAAAATAAATATCACTTCGAGATCAAAAGCTCGTGAACGATAAGTGTTAGATAGATTGATTCCGGCGGTGAAAACAGCAATTCTTCCCCTTTGTAAGAGACCTCGCTCAAGGAATGTGATTACTAAAATACAAAGCAGGGGAAGCAAGAATTGCGAGGCTACTGAAAATAAACACAAAGTCTTTAAATACGCTCTTAGAAATTACAACGTCCCGAAGCAGTACCTATAGCGGCTAGCATTCCTAAATAGTAACCAACCTTGGACTGACAAGGCTCATCGTAGCTTAACTTCGGTGGTCTAACGAGAACGTGTGTGTCCACATGGTAATGCCGAATATGAAACCTGAGGTCTATTGTCAACTCTGTCCGTGGCATTCAATTAAACCGACTGAGATCAACAGTTCCAAAAATTATGGATAGTACTACACAAGCATTCATCACTATAAACAATTCATTTGTGTGGATTTCGGATAACTTAATTGCTGTGTGAACCTCATACGTTGAAATCAGCGAGAGAATTCATTTATAATATATGTATACAGTGGCTTCCGTCAGTCTTGACAGACTGTAGATATCCACTGTAAGGGTGCCTGGGCGTGAAATTTGTGCGGCAAGAGTTGCGCAGTCTCCAACCACACATCTCCCGGGTTACCATTGTTGCATACCAGTGACAAGTTGAGGTACAGGACGACTGAAAACAATGCCGAGATAAGTGGAAAGCACATCAAGCGCCTAGAATTCCAAAATGGTCACCCATCTGGTGCTAGCAAGAAAACCTTTAGAAAAACTTTTATACTATCCAGAAAGCTATTTTGTTTTATTAAGACATTTGTTGATTTAATATATTTCTCATTCTGTGGAATTTCCACAGATTTTGCTAAAACACACACACACACACACACACACACATATATATATATATATATATTTAAAAACAAAACGGTATATTACATCATGGCTTTCCAGCAGTGTTGATCAAACACCACCTCTCTTAATCTTAGAAAAAAAAACATGTTACAAATATTAGATCTCGTTTCCCATTCGTAATTACTTTATCTAACCTATTCATGTTATAAAAATGAATTTCTTACCTGTGAGAGTCATCTGTTTCCAAATTCAAAATAGATATATTTTTTTAATTTACCAGTCTTGTATCTATAAGATTAGGATTAATATATATATATATATATATATATATATATATATATATATATATATATATATATAAAGATGGCGTAACGAATTGAAAAATAATTCAAACTTCTCTTCCAATTTTTGGATTTTGTAATTATGCTCATTTCCTTTATTTTCTGTTAAAGTTGATGTTCTTTTTCCTTTGATGAATTAAGGACGGAATAAATTCAAAATTTGGTAGCTTCATAAATTAAAAAACTGGTATAAATAAAAGGTGAAATATAATTGAATAAACATATCCCCCCATATATATATATATATATATATATATATATATATATATATTGAGTGAGATGTAGAGAAAGACATAAGCGTTAGAGATGATACGGTAGTCTTTGTGAATGACTTACCTGATCGCATCTGTTCTGTGTTTCTCATAATCATCTGAGTATTCGTACACATCATTCATGTAGCCGTATCTACGGAGATATTCCTGCGAAAACATCGATTTCTTTCACTGAATAAAGTAAATTCGTTGGCTAAAAAGAAACTTATTATCCTTTACAAAAGAAGATTTACTTAAGGGGGGATAATCCAAACTGGCCAAAGTAATAATTATGAATCCATGTTTATTTATATCTCATTTGAGGGAAAATATTTATGCAATAAATCAGAACATTGCATAAAAGTCTAATGAAATAAGAAAATGGTAGGAAATAATAAAATGATGGGGTTATTAAATGACTACGTTTTATTGTAAGAAAGGATTTGGAATACTAATCAGATAATCGTTTACTTTGAGATAAAAAAAAAACAGTTTCTTTAGAGAAACAACTTAAGATAACGAACTTAATAATATCATCGTTTGTTGAAAGTAGAGAACGGGGTTTATCAGAAATATTATAGACATTACATTATTTGTCTGTATTTTATGATAGAAGTAGCCGATCAAATAAAGGAAAAGCAGAAAAAGAAAACCTATTTTAGTTATTCTGTCTATCTATCTATCTATCTATCTATCTATCTATCTATCGGGACGATGTGATCAGCTATGCCGAGTTGCATTAAGATGCTATACTTTAACTTTATTTATTCTTATGAAATGCTTATAGAATATTTCATTAAACGTCCCCTTTCACATCTATGATAGGTTGTAAAAGCTACTCACATCAACATTTAAATTGTCTGGATATGTTACTTCCTGTTCTGCGTTGCTAGGAGTGACTACTTGAAAAATCGGATTTGCGGCCACTGCAGACCAAGTAATAAAAACTACGAACATTAACATTTTCCTTTTGTTCCTGGTGCGTTCCAAGAGAGTTTCTCCAATAGAATGGTGTCTTGTCAACACATTCCGCTTCTATTTATATACATGTTTGGGAATTAGAATTCCTGTAACAGCTGGATATTTAAAAGATGATGACGTCACATATTCATCTCATCACGCTTTTTCATCAAAACTTATTTCAACTCATTAAAAGGAAAATTCAGATTTCAAACTGATTAAAAACCTTTAAATGATAAAATCATTTACGATTTGTTACTTTTTCTCTAATTATCTTGAGAATCTGAATGATTTCGATGCAATTTCTTTTATTTTGTTTTATTTAAAATGTTTGGTTTCAATGGAAAATATTGATTTTATATTTCGTTTTGTTGTTCTTTTCATTCGTGTAGTGTGGTACAAAATCGAAGCGTGGGTATTGAAAAGCTCGCACCTAAAAGGCTTGAACAACCTCCATCGTAATTCCTCGGTAGGCTGTCTCAGTTCATTGCCAATAGGTCAAAACGAATATTTATATCGTGTTAAAACAATCCCAAAATATATAAGAGTCAAATATGTCCTAAGATAGAGTTCTGTTGTCACATTTGGGAAGATGCTACTCAGAGCACTCTTTATTTCGTGGAAAGAACACAAAACCGACTTCGAAATCGAGTGGGCGATACCCCCTTCTCTTTCCTGCAGCCTCTTTCTTACAGAAGAGAAGTTGCCAGTCTTTCTCTACTCACTCGCTATTTTCATGATAGGTACTCCACTGAGTTCTAATTTATGCTCCCTCACTGTAAAACATTCACAGGAAAAACTCGTTTTCCTACAACCATTGTCAAAAAATCCCCTTTCTACTTCTATGTGTCCCTATAACTAAACGAACCTTCTATGAGCAGAGTTTCTTTCCTAAAATTAACCGTCCGTGAAACACAATAACACGGGCCTGCTTCTCAGCTGACTATAACATGGTCGTATTCAAGTCCAATGTAAACAAATTATTTTGTTTTGCCGTCCTCTTAAATAAAACGCTGCCAGGTTTTAGATATCGTCATCAAATCATTAGAGTATTGTCTCATTGTTACCCTAAAAATTTATCAACCCTAATCGAAGGGATTTTTGGCCTTGATAATTGGTGATTCACGACTACAATATATGATGTGTCCCGTTTTCTTCGACATTTAACAGTTGTTTTGGGATTGTTTTTTTTTTTTTTTTGTTTTTTGACGAGAAAAAATCATCTTAGATATCAGATTCGTATTTTTCGTATATTAGTTTTGAAAATCACTCGACTAAACATTAACATATAAAAAACAAGGTTCAAATTTACTGATCAACAGGGACAAAAAAAAACTTGTATTTTATATGATTATAGTTAGTTTTTTTAATTATTACTCATCGTAAATCTTTAATCGGAGGTTACATTGGTTCAAATGTTGTGAAAATAACATTCAACGTGAGAACAGTAGTCTTAAGAATCGAGATGAACCGAATAATCATATCACACACAGACACTGGTCAATCCAAAGAGAATCACTCCTAAAGGTTTCAAAGAAAACAATTTTTTCAATACAAATCTTTCATTGCTAATAATGGAATATGGTTAAACATATCTACATATTTAGCACTGTTGATCCTGGTCAATGCTAAACTTGTCGACCATTTGGGAATACCAGGTGCTGTATGTACATTCTCCGCTTATCTCGACATTATTCCCAGTTGTCCTGGACTTCTCCTTGCTACTGGACTCAAGCGGTGCAGATTTAGGAGAGGCGTGATTAGGTATTTCGTAACCCTTGCCTCACAATTACACACGCTGCTCTTACAGAGGGTTTCTATTGTTTTTTGGATACTGAACGGAGGTTTCTAAACACATTTCCAATACAAAAAGAAACAATTAATAGCCGTAATCTGTTTCAGTTAGTTCATAATTTTCAATCTAAAATAAAAATATTTTTAATTTAATATTTAAACGAGACTATTTACATTAACATTTAAACTGTTTAATATTTGTTGTTAGAACATTTTCTATTAAACATGACGTAAGATTGTTTCTTGCGCTGTTAGCATCACTTTTTGTTCAGGGATGACTTATTAAAGGAACCCACTTGCTGCCACTACTAAGCAGACAAGAGTCAAAAACAACGAGCACATTCGCACATGCACTTGTATTGAATCTATAATATAAAGCTGAATGTGTGTATGTGTGTGTGTCTGTTCACGAATTGGCTCCTATATGGTTGACTATTTTAAAAAACTGATTACATATAATGATAGATGTATCGAGACACAGGAATGGGCATGTTTGATCTGGCAGAACGGTGGTTCATTAAAATTGTGGGGTCCGCGTTCGCGCCTGATATACAAAGTATGAAAATAAAAAAAAAATTAAAATAAAAACGTTTACAAGTGTTTTTGATATAGATGTGCATAAGAATACTTTGATAAGTATGTTTTAACTTAAATAGGGATGGTATGATAAAATTGTGGGGTGTGCGTTCGCGCCTGGCCTCCATAGAATGGAAATAGGCACAAACTTTAATAAAGATGTTCATATCTATCTGCGTAAGTATACTTTGATAATTATGTTTCAGTTTGAAGAAATATGGTATAATAAAATTATGAGGTGTTCGTTCGCACCTGATCTCCATAGAATGGAAATATGTCACAAAGTTTAACAAGGTTTTTTAATAATAGATCAACAGAATATTGTGATAAGTGTTTCTGTGTGAACAGGTATGGTATAATAAATTATGGGATTTATCTATTTTATTTTTACTTTCATCATATTTTGCTTTGGTTTTGATACCCCCAAATTCAACCCAAATTTACAACCCTTCCTTTTCATAACTTATCATACTTTCATAAATCAGAGTCCATTTTCTGTTTTTGAACTCAGTCAATGGCGGGTACTTTTGCTAGTAAGCAAATCACATAATCGTCTGTCACAAATAAGGACAATATTAATTGCACCTACATCCGACAAATATTAATAATTATTAATTTGTATAATTTGTATTATTTGGGCTGCTGTTCTCACATTTTTGTTCCCAAATCAACTTCGGCGAATACCGAGTAGACGTCTTAAGTAATCATAATATTCTGGCAGGTTACGCGAACCACGGGGAATTGCCGAAATGCTTAGCCAATGAAAATCATAGCAGCTGATAGGTTGCAAACGCTATAAAAAAATATTGCAGAAAACTCAATAAATTTGTAAACATTGATTAAAGTCGACTGCCATTTCAATAATTTTTTGAAAACTGTATAAATTCGTCAGTATAAATTTAATACAGTTGGGACAGATTCTTGAATTTATTTAGAAATATGAAATTGTAGGCGAAAGCAATATTTGCCGCATATGTGCACGTACGTGCAAGTTTAAAAAAAATAAGTGACAAATATCTCGTCGACAGCTGAGATAGAAAATTGGAAACTATCCCTTTATCTCCATATCAGTTGAGATTGCTGAAGTATGACCTGTCGAGAAGCTTTCTTACACTTCGTCTATTTCTTCGTCTTCTTTTTCTTTTCTGTCGCATGTGATTACATTGACAGGGGCTCTACAAGAAAAACTAACCCTAACAGAAATATAACCTAACCCTAACTCAAGATGAAACACAACATAACCTTAACCAAAACCTAACTCTAACCGAACATACAACTTAACTCTAACCCTAACAGAAACACAGCCTTACTATAACTATAACACTATCGTTTCCAGGGGAGAGATATTTGGTTGAGGAACGTCCTGGAACGCAACCAGCTCCCCAGGGGAATAAACGATATCAAACGATAGGCACATGGAAACATCAACACAACGGGTCAATATGTCGTCGTCTATAACTGGTTGGCATGGGTTGCTTCTTAAGTCTTCATTGCGTCGTTGCAGGCAGCTAATGGCAGGGTCTCATGCTGAAATCGAACGCTTGCATTTTTTTTAAATATATAAATGTATTTAACATTTAACAAGTACGAAGCATATTCAGTCGACCCATTAAATGCACACCAAACATATATACCGCGCATACGGGGTGCAAGCTTCAACTGCCTAAAACGATACAATCATATTTCAATGAAGAAAGTGAGAGAAAGGGAATAAAAGAGAGAAATAGAGAAAAAGAGAGCGAGAGAGAGAGATGTTTCATCGTCCATATTTCTTTTTCAAATTATAATGTCAACATAGCTTAACTTTTATTGCGCACTGGATTTATAAACGCCTGTCAATCTTTGTGTGTCGACAGTTTCAACTTTTAAAATAATGTGTCCTCACTAAAATGTGTGTATTTCCCTCCACACAAGTGCAGACCTAGTTAAACACAAGGTTTATTAATGTAGAACCCCCAGCTCCCCCAAAAGGGGCGCTCTCCATTGTGCCACATTACCCTAACAGAAGTACAACGTTACTCTAACTCTAGCCTAACAGATATACAACCCAACTCTAACCCTAACAGATATAAAACTTAATCCTAATCCTAACAGATATACAACCTAACCCTAACCCTAACAGAAACCCAATCTAGCCTGGACCCTAACAGAAATACAAACTAATATTAAGTAACTGAAACACAACCTAAACCTAATCCGAACAGATACATAACCTATTCCTAATCTTAACAGAAGCACAACCTGAGCCTAACCCTAACCGAAACATAACCTTAACCTAATCCTAACAGAAACATAACCTACTTCTAACTCTAACAGAAACACAGCCCGACCCAAACCCTGACAGAAACACAACCTAACCCAACACCTATATTATGTATTCTTGAAAACGAGTATGTACAAAATCCATTAAAATCATTAAAGAACACATTTGTTTGCTATAAGTTGTTTACATTAAATACTTATTTATAAATCTTACCATACGACGAGCATTTTTTCCTTGATTTGAAATTTTTGAAATCCATAAAAATTATTTTTAAAATTTGTTTACTATCAAAGAAATAAATATTGCAATAAACTTACCATGTGCTGAATGCTTTTCTTCATGTGAAATACACTGATAAAAGTACACCTACCCCACAACGAAATATCTGCCATTTCCACCTCCAAGGAATTAACCATTCGTATCTGAATTTAAGATATTATATTTCCGGGCAAACGCCGATCCATAAACTATTAACTTTGTGCGTTTTTGTTTCAGATTTGTTTTTGCTTTTTTGTTTTTTTGTTTTTTTTGTTTATTTTTTGGGTGGTTTTTTTTTTTTTTCATTTTTCAAAGATTTCATTTGGACAATTATATATTGCTTATTTTACATGATTTCAAACTATTTATACGAATGTATTTTTGGTATTTTATTGAGGCAATATAATTTTATTATTACGAGGTGCCTTCAATAAGTTTCAAGACATTTTGTCGTATTGGCATTTTTATTGATCGTGCACTTGTACCGCTCCAACAACTTCTAGAATGTCCCATGAAAGTCCTCTTGGGTGAGTCTGTCAATGATATTCGTCACAGCCTCTTTCGTCTCCTCAATTGTCTCATAAGTTGTTTTTTTCTGAGCTTAGGAAATAACCAAAAGTCTCAGGGAGCAAGTCTGTATTATAGAGAGTGTAAGGAACTGTCTTGATATCTATTTTAGTTAAATAGTCTGTGAGCACCCTTGAGACAAATTTCACGTAAATCTTTCACATCTTCAGTTCTTCCCGCGAGTACATGTGTGTACGTTTCCCACACTGACAAAACAACTGCGCACTGTGTCTATAGACACACGACGGTACTTAGCCATGAAATTTTTTATTAGGCCAATTAACTCTGGTGTTCTAACTTACTTCTTCTACACCTTTCATGATTCCTCACAGACTCTCTGTCTCCCTTGAATCTCTTATGTTACTCAAAAACTGATTATCAATTCACGCAAGATGGTCCAAAAGCAGTCTGAAGCATTTCATACGCTTCTGTGGCATTTTTTTCTTTTTCAAATTTAAAACTGAATTTTATTATATATCGTTCTTCTAAAGTGTCCTAACATCCAGATTGCATTTTTGAAATTCACCAGCTGTGACAATCAGGTTTTAGTAAGGTGTATTCCGATTCCTGCTGTAGCTGTTCATTTGAACCTGAAATCATAAAAATTGATCAGTCATCTTGTAAGATGTATAGCAATAACATACTTAATTTTCAAGAGTCTTCGAGAATTTTAAATGCCTGTACAAAAAGGTTTTGAAACTTATTGCAAGCACCTCGTATGTCATGGATTGATTACAAGAAAGCCTACGACAGAATTTCACAAGCATGAATAATTGAATGCTTAAAATGTACCATTAATAATATTACGAAAACAATTGAAACATGGAGACTGGAACTGACAACAGGAGGACAACACCTGACTGAAATAAAAATACCCAGGGGCATCGTTCAAGGAGATTTCTGAAGTTATTTGCAAAAAGCTAAATGGAACTAGAAAAGCTGATAAACACAATCACAATAATCATCCATGGCATTGGAATGGAATTTGGAATGGAACAGTATGCATTACTGGGGATGAAAGGGAAAACTAAAGACTTCAGAAGGTATCTCTATCATCACTACTGTTTGACATTGCCATGATGCCACTCAGCTATATACTTAGAAAATGTAATGCTGAATACAGGTTTAAAGACACTGAAGAAAGAATAAACCACCTCAGGTATATGGGTGACCTGAAACTGTTCGCAAAAACGAAAAAGAAACGAGAAAAGCTGATAAACAGAATCAGAATATTCAACCAGGACATTGTAGGGGAATTTGAAATAAAACCTACGTACTATTGTATTTGAATCTTCTGGAAGCAGACACCGTTAAATCTATAGAATGAAACAAAATTAGAAAAACTACATGAGAAAAACAAGACAACTCTTAGGAATAAAACTATGCAGTAGAAACCTAATGAAAGGAATAAACACGAATGCAACCAAGAAAATTGGAACCGCAAGATTACAAATTGACTACTTCCCTGTCCATAAAAAATCTAAAGTTGGCATTGACTGGCACCACTAGATAATCGAGAAGGGTTGAGGAAGATTAAAAAACTGAGGACAGAAAGCCTTACCCAGACCCCCACTGAATGAGTGCCACCCAAATTCCAGTGATCGTTGCTAGCTATAACTTAAGGGCAGCGACTGTTGCGATGATGTAAACACTCCAGTGGAAGCCAGTGGATAATCTCTGATGATGTCTTCTGTGAGGACTCCTAGTGAGTACAAATAATAATAATAATAATAATAATAATAATAATAGGAAGAAGAAGAAGAAGAAGAAGAAGAAGAAGAAGAATTGATTCATTCATTCAATTGGTGTCCTGCTTGGTTCAGACATTGGCGTTTATGACTCTCCATTTATCTCTCTCCCTCGAGACACCCGTGAATTCATTGTTGCTAACCATTCACAATCCCATTCACGCTGTTTTCTCGAAAGTGTTTGATGTATTTCCACATTTTTTTTATTTTATTTATTTTTTTTTTTTGCAATTGTACAGACAGTAGTTTGCAGTTTCTTCCTATCAGATAGATGCCCATATTGGACGATCGTCCTAACCATTGTACCTCGAGGGATCTTCTGCCAAACACAACGAAATACGAAACCATGAACAGAATTATTCCTGGTTTCTTCTGTATTAGTTTAGTCACCTGCTTTCCATAACCTCACGTTACCCTGATCGGGGGGGGTGAAGTGGATCCTCGACCTTGTGCAGAGAGCGGAGGGAAGCACTTCAGTCCCACTACTTATACAGCGCCTAGAATACTGAGAGGCACCCATCTGATATTAGCCAGACTAATCGTTGTTTAACCAGTGACTTGGCGGAAACCGGTGTGTCAACGCGATTATTCCGTATATAATAATAATAATAATAATAATAATAATAATAATAATAATAATAATAATAATAATAATAATAATTGCACCAAGCGGCTCGATTAGAACGAACCACAATCAAGCTAAAATAGATAAGACAAGAAAGCAGTAAATGTAGACTATGTGAGCAAAGAGACAAAACAGTAAACCACATAATAACTGAATGCAACAAACTAACCCAAAAGAAATATTTTATACGTGAAGGATCACTTTTCTATATTAATTCAACGTTAAATAAATATCCACTTTATAACCAAGGTTGCCATAAAGTGGATGATCATTTATTAAATTAGTATAGAAAAGTGATTCCCCACTTGTTTAAATAATAATGTACGGCCTTAAAGGCAAATGTCACATAGCCCATTATGCAATTCAGGTCATTAGCTTTGCCACGAAGTTTTATAATAGGATATAAAAAACCTAATTGCAGGATTAAGGCTGTCCAAAATGACTTACAAACAGATTTTTGATATTTTAAGAAAAGAAACTGTGAAAATATCTCTTTTTTCTTTTTTTTTTTTTTTTTACACAGAGGTCATCACTTATCAAGGCCCGGAAGCCACTCAGGGATAAGGGTTATTGAAAGTACATTACGTTAGTGTGGAGATTTGATGAAGTGTTTACTTAAGGGGGTGGTTAATTAGGAATTTGTTAACGTTGGACTTGAACACATCCAAGTTGTAGTCAGGTGGGAAGCAGCCAGACGCAACAGAGTTCCACAGGCGTGCAGTTCTAAGAAAGAAGCTTTGTTCATGGAATCCACGTTTTGATTTAGGCACAGATAAAGAGTGGGGGAAGGTTTTCACAGTGGATTCGGCTAGACGGGTGTTTTTCGTGAAAGATTGGCGAGGGGGGACCAGAGATTGGAGTTTAGACGAGCACCTGCCATGGAAATAACGATAAAACAAGGGTAGGCTCGCAACGTCTCTTCTGTGGGAGAGAGGTTGCAGGGTAGAGAAAAGGGCATCCCCCACTAAGCCACAAAGACTATTTTGTACTCTGTCAAGGCAGGATAGGTTGTTTTTAGCAGCTCCTGCCCAGATATGGCAACAGTATTCCATCCTTGGACGGAGTTGGCTTTTATATAGATAGAAAATTGCATCAGTAGTGAGATATCTTCTGGAGCGGGAGAAGGATCTCACCATCTTTCCAGCGACCTTGGCAACAGACTTGATGTACGTGTTCCATTTCAGATCAGGAGTAAAGGTCAAACCCAGAAGCTTGTCAAAACACGCGGCCTCTCTCAGACGAGAGCCATCCATCCCAATTGATGCCAGATGGGGATCTTTCTGTAGTGAAACGAATTGGTCAAAGGTTTGAAGTCGAACGCTTGCGAAAAGGGAAATCTTGATCTGGTCGCTCTAGAACATCGACTTTGAAGGACGAGCAGAGGCTTAAATTAACTGCTTTTAAGGATCGAAAGAAAACTTATGTTGACCATAGCAAAGAATTCAAAACAGGGGCTGGAAATTCTCTCTCTAGGTATACAATAGCTAGGGGAATGGAATAGATTTTCCTCTAAAAGTTATGCAAAGAAGCCATTTTTATCTAAGAAGAACATCAACGATAGAAAGATTTTTCTCGTGTTATGGTAAGAAAGATACAGACTGGTTCAGGAATGTTTTCTGGTCAGATGAATCAAAATTTTGTCTTGGTAGTGATGCTCCCGATGCTCCCGAATGGTGCAGTCGAAGAACTGGAGAAAGATTTTCGACAAGTAACATAAAAATGACATTTAAACATGGGAATGGAAGGATAATGGTATGGGGAACTTTTACTGCAACAGAAGTTGGGGAACTTAT
Organism: Euprymna scolopes; assembly: GCF_053919585.1. NCBI lineage: Eukaryota > Metazoa > Mollusca > Cephalopoda > Sepiida > Sepiolidae > Euprymna > Euprymna scolopes. The sequence continues at coordinate 158,143,035 of NC_136487.1, read as the reverse complement.
TTGATGTGAGAAGTCAATCAATGCACAGGAATACATTCGAATATTAGAAACAGGACTGTTACCAAGTATCCAGAAGCTGGCAATATCCCTGAACATTATTTTTCAACATGATAATACCCCTTGCACACACTGCTAATGTCACAAAAAATGGTTTTCTGATAATTCAATTGATGTGTTATTTTGGCTAGGTCAAAGCACCGATTTAAACCCAATCGAGAATATTTGGTCCACATTTTTCGTGCATTGGCCGGAAGAACTTTTGAGAACAATGACAAACTGTAGGAAGCTGTGCAAAGCGAATGGAATATCATCTCCTCTCCACAATGTTCCACTTTGGTTGAGAGCATTTCTAAAAGATTGATCTTTTAAAGAAATCAAAAGGGAATGCGATTCCATCCTAGGCATTTATTAAAGTAAATGCCTTGGTCCGTGTTATTAGTCTCGTTTAAGTTTCCTTGTTCAATTTTTCTTTGTTCAATATAGCTTTTAGTGCAATAAAATGTATAAAATTTGTTTGGCTCATTTTCTTTCACGTGTGTATTATGTTAAACTTATGAATACTGCATGTAGTAAGGGTTGAACCTTCGATCCACAGAAGTATGCCACTTTGAACTGATTGTTAATGAACACCTTTACTCATTGGGCCACATTTTCAGGAAGTTGTTGAAATGTTCTTTTATCTCTTAGGTATCTGTCCTGGGTAGTCCTTGAAGATCTACACTCCCAGGCCTTGCGTTTCCTCTTTAGGCTGGAGTTAGGTCATTGCTAACTGCCTGATGCACCCTGACCGGAGAATGTCAACGGAGCTCCCCGACAATTACACTGGGCAACAATGTTTTACTTCCTGAATATTGTCTACATTTCTACTACTGATTTAGGGGTTTGTTTGTTTGTTTGTTTGTTTGTTTGTTTGTTTTTTTGTTTTTGTTTTTGTTTTTGGCATGGCTGAATCAGAAAATGACATCCGTTTCTCTGCATAAGGTCAGGGTTTTGTGCTAAGTTCATTTGAAAAAATCAGATCTTGTAACAAAATCGATTACATTTTTCTGGCATTATCAGCTGAGTTTTGTCAACACATATCATCCTAAATATGTTTTCAAGAGAAAAAAAAACATTTTGCCAAGAACATACATTGATTACCTGATAGAAATATCGATTAATCTAAATTGAATTGTGGATATTGATAAAGGTAAGTCCACGTAAATTGCTTATTGCTTCACTATTGTTCAAACTTCAGGATTTGAAATTCTGTTTCTTCGAACATGAAATGCTCAGCGGCAGGGAAGTTTCTCTTTAGAGTCCAACAGTAGTCAGCCATCATAACTGCGTCCCAGCGACCTTGACACCTGGTCTCTATCTGTCTCAGATCCTGCTCGTAACTCACTGAGTCCAGGTTCTCAGGAAATCGATCCATATGTGAAAATAAGTAGTGCATCTTGACTCTCACGTTGCAGCCTAGGTTTCTGAGAGCATTCAGCATGTTGTTGACAAGTTCTGCATGGTTTCTGACCTTATTGTTGCCAAGAAAGTTCTTCACTACCAGGACAAATGCATTCTACGCTTACAATTCTCCTTCGTTCATTAAGTTTTCAATCTCTGGATTTCTGATGAGCCGCCGAATCTGAGAACTTTCAACTTCTCCATTATCAATCCTAAAAAAGCCTGGTACAAGTAAGTGAAGCGGTCAGCATCCTCGTCCAAAGTCTTGGTGAACTACTTGATTAAGCCAAGCTAGATGTGCAGCGGTGGGAAGAATATTCTCTCTGTGTCCACCAGAAGGTCTTCGGTGACATTCCTTTCTTTACAAGACACCAATTCCTCACGCACACGCCATTCCTTCTTCGTGTATGCTGAGCACCAATTTTTGGAAAATTTCAAGGTTTTATGATTTCAAACTGATTCCTTTTCGACATAATTACTTGGAACTATCGAACCTGAATAATTCCTGTCATTAAAATAATCATTTATAACGAAAACAATTATTCGATATGGCATTTTATTCCAACTAACTTCTAAAATGTTACACACATGCGTACATGTGAACAAAAAAGTAAAAAAAAAAAAACATGTGGCCATAATTCAAAAACTTGACCTTATTGACCAAAACCAATGTAATATTTTAATTAAGTGCATCAAATTCGTCATAAATCAACTGGAAGAACGCAGGTAACAAATTTGTTGCTGACCAGTGAATCGGAAAATGAAGATGTGTTAACGGATCGTGATTATTGGAGAAAGTTTTCAGTGGTATTTGAAGTTGGGAATATGGTATTATTAGAAGTTGGGAATATGGTATTATTTGAAGTTAGGAATATGGTATTGTTAGAAATTGGGAATATGGTATTATTTGAAGTTGGGAATATGGTATTATTAGAAGTTGGGAATATGGTATTATTAGAAATTGGGAATATGGTATTATTTGAAGTTGGGAATATGGTATTATTAGAATTTGGGAATATGGTATTATTTGAAGTTGGGAATATGGTATTATTAGAAGTTGGGAATATGGTATTATTAGAAGTTGGGAATATGGTATTATTTGAAGTTGGGAATATGGTATTATTAGAAATTGTCTGTATTTTTGAGATGAGGTGTTTTCATTGATTGAGATTGTCGGACTGACTTCCTCATCTTGGTTGTTATTGTCAAGTGACAATAACAACCAAGATGAGGAAGTCAGTCCGACAATCTCAATCAATGGTATTATTAGAAGTTGGGAATATGGTATTATTTGAAGTTGGGAAAAATTGAAGTTAAAAAAAGAGTTACAAGAATAAAACAGAAATTGTTACGCTACGCTTTTTTTTTTTTTTTGCTTGCTTTTTTTTTTTTGCTTGTTTTTTTTTTCGTTATATTTTTTTATTTCTGTTGATTTTATTATATTTAAATGTTTTGTTCAGTATTTTCCATAAGTACTACTGTTGCGCTTTGATAATCGGCGACGATCGGCGGTTGACGTCATGTTCCGAGTCAAGCTGAACGGCCAGTTTTACGTCTGCTTCAAGTTCTGTACAAGTACGGATTGCTTTAATCAATAAGGATAAACGTGTATTATTCTTACTTACCTTTGCCTCTACTAAAGATTAAACAACCAACTCATAGAAGACTCACACACAAAATTGATTCTTGATAAACGACTTTTGCGCCATGACCCACATTTCTAAATGATACTAATTATCAATACTTGTCTAAAAGTTTTCCAAATTTTTGATTTTGAGAAAATGAACAAAAACAAAAACACGACTCTTTCCACTTGTTTATATAGTTTTATTGGTTCAACAAATTAAAACAGATTCGTTTGAAATGGTTACAAATAAGCGCTGCTCCACTAATTAATTCCAGTCTCTACAGCCAATCACCATGTCTGAAATATAAATACGGATCCAAGTTAAATACTTTTCAAATAATAAAAATTTAAACCTAATTATCGATATATATATATATATATATATATATATATATATATATATATAAGACCAATTAAATACGTATCTTTCATGTATCTATATATAAATATAATTTCTACAGGTCCAGCTAGTTTCAATGAAGTCAAAATGGGAAAAAGAAAAAACAATAATTTTAGTGTACAAACCTTGTGTTGTGGATGGAGATAAAATGCTGGTGTTTGCTTTTATGCATACAAATCTTTCATCCTCTTGATGTCATTGGCGCCAAGATGAGTTTGACCATTGAACCAAGGATTCATAATTTGACCTTTTGTTTTGTCGTGTGATAATCCCAACGAATGTCCACTTTCGTGCAAGACGATGGAGGAAATCTCAAAACCCGAACCTTTTTTATGTTTGAATTTTTCATCATCGTCAAAATGCATGTCGCCTCCTGTAATTTTGGTTGAGGGAGGAAAGGCATGGGCGAGCACTCCATCTGGAAAAAAAACCCAAAGAAACAGATAAATAGTAGGCGTAGCAAACGTTCATACGAAAACATCAAAAGATTTTATATTATTCGGAATCCGATTTTCATTTTTGCTATTTTCACAATGTTTTGGACGAAGTAGTATCCGGAATTCTTCAAGTAAATCTTTACAAACTTGAAAATCTTTTTTTCAAACTCGAGAACTTATAAGGTCAGAAAAATTCCCAAATTCAATAAAAATGTGTCGGAAGAAGACAGGACTTTACATCGGACGAAACGTTGTGCAGATAAAAACCAGATCATAAATAGTGTATGATTAGAGGTGACTTCAATAAGTTTCCCGACTTTTCCCATGTGATCACTTTTATTGATAGTACACACATGAAAATCTTATCCCCTAGAAGTAATCTCCTCCGAATGCAATGCACTTGTTGTGCCCTTCCAACAACTTCTCGAAGGCCTCATGGAAGTCCTCTTATGTGGGCGTGTCAATGATATTCGTCACAGCCTCTTTCATGTTTTCAATTGTCTCATAATGACAGCTTCTTAGGTTTTCCTTGAGTTTAAGAAATAATCAGGGATGAAGGTTCCGATAATAAGGAGGATGAAGAATTGTCTAGGTATCCATCTTCGCCAAATAGTCTGTGAGAAGGATGATCTTCACGTCAACCTTCCACATTTTCAGTTCCTTGCGAACAATTATGTCTACAGTTCCTATACTGACATCAAACTCTGCATGTATTGTTTCTATAGACACACGACTATTCTCATCCATGAAAGTATTTATTTGGCCAATCAATGGTGGTGTTCTGAATTCCTTACCTCTTCCACGCCTCTCAGTATCCCTCACAGATTCCCTGCCTTCCTTGAATCTCTTATGCTATTCAAAAATTTATGCTCGATTCATGCAAGATGGCCACAAAGCAGTTTGAAGTATTCCATATGTTTCTGTGGTATTTTTTTTTCAAGTTTAAAACAGAATATTACTGCATATTGTTCTTCTAAAGTGTCCCCACGTCCAGATTACATTTTTTAAATTCACCAGCTGTGACAATCAGGCTTTAGTAGGATGTATTCCAAATCCTGCTAGAGCTGTTCTTTGAACCTGAAATCATAAAATTGATCAGTCCTCTCATAAGATGTATAGAAATGGCGTGTTGAATTTTAAAGAGTCTACGACAATTTTAAATGCCTTTACAAATACTTTACCAAACTGTATCAATGTATATAATGTTACACGTTGTCACTTTTCACATGCAAAACGTTTTCGTCCAATCTACAAAGAATTGTGAATAATCAGTCAGGCTATGAGAACAGAATATTCTATTCATTGTTTTGACTCTCGAGTATATATCCGACACAGTTATGCACGGTTAATTAACCGAGAACCACATTACTCTATATAAAAGCGTATAAGATATCAACGGATACCCACTCGAGAGTCAAAACAATGAAAAGAATATGCTGTTGTCCTAGCCCTAGTTAGTAGTCATGTCTATCAGTGAGTGAGAAGGCTTATAAAACAATACAGTGGATCTACTTTCTTTGCAACAACATTTCCAATGTCTTTAATAGAATTGTTTTAGTTGCCTGTGAATTTAAAGCCAAGGGATCTGAAAGATGAGCTTTCAGGTAGGGTGTTATTATTATTCGACACAGTTAGGCGCGGTTAATTAACCGAGAACCATGTTACTCTATATAAAAGCATATAAGATATTAACGGATACACACTCGAGAGTCAAAATAATTAGAAGAATATGCTGTTGTCCTAGCCCTGATAATCAGATATCGCTATGGTAAAAAGAATTCGGAATCTATCCACTTTAAAATGAATTGTTTCCAAATCAAATAATGTTGTCGCTTTCAAAAAGTGGAATTCGTTTTTTCGATTTGAAAAACATTTAACTATCAATTGTTTTTACGGTAAGAAGACAGGGATTATTACTTATTTTAAAAATCCATTTCCAGGATACGAGTTGTGATGAATATTAAGTATTGTTGGGAATCATTGTAGCTCTTTGATGTATATAAATAATAATTTTTTGCGTATTACGCGTAAAGTGTGTATTCGGAATGTTTATGACTGCTGCATTGGTGTCGTGTAATATTGATTTAACAGCCAGTCTGCGACACTGACTTCCGGAAATAAATAAATAAATAAAAATAAGACAGACAAAGTAAAACCTGGCTGAACAGTTGAATATAGTTCTCTTTATTTTCCTCCATTAAGAAGAGATACTACTTTCGAAAATTAGGGATATCAGCATGATGTTGGCAAATAAACGTAATATAATTTAAACTTATTGAAAATTTCTTCTAATGTTGCCATTATTTATTTATATGCTAATTCGTGTTCACGGTGTTTTCTACGAACCACATTGATATAGCCTTCAAACACAACTCCTTTCTTATTATACAGTTTCGTGGATTTGTGGATTTTTTCGTGTTTTACATCTGTAATAATTTCTATATTTACATCTGTAATAATTTCTATGTTTACATATATAGTACTTTCTATGTCTACATCTGTAATAGTTTATTATTATTATTATTATTATTATTATTATTATTATTATTATTATTATTATTATTATTATTATTGGCTCACAATGAGCTTTCACACAGGTCATCAAAGATCTCATTTGATAGAGCGTGTGGTTTTCCCTGGAAGTTGAGTGATAACAGGTGTCCCTAGATTTCTCGTTAGCAGCGGCCATTGGTCTTTACTGGAATTTGAGTGGCAATAAGCCCCATCAAAGGTCCCAGTTCTCTTCGCACTTATACAGTCGAGGTCCGGTTAGTGCTCACTCCTCGGTCTTTCCTTCCTCCTTGACTACATGCCTATTCGGTCTCACTCTTTTTGGGGAGAGGTGGCAGTGATATGGTAATAGTGGATGGGGTGGGGTTAGAGAAATTATAGGGATGCAGTTTCAATGTTCTTGGTTCCATGTAGCGCTTCATGTTTTGTCTCTGTAGCAGTTTGTCTGGTCTACGCTTGTGGTTCATATGTGTGAGTCTCCACATTCAAGGGTTTTCCTTAATATTTCAGCTGTTTTCATTATTGTTGTTCGTTGTATTTTTCCAGTCATTCCTCTGATTCCAATTTCTTCCATTCTTTTTTCAAAGTTTTTCGGGATTGTTCCTAGTACTTCTACTATTATAGGTATTATTTTGATTTTCTTCATCTTCCATATCCCTTTTAACTTTGTGGATAGCTCTGTGTGTTTGCTCCGTTTTTCCTTTTCTTTGATATTCACCCTATTGTCGGCTGGAACAGCAAAGTCAATGATTTGACAGGATCTTTCTTTCTTGTTAATTATTATTATTATTATTATTATTATTATTATTATTATTATTATTATTATTACTAGTGCTAAAGAAATATAATTATTAAACGTAAATTATACAAACTGATATAAAAATAACCGTCGCCTTTCCACGGGTTCACTACTTATTTAAAACTGCAATTAAACGTTAATTTTAGTTCAATTTGTAAATACAATAAAGAAAACTGTTGACTGAAAAAAACATAAAGATTCATAAAAACAAAACTGTTAAAAACATACAAGGTCCATCGAATGGTCTGTCACATGGTGGGTGCTTTTTAGTGACAAATAAAATTTCCATGATACAACTGCCTGATTTAACTCGTTTAAATTTCATTTTTGTGGGACCTTCCCATAAAGTCAATGCGGCGGCCACTGCTCTCCTACAACAAGAGAAATAATTTGAATTAAAGGATAAACAAAGCCACATTTTAAGATGGTTGTTTTGAAATGACTAAGTGTTATTTCCTAAAACGATTTGATAATATTTAAAAATTATTTAATAGTATTTAAGATGATTTCCCATTGTTTTAAATGATATAATATTGTTTTAAATGATATAATATTGTTTTAAATGAGTTAATATTGTTTTAAATGATTTAATATTGTTTTAAATGATATAATATTGTTTTAAATGATTTAATATTGTTTTAAATGATATAATATTGTTTTAAATGATTTAATATTGTTTTAAATGATATAATATTGTTTTAAATGATTTAATATTGTTTTAAATGATTTAATATTGTTTTAAATGATATAATATTTTTAAAATTATATAATATTGTTTTAAATGATATAATATTGTTTTAAATGATATAATATTGTTTAAAATGATTTAATATTTTTTTAAATGATTTAATATCGTTTTAAATGATTTAATATTATTTTAAATGATTTAATATTGTTTTAAATGATATAATATTGTTTTAAATGATTTATTATTGTTTTGAATGATATAATATTGTTTTAAATTATTTAATACTGTTTTAAATGATATAATATTGTTTTAAATGATTTAATATTGTTTTGAATGATATAATATTGTTTTAAATGATTTAATATTATTTTAAATGATATAATATTATTTTAAATGATTTAATATTGTTTTAAATGATATAATGTTGTTTAAAATGATGTAATATTGTTTTAAATGATTTAATATTGTTTTAAATTATATATATTGTTTAAAATGATTTAATATTGTTATCAAGTGATATAATATTGTTTAAAATGATTTAATATAGTTTTAAATGATTTAATATTTTTAAATGATTTAATATTGTTTTAAATGATATAATATTGTTTAATATGATTTCCTATTGTTTTAAATGATTAAACATTGTTTTAAATGATTAAATATTGTTTTAAAGATACAATATTGTTTTAAAATGATATAATATTATTTAAAATGATTTAATATTGTTTTCAAATGATATAATATTGTTTAAAATTATTTAATATTATTTTAAATGATATAATATTGTTTTAAATGATATAATATTGTTTAAAATGATATAATATTGTTTTAAATGATTTAATATTGTTTTAAACGATATAATATTGTTTTCAAATGATATAATATTGTTTTAAATGAGTTAATATTGTTTTAAATGATTTAATATTGTTTTAAATGATATAATATTGTTTTAAATGATATAATATTGTTTTAAATGATTTAATATTTTTAATTATTTAATATTGTTTTAAATGATTTTATATTGTTTTAAATGGATTAATATTGTTTTAAAATTATTTAATAGTATTTTAAGATGATTTTATACTTTTATTAAATTATTTAATATTGTTTTTTAAATGATTTCAGTCGATATAAACTCTGACCTTCTTCAGGTGTATCTTGTCGAACTCGGGAATGTTTCTGTCGAACTCTGGAATTAGGATTGAATTTCGAACAGAACCTTTATTTACTTCACGGGGGTAGTTTGCTATTGTTCTATCAACCAAGGTCCTAAGTAATTTGCAATTGTAATTTTCTGTCGCCCACACTGAGGATTGAACCTTCAATATCCAGGAAAATATCACTTTTTACAATTGATTTTTCCAAGTACTCTAACCACTGCGCCACGGGCTCTATGATATTCTCCTTAAGGTTGAAGGTTCAATCCTCAGTGTGGGCAACCGCAAAATACAATTGCGAATTACTTAGGACCTCTATCCAGTCATGGCTGATGGAACAAGAACACGCTATCCCCGGGAAGTAATAAAGGTTCTGTTCGAAATTCCGTCCTAATTCCTGAGTTCGACAGAAACATTCCCGAGTTCGATCAGATACAACTGAAGAAGGTCGGAGTTTATATCGACCGAAACGTTACGAAAATCACAGTCAAGATGAGAACAGTTGTCCGATGAATCCAAATAATATGAATAACCGATCCTCATTTCCAAAATTCAAAAACGTGATTAATATTGTTTTTAAATGATTAAATGTTGTTTTTAAATTATATGATATTGTTTTTAAATGATTTAATTAGGTTTTTAAATTATTTACTATTGTTTTTAAATATTTTTCTATTATTTTATAAAGATTTAATCTTATATTCACATGATTTAATATTGTCTTCAAATCATTTAATATTGATTTTTCAATGATTGACTATTGTTTCTTAAAATAATGTAATATTGCTTTAAATGATTTAATATTGTTTTTAAATGATTTTATATTTTCTTCAAATTATTTAATAATGTTTGTATATAATTTAATAAGGTTTTCAATGATTTTATACTGCGTTTAAATTATTTTATATTGGTTTTTCAATGATTTAATATAGTTTCTTAAAATGATTTAATATTGTTTTCAAATTATTTAATATTATTTTAAATGATTTAGTATTTGTTTTTTATGACTTCATATTGTTTTTCAAAATGATATAATATTGTTTTCAAATGATTCAATATTATTTTTAAATGATTTATTATTGCGTTTAAATGATTTAATATTGTTTTTAAATGATTTGATTTTTTTTAATGATTTGATATTGTTTTTAAATAATTTAATATCGTTTTCCGAAGAAAAAGGTGAACGAATTGTGTAAGTAATTACCGTGTGGCTCTTTTTTTGACGTCTTTTGTGTAAGTTTTGATTTTGTAGGTCATTGTTGAAACGTTCCATTTGGCTAAAAGAAAAAAGGTAGAAAGTGTTTAAAAATGAACCCTGTTTCATTTCGACATTTGAGTAAGATATCTCTTGTATCTAGATAATTAATTGTATTATATTTATACGCATACCATGCGAATAATTTACCATTTAAAATGACACCTCATAAATACACGACCGGCATCACCTGCGTCCATTACTTTGTGAATGGCAATTTCGATAGTTAATTCTTTAGTTGTAAGTCGTCTTCGCTTTAGAAAAGAAGAAAATGTTGCTCCAAACAAAATGGCGATATAAATCCAGAGAAGCTTTGAACTGTAAAAGCTTGCAGACGAAGACGAACAACAGAGTTTCTTCCTGTGTGAAGACGAAATGGTTATGTGCAAGAATTCTAAAAGATTCATTATATTTTATGAAATATTTTCGGTTTCTGATTAGTTGATATCAGAGACTGCTTCCATCTGATTGCTTAGTTCTTATCACTTCCTCTCTATAATTACGACTTTCTCACTTTTTGTAATCATACCCTCAGTTTCGGACCTTGTATTGAGGCGGCGATCGAGGCTGAAGATGGCTGCATTAAATATATGTCAGCTCTACTACATAATCAAGTTATCGCAATTGATTTTTTTCAATAAAAGTTTTAAAATAAGGCTGTAGTATTGTTTTATTTAGGGCGGCACTTTTATCGGTCCACCCTGCACTAAAAGAAACATAAGAGCGTGATATAGTTTAGGAAGTTTTATTCAGACATAAAGACAAGTATTTATACTTATAGATTAAAGAGTTTTTATTTAAGGGAGATAATCTAACTTGTGCTATTACTCCTTAATTTAGCATCGCCCAAGAAAACTATGCAAATATAATCCCTTTGTCATTTAATGTTTTTCACCTGATAAATCCCTTCTCAATTGAAAGAAATATTTACGCATTGTCTGTATGTTTATTTAACCCAGCTTTGTGGTTTTAATATAAGTGAAAGACCGAAAATTGTAATCGGTTCTTTCCTTATTAATGCAACAGTGTTGTTCATTAATGCTATGTAATCAATATCTATGTATTATTGAGCTATGGGTTAGCCTTGATTCTTAAGATTTTGTAAAACGAGAAGGACTGAAACTCCAAAATAAAACCAGATGGTTTTCTGACAATCAGCACACGCCGTGCGTTTGTACCATGATCTCTGGCGTACCTGATCGATTTCATCGATAACATGATGGATGATGGAATATCATGATGGACTCTCAGGTATCTTGTGGTGTTTTTTACACAGGAATCACCACTTATCAAGGCCCAGAGGCCACTCGAGGATAAGGATTAATTAATACATTAGTCAATGTGATTATAGCGTAGTATACATAAGTAGTGGAATGTTTGTAAGTTGGATTAGATAGGGGGATGGTTGATCAAGAACTTGTTTATATTGGTCTTGATGACAATCAGATTGTAGTCAGCTGGAAAAGAGTTCCACGGGCGTGCATTTCTAAGAAAGAAGCTCCGTTCATGGAATCTACATTTAGCTTTAGGCACAGATAAAGAGTGTGGGAAACTATTGATAGTGACTCTGGCCAGACGAGTGTTTTGGCGGGGGAAGAACCATAGATTGAAGCGCAGGCGCAATAATAATGTTTAAAAAAATATCAGCGCGAAATTTCGCCACAGTTCAATTATTATTTGACAATTACCAAAATATGTTGTTTTTCTGAAGATGAAATCAGAAACGATTCACTGACTTACAATTTGTCGGTCTGTCTATTTCGATATCTTTCATTCCACAACGAGGCTTCAACATAACTTCTCGAGTCTCTTCGTCTGTTACTCCAGTCACTTCCAATCCGGCAAATTCCTGAAATGACCTTGAGAAACCACACAAGTAATAATGACAGTTATGTTGTTTTAATATGCGACAATTACGAATAGACATATGTACTTAGGCATTTTTATAAAAATCAAATTTAAGTGTGTGAAAACTATAAAATTGTGTGGACAAAATCGATAAACAATGAAAAGTAAGGATTATATAAAGAATCGATATCATTCTACTACGTTAGTTGTTTTGTATCTATTTTCTTGTGATTTTTCAAATTACGTAACTTATATATATATATTTCAAATTACGTAACGTATATATATATATATATATATATATATATATATATATATATATATATATATATATATATATATATTTATAAAATATAGACAGAAATAGAGAATTGGTGTAGTACATTACAACTAATTTAAATATAAAAATATTTAAACTGTGAAACTAATGTTATATATACTGTTATAAAAAAAAGATCGTTTCATAGAGAAAAAACATTGCAAAAATCGTAATGATAAGCCTCAAATATTCATGTAGTTTTCTTCAAAATGCCTGCAAGTTTCGTCCTATAGAACCAAAGATATGAACATTTCAATATTCAATTTGGCTTCGAGTATAGATATATCCATATCGATATATATATGTGTGTGTGTGTGTGTGTGTGTGTGTGTGTGTGTGTGTGTGTGTGTGTGTGTGTGCATATATATATATAGAGAGAGAGAATAAATGACCAAAAGTTATATTCCAAAATTCATGATGTTGGCCATCTTATAATTTATTCCTTTAACTCAGTTGACTTAGACAATTCTTGACATATATATATATATTATATATATTATTGACATATATTATATATATATATATATATATATATATATATATATATATATATATATATTGATATATATATTATATATATATTAATATATTACACATAATATATTACTTTACTGTGGGGTGATAAAAAAGAGAGTACATCTATATTATACAATTAGGAGTGGAGGAAGAACTAAATATTTAATTAGTATAGGGAATAGAAATGGATCATGATATCATAACTTAGTTTGATAGTAATTTTTATAGATGTAAAGTTGAGTTTGTTAAATAAGGTAATTTATGGATTAGAAAAATTAAATGGTAATAATCACAATATTAAAATGTATTTATAGTAATCAGACTCCAAATATTTATTTAAAAATAAAATATATATGATGCAACAAGTGATTATGAATTGATTGATAAGTGGTTTCAAATGTATAAAGCAAATGGTTTAATTGTTTGAATGAATGTAAAAATCAATGCGATAGTTATAAGATATATCTATTGAAAATCTATTAAGATAAACTATATATTTTAATATACATACTCATTAAATTAACGTCTATGAATTCATTTCGGAATTATTAGTTAAATTATTAAAAAATAAATAAATAAAAATTAATTAAAGTACATAGGAGAGGGGGTTTAAAGTATAAGGAAAACCTGAGTTGGATATAGTCTAGAATTTTGGGGGCTAAACAATATTTATAAATCTTATTAACTAGAATTAAAATTAGAATTAGTTTTAACTTTAATATACATTTATTTAATTATAATTAAAATAATATGTTATCAGAGTAATAAGCTCTGAAAGATACTTATTAGAGAATTAGGATATATACAATGATAAACAAAAATTATACTTAAATAAAAAAACAGATTCGAAAATATTTATTAATACTAGTATGTAGAATTGAGTAAAGTTTGTGAAATGTAAAATTAAAAATATAACTTTCAATATAAATAATAATGATGGCGCTGATATTGATAATAATATGAATAAATATATAAATAAATAAAAATTAAAGTAAATGTAAGTAATTAATTTACAATTCAACATTAGAAAAGATATGATGTATAACTTAATAACTTATGACTATAGATTGAAATAATTTTTAATACTAACATTTTATATTGTAAAAATTTGTCAAAGTTAAAAAAATTGATCTTTTTTTTTTTGCTCAACATACACCTCCAAAAACCCAGGCAACACCGGACTGAAATGCTAGGATATATATATATATATATATATATATATAGAGAGAGAGAGAGAGAGAGAGAGAGAGAGAGAGAGAGAGAGACAGACAGACAGACAGACATACAGACAGACAGACAGACAAATAGACAGACAGACAGACAGACAGTAGGGACAGGGAGAGAGTTGAGGATTGGATAAAAATGAAAAGTTGTGAATAACATACCTAATGGCGTTTGTTCTGATTTCGTCATAATCGTCTGAAAGTTCGTTCACATCATTCATGTAACCATATCTATGGAGATAATCCTGTCGAGGATAACCAATAGATTAATTCAGCTGATTAAAACGTATTTGTATTGAAGAGGAGAGTTACAAAATAGGGAGATAATTTCATCGGGTCAAAGGGGAGTAACTATGTATAAACGTCGATTAATATCTTATTGTATGGAGACATTTCTGCAAAAACTTACAAAAAATAAATTTGTAATGAATTCATGTGACCCAACCAGCTTCGATGGTCGGAGATTACACCAAAGAGGAAAGGGCAAGGAGAGCCGGATTAGAGCTATGGTAAAAAAAAAAAAAAATGCACCAGAGAAAGGCTAATGAGAGCTGAATTAGAGCCGTTTATTAAGGTGGCAAATCCCGAGATCATTAAACAATATTACTCTAAATTATTTTTAAGTATCTAGCTATGTTTAGACTAGATGGGTGGCGTTACAGGTCGGTTTACAGGTCGGGGCCGAAAATTAACCGGTCTGTGGAAATCGTTGATGAGAAACTTTGTTCAGCGAAAAGTTAATTGGTGTGCATGATGGAGGTGACTAATTTTCCAATTCAGGTCGCACCAGAGTATAACGGATTAGACGAAGATTGGTTCGATACAACCCCAAGACCAGCCAGACTCTACCGAATCCTTCCTTTATAAGGGGTTGCAGAGCAAAGAAAAATCAGTTGAGTTCAAGTTTTTGAACTCTATTTATACTCGAGAGAAGTTACTGTCTACCGCTCCACCCAGCGTGAAAGCACTCGTTGACTGACCGATCGAAAAGTAAGGAATCGATTATTTAAAACAAGAAAAGTGCCCCGTTTGTACAACCATCTTGACTGCCAGACAAAAAGAAAATATAATCGAGATTTTATTTTTATTCTCCTGTGAAAAACTACATAATTATATTTGTTTTTTTCTTGTGAATAATTAATCTTTATACGAAAACTAAAAGCTGAATCAGCGTCGATTTATTATTATTATTATTATTATTATTATTATTACTTGTGAGTTAACTTCAGAGAAAAAACAACCATATTGAGTTATTTTTTTCAGCAGACGCTCAAAAGAAAGAGAGAGGATCATCAAACTACCACATCTAGTATTCAGCCTCTAGCGCCATATAAACCTTGTCATCGTAGAAACGGTTTAGACAGCACCGTTGGACTTTTGTGGATGTTCAAGCCGAACCACCTAGAACTACACTGGTAACTGTGTGGACACCACGGTCTTCTCGTGTTGCGTCTTAACTGAGGAAAGTCGGGTCTTCGCACATTGTTATAATGTAGTAGAGTTAACATCTATTCGATGTAGCCGCCTTCAGCTTCAATCACCGCCTCAGTACGGGTCCGGAATTAAGAGCATGCCTTTTCCACAAGCGCCGGCGGGAGCTCGACGAATACTCGGCGTATCGCGGTGATCAGGACGGCTTTGGTGTTGTGGAGGGTCATGTTGGTGATGTTCTCGATGTATGGCTAAACGGGGGAGGAGAAGGCTAGTGAGAGCTGAGTACAAAGTCGTAGCACTCCTTATGGCGTCAAGCTTGAGTCTCTTCGGACTTGTGGGCCGGAACGGGGTCCTGCTGCCACACTCAGGGTTTGCCAGCGGCCACCTGATTTCACCAGAGGATCACCACACTCTTCAGCGCATCCAGGTACACTTTGGGTTTTACTTTTAAGCCGACTTCGAAGGTGTGAGGTGACATGATGTGGCCCTCATTTGAATCTACACCAAAGACCATAACCGTGGCCGGAAACTTTGTTGAGCTGTGCCCTTAAACGTTAAACCGTCCGGATTTGCATGTTGAGGGTGCTGGCAAGTCAAAATAGGAATAATTCAGTATAAGTCGCATATATTAGTAAATCTATAGTGCTCAATATCTTGAATAGATCAAATATGCTCAAGCATTGTCACCCAGAAAAACAATGTGACTCTCTCAAGAAAATCTACTCGTGATAGAAAGTGATAGTCTTCAAAAAGTGCTCAATATCCTAAGAATAGCAGGTATGTGCAAATGCAACTTTGTTTTTCTCTTTGTCTTATATGGTGCTGGGCAACGCCGCGTAGTTCGGCTATTTAACAATAAACGGTTTATTTCTAAGATAGGAGATAAAGCCTTGGATAGTAGAGCTCTTAAAACTAAATAGAATACTACCCCAGCCCGGCAGCAACAAACTCACTGTCGGAATGATTGGTACGGACATCTATTAAAGCTGTATCAGCTTATGTAATCTACACTGATTCTTGCATGAAGTGACTTAATGTTGTGTTCGACACCTGTGAAGAGATGATGAAAAAATCCGAAAAATAAACTTTACTCACGTCAACATTTAAATCGTCTAGATATCCGGGCGTTGCCTTCTGTTCAGCGCTGCTAGGAGTTACTACTTGAAAAATCGGATTTGCAGTCACTGCGGACCAAATAAGAAGAACCACAAACAACGTCAACATTTTTTCTTTGTTCTCGATGCGTTCCAAGAGAGTGTCTTCAATGGAATGATGTCTTCTCACCAAATCCCGCTTCTATTTATACAGAGTTTTGATTAGACATTCATGTAGCAGCTGGATATTTAAAAGATAATGACGATTTATAATAATTTAATCACATTTTTTCATCAAAATCGATTTCAACTCATTAAAAGGAAAATTTAGATTTTCAAACTGATTAACAAATTCAAACTAACAAATGTTTTGCATCAATGATTTCTCTCTAAGCGTTTTTTAAACTTATCCTGAATATCTAAACGTTTTTTAAACTTATCCTGAATATCTGAAAATTCTCGATTTTTTTGTTTTATTCTTGATTTTGATTTATTTTTATATGCTTATTTGTTTGTTGTACGCGTAGTGAAAAAGTTTCAGAGGTCTGTTTTTCTCTAAGTATGAAAAGCGCATGCCAAAAAATGTGGGAACATTTGTTTCTATATTTACTTTTATATAATTTTCAATTTGAAGAATAAATCTGAAAAGGATACAAGAATCCTGACATCGAATCTGCGTATTATTAAGCTCTTAGATATTAGGCATACTATATATATATATATATATATATATATATATATATATATATATATATATATATACATATATATATATATATATATAATAGGACAACAAGAGTATGAAATGAAGACACAAAACTATATATTGGTAGATATAGAATGGATCATTTATTGAATAATGGAATACAGGCAAAATTTGGGGGATAGACGAGACTCTTTATGCCAGGGCATTTCGAAGCCTAATGCTTCTCATCAGAAGAGTAGATAAGGTGCTAGGTAGCATGGGGAAGATGCGGCGTCTAGCGTAAGGTTCATTAGGGATAAAAAAGATTAAGAGGAATTATAGAATGTTGGAAGAAGCTTTATTGAATTCTAAATAAATAAGGAGAAGCTTATTATATATAGTATGATATATAAGAATATATATGGTCTTTAACATAGTATTGAGATTAAGGAGTATATGTATTATGGTTAAATAGGGGGTGTATTGTTGCTGCGTGGTAATTTATTTTAACGGTTAGTGGGGTGTCTATTTTCTATGGGGTGGGTAATTTTGATTAATTTTGATTAGTGCCACCTAAACAGCAAATGGTGGCTATAAAATCGCTTATAATTTGAGGGGTTGGGGTATGCAAGGTTGTAAAACTGAAAGGTAATATGCGGCAATGTATTTATAAGTTTCTACTGTTATGATTTAGGGAGTATGATCATAAGTGGGCGGTCGGAGATTAGGGTGGCAATGACTATGAGTGCGTATAACTTAATGCAAAAGGTTAAGTATACATGTTGATGTTAAAGTGGGGGCGTAAGGAAACCATTGCTACTTATGAGAAATATACCAAATAATAGTAGGGTAATTATTATAGTACGAAAGATAATAGTAATAATAAAACTGAAAATAAATCAGAATTAAAATTGAATATTAAAAAATATAAAAAATAAAAATTAAAAACAAATAAATAAATAAATAAATAAATAAAATAAAAATAAAGGCAAAATTAAAAGTATTGCCTGAATTCCATTATTCAAGCTCAAATATCAGCTGACGTGATATTGTAAACAAACACAGACGGAATTTGATGGACTCCATTATCATTACTATTTATTTTATTTATTTATTTTATTCATTTTTTTCTAATTAGTTCACCGAGCAAATTATTCCTTGTAATATATATTGGTAAATAGAGGATTGATTCAATAATAATAATAATAATACATACGAAATTTGCATAAATTAAAATATCATGTTTAAGCGTATTGTACGACCGAGAAATGCCAGGCGTCCAGCTAATACTTATATATATATATATATATATATATATATATATATATATATATATATATATATATATATATATATAATTTATCGCTTTACAAGGAATAGACACACATCTTATTGTTCATTTCAAAATATTAGATCTTATTGATAACTCTTGCGCACAATTATTTCGGACCATAGCTGGTACATAGATATAAAATAGTGCTTAACTATAATTATACCAACTGGGTAGCTCATCAGCGCAATAAAAAGTGTATACAAAAAACAATTCTCAACAGCCTATAGACAATCCTCCCTTATCAACTGTTCTGTATTCACATTTTTTGTACTCCCAAGCATATAATATACATCATGTATACATGTCGTTTCCCATTCTGAATATTTTGTAGTGTTGTTAAGTAAGTAAACTTGCCTTAATTTTTGACGTTTATCTGAGTACAATCTTTTTTATACGCTTGCTTTACTCTATGTTTTATTTTTCATTTCCGAATTGTAATACTAGTCCAGGAATTAATGTAAGTTCGGCAGAAGTGTTTTATTATTCTATTTCCAATTTAAACTTGCATTAATTTCTATTAATTGAATTTCATTGTTATTATTTTTATTACTAGCGGGGGGGGCGGTTTTGCTCGGTCGTAAAATATTCTTCAATGTGATATTTTAATTTGTCTAGATTTCGTATATATTATTATAGAGTCGTGATTGCAAAAGTATTAAAATGTATTTTAATGCCATCAGCTTACATTAAACCCGAAAGCAAAATTGTAGCATTCAAAGCTAGTGACGTTACCACTGCACTAATGGGACACGCATATGAACTGATTAAAAAGAAACTAAAATGAATGTACAAAATGTATAACGATTTTTTTTTTCAATTTTGGTCCCCTTTTTTACCCCTGTTTTGTTCCTTAAACACAATTTTAACCTTAAACGGCTAAAGACCCATAAAAGAACGATACATAAAAAATCTAATCATTTGAAGTCCCAAGCGCCGCTCTCCGACTTTTAGTTTCGGAAGAGATAGATTTTGGAAATATGGAGACAGACAGACAGACAGACCGAATTTTATAGATTAGATTATATAATTAGATACTTTTATATAATTAGATACTTTTATGTATTATTTTCTGATTTAAAGCGTATTAATATTAAGCATGTATCTAAGTCTATTCTATATCGTAGAGTTTTGTTTAAATATCCTATGTTAACTTTTGATCGCTTGTAATAGTTTATCTAATTAATGCTTTAATCTCTATATTTTCTTTGTCATTACTATTTATTTATTTTTAAATATTGTAAATTCTATTTACTTCTTATTATTATTTAATCTATATTGATTCACATAGACGGTGTAACACGTTTGTTATTACAGCAATTAAGTTGTATATCAACAAAAGACTTACTGCTGCGTTAATTATACACATTCAAAACATCTATACTTAATATGAGTTAAATAAAATGTAGTTTACTTTAATCAGATAGGTTCATATCTATATTGTTCAATATGTTATACAATTTTGTACGTTTATTACGCTTCGACTATAACATAATTATAGTCAATTTTGTATTACACTATTCCACTTCCGGTTTTACTATGGTTCCTTTCATACGGTTACTTATATTTTTATGCTAAAATAAGAGTCGCTGAATAACTCATTCTCCTGTTATAGCGGTTCCATCCTCCTTCCCGAATTTGACTACTGTGCACTTTTCAACTCTCAAGAGGGTAAGAGAGAGAGAGAGAGAGAGAGAGAGAGAGAAGAGGGTGAGAGAGAGAGAAGAGGGTGAGAGAGAGAGAGAAGAGGGTGAGAGAGAGAGATAAGAGAAAGAGGTAGAATAAGGTTTTATATACACCTTAGGTTATGATGTGGGGGGAATTACCCTCTAAATGGACTGTTCTCTCCATTATATAAACCATAGACTTTTTGATCCCAGGTGTGGATTAAACACCAGAGCAACCCTCGCCTGCTCAGTGACGTTTACTACTCTTTTCAGTTGTAACCTTTTTACGTTGTTGTTCCAGTAATACATTGTTTAAACTCTATTCCATTGTTCTGTTTTCTTTGTAGCTTATTGCAAGCCATAACAGGTTATTATCCCTCATCCAAAACGTTTAATATTTTGCTATTATTTTCCATATGTATGATATTGTCGTGTATCACTGTATAGATATAGAGAGTACCCCTAGATATTATTTATCTTAGTATAATTCTGATTACTAGTATATTTATAGTAATAATTGCTATCCTCTTTCTACATACTGCATAATCACGTCGTTACACCAGTCCCTGTTAGATCACCGAAGTTAAGCAACATTAAGCGTGGTCAATACTTAAATTTGGGAACACCAGGTGCTGTATGTGCTCTCCGCTTATCTCTGCATTGTTTTCAGTTGTCCTGGACTAAAGCAAGAGAGGTGTGGTTGGAGATTGTGCAACCCTTCCCTTACACTTACTAGCCTTTTTTTCTTCTTTTTTTTTTTTTTTCGTCCGTCTCTATCTTCTGTCTTGTTTATTTTCAGTGTCTCTTGCTGCGGTAATTATCGTTTTTGTGTTCCTTATTATCTAGTTTTCTCGGTTTTGGTGTGTGTGTGTGTGTGTGTGTGTGTGTGTGTGTGTGTGTGTGTGTGTGTGTGTGTGTGTGTGTGTGTGTGTGTGTGATTCATACATACTCTCATACAAACCAGTTCTCTTCCTCCATCTTTCCTTTTTACGTAAAGTCGGTAAGCATTATCATTTGGATGTAGCGCATTGTGCATGGGGAAAAGTTTCCTAGTCTTCTGGTTGAGATGCTTCAGTTTTGTTTTGTTTTGTTTTTTTAGTCTATAAACATCCGGGAATATCTTACTAATGACACTGCGCATGTGTTTATTTCTTTTATTAAGTTTATCCTAGATAGTTTAGTTTCTAGTTTTCTTGTTTTTCTGAGGAATTGCTTTCCAATTTTCTCTTTCATTTCTGTTGGTGAGATGTTGTCTGCTTCCAAAACCCCCAAATATGTGTAGGCGTCATGTTCACCGAGATCCCTTATCTCCGCTTCTTTGAACAATTCATTACTTCCGTTGTCTCTAATACCTCCTACTTATAACTAGAATTGCGCCATTTTCTATACCGAATTCCATTCGGATATAATGGATGAAAATTCTAGTTGTGTTTATTACCATCTTAAATCCTTTTTTGTTTCTTACAACAAGTTCCAGGTCGTCCATGTACATTAGGTGGTTTGTTCTTTCGTCTGTATTAGTGAAATTGTATCCGACTTGGCATTTTCGTTGTGTATTATAAAGGGACATAACGACTATGATGAACAGTAGTGGTGATAGGAAATCTCCTTAAAAATATCTCTTTATATTTTAATTTTTGTTATGCATTGCCCTTCAGCTATCAGTTATAGTTTCTATGTTTTCATTGCTTAGCCGGTATTTATTTTTAATCCGCAAATGTTCTATGCTTTCTTGTAGTCGACCCATGCCATCGCTATATTCTGTTTCTTCTTTTTGCCTCCTTCAGGATTTTTAGTCTGCATATAATAGATCATGTGTTCCTCCTTTTGCTAGTCGCCATCCTTTCTGTTTCTTCAGAAATTAGTCCACGGTTATTAAAGATGTGGTAAATTAATTCTCTCGGTTGTGCTGTTAAGATTTCTTACATCATTAGATAGCAAGTTATAGGGTTAGGGTTAGGATTAGGGTTAGATACATCTTTCCGGCTTCTGAGTTAGCCTTTCATGTAGTATCGTGAAGTTTTTTTCAACCAATATGCGCGTATTCCGTCATGACCAGATGCTTTCCAGTTTACTATTTTTCTTAAAGTTGTCTTGAGTGTCTCCTCGTTTATTTCACTCTCTGTCCATTCTTAAATTTGCTGTAATTCTTTTTTATACCTTTCGGCTATTCCATATTTCTATTGTGATCTTGTCGCTCTTCTCATATCTGGCTCCAGTATGTTTTTTGTCGTGTTTGGTTGTTCTAATTTTCTTCTCGCCCGTTTACGTTTTATAGAACAAGAACCCAAGTTTGCCTAGCTGAGCAAACTTGAGTCCTTGTATCGGAAAAATATCCAGTAAATGAAACGTTGTTTAGTAAATTGTTATTTTTTTTTATTTTTTATTTTTATTTTATTTATTTATTTATTTATTTATTTTTTTTTTTTTGTGCATTTTCATACTCCAAACATTGATATAAATATCACTAAAACATCCGCTGGGTCATAAGCTTCATTTCGGTACCTTATTTGCCTGGGTGGGTTGCCTTTAGGCTGAGATAAACTGCGTCACACACACACGCACACACACACACACACACACACACTCAGTAAATCGAACTTACTAAGGGAGATAATAACTTCCGGTGAATACCGGAAAATATCCAGTAAATAAAATGTTGTTTAGTAAATCGTTATTTTTTCGCATGTTTTCTTTTTTTTTTTGCATTTCCATACACCAAGCATGGATATAAATATAACTAAAACATCCGCTGGATCATAAGCTTCATTTCGGCACCTTACTTACCTGCGTTGATGGATTGCCTGTAGGCTCAGATAAACCGTGTCACACACACACACACACACACACACATTAGGAAAATTTATAATAAGATTATGCTGTTTATACTGTATAGACTAATCTTCTTTCTTTTGCTTATCATTAATTTATTATGTTTTATGAAATCAAAATATTATTATTATTTTATCGTTATTATTATTATTATTTATATTATCTATATTATTATAATATGAGTATTTATAATTATTTTATAATTATTTTTACAATTATAATTACAATTTTTAATATTATTATTAATTAATATTTCTATTACTATTATTATTTTATTTTTATTATTTATTATTATTATCATTATTATTATTTTATTATTATGATTTATTTTTTAATTATAATTATTATTATTTTATTAATCTTTATCTTTATTATTATTATTATTATTATTTTAGATTTAATATTATTATCTATATTATTATTAGTGTATTATCTATTTTATTATTTTAATTATTTTATTATAATTTACTTTTATTATTATTATTATTATTTATTATAATTTGTTTATTAAAATATATTTTATTAATGTTATTTTTATTATTTTATTATTATAATTTATTTATAGTTATCTGATTGTTTATATAATTATTATCAATTTGATTATATTATTATTGTTTTATTGTTTTAAATATTATTATTACTATTATTTTATTATTAGTTTTATTATTATTATGATTATTATTTTATTATATATTTCTATTATTATTAATAATAATATTTTATTTTTGTATATAATTTTTATTATTCCATTATCAATACTTATTAATTATTATTATTATTATTATTATTATTATTATTATTATTATTATTATTATTATTATTATTGTTTCATTATTTTTAAATATTATTATTATATATTATTATTATGATTCTATTATTTTTATAAGTTATTTTATTTGTATTTTATCAAAGTTATTCGTATATTATTATGATTATTTGCTATTATTATTTCTGTTATTGTTTGATTATTATTTATATTTATTATTATTTTGTTTTTATTATGATTATTATTGTTTTATAATTATTTTATTATTTTTATAATAATTTTTTATCATTATTAATTTTATATCATTATTATATTTATCATTATTTAATCAATACTCATTATTTTATTATTATTTATTAGTAGTAGTAATTTTATTATTATGATTTTATTATTTGTTTTTATTTATTTTTATTATGTTTATTATAGTATTATTGTTTTATTATTATTATTATTATTATTATTATTATTATTATTATTATTATCCTTATGCTATTATTTATTATTATTATTTTATTAATAAAATCTTGTTTTTATTATTGTTATAAATATATTATTTTTTGTTTTTATTTTTCCTATAGTTTTTTATCATTTTTATTGATTATTATTCTCATTATTATTTTATTAATATTACTTTTATTGTCATTAATCTAAGTTTTTATGTGTATATTTTATTTATTTGTCATTATTTTATATTCATATTATTATTATTTTTATTTTTTGATGTTATTTTTTATCTTTTATTATAATTTTTTTATTATTATTATGAATAATTAAATTTTGTTTTTGATTATTATTATCATAATTATTGTGTTATTTATGTTTATTATTGTTTTTATTATTTTATTAATATTAATATTATTATCTTTATCATACTTTTATTATTATTTTATTATTTATCTTATTTTTTTAATAATATTTTATTTTTATTTTTATTATTTTTATTATTATTGTATTTAATCTTTTTATTTTATTATTTGTTTTTATAATTATGATTATAATAATTACTATTGTTATTAATTAATTTTTGTTATGAATTATTGTTATTTCATTATTTTTATTATAATTAATATTTTATTATTTATTATTATTCCATTAATATGATTTGATTTTATTATTTTTATTATTATATTATAATTTTAGTATTTATTATGATTATTTTATTATTCTTTACATTATTATTTTTTATTTGTGATAAATATTTGTCATAATTATTATTCTTATTTTTCTTATTATTATTTATTAATTCTTATATTATTATTAATTTGTTATTATTTTATTTTTATAACTTATAATTTATTTTTATTTTTATTGTTATTATTATTATTATTATTATTATTATTATTATTATTATTATATTTAATTTTCTTCTTACAACTATTTTTTTATAATATTTTCACCTTTTGTTCTTTTGAAATCGCGATCGAGCGTAATAGCACGGGTGTTGCGGTCAATTGCGCATTCAGCAGAAACGAGATGGCGTCTAGAGAAACCAGTCCGAGAAACAGGTCTTAGTGTCATAAAAAGTTCTTGTCGGCGACAATTTTAAATGTAATGCTCGTTAAAAGACAAGTCTTTACTTTGAAGCAGGAAGTCGCAAAGAAATTCCAGAAGCAAGCTATTCGAGGAAAGAGTAGAAAGTTTTTCGGCGTCTGATGATTCATACATTTAAGAGATATTCGCTAAGCATTTTTACCACAAAAAAACAGTAAGGAACACAGTCAAAATGGTGACCTCTACAGTTATGGGGTGGAATTCTGCTGTTAATAAACTCAAACAAGGTGATCGCTACTTATAGGTAAAGGCCTCTATAACTTAGAAGCAAAATTTATAGGAAAGCATCCACATTGGGGAATTGTGCAGCAAGATGTTTGTTTACATATATATCAAAATTTTTGAATGTTTGAAACGGAGTAGCAAAGAAATGCCAAAGGCAAGCTATTCGAGGAAAGAGTAGAAAGCTCGCCGCATGTGGGTTAGTCTTTTTTCCTATAACATCTTGGGAAAAATAAAAATCCCGCAGTCAAACTTGACCTCATTAACTCATTAAAACGGGCACCTGCCAAATCCAAGTAATTAAATAAATTTAAACGTGTTTTCGTTAGCATCTCGCGGTGGGGCAATAGTTAACGTCGCACGTTTTTTGTTGTTTTTTTCCACACTTTAATTTACAACTTTGCCTCAACGGTTCGGATTCGATCCTCATACTTACTTCTTTTTTTTTAACCCCCAACCCCCACCCCTGGAGTTTCCACACACATCTCCAAACACCCGGGCAACGCCAGGTACCCCTCGCTAGTTAGGAATAAAAGAAAGCAATGAATTAAATTGCATCGAAAATTTTTCAGATTCTCAAAAACGCTTAGGAAAATAAGAGAGAAATTGTTGATGCGAAACTTTTATCAGTTTGAGGTTTTTAATCAGTTTGAAAATCTGAGATTTCCTTTTAATCAGTTGAAATCATTTTTTATGAAAAATGAAGATGAAATGGAGATATGACGTCATTATCTTTTCAATGTCCAGCTGCTACAAGAATGTCTATTCAAAACACTGTATATAAATAGAAGCCAGATTTGATGACAAAGACATCATTCCATTGAAGAACTATCTTCGAAAGCACCGGGAACAAAGGGGAAAATGTTGACATTGTTTGTGGTTCTTCTTACTTGGTCCGTGGTGGCTGCAAATCCCGCATCACAATATGTAACTCCTGGCAGCGCTGAACAGGAGATAACACCAAGTTCATACGAGTTAAATGTTGACGTGAGTGAATTTTTTTATTCTTAATTTCGCTTTTTCCTACTAGAGTAGAATTGAACACAAATGAGATTTGTAATTTTTGCATGACGAGAGAGGGTATGAAGACAAATACTAAGCATTTCCATATCTGGTATCTTTTAGATGCGTACTCTATTAGTCTGTCAAGCTTTAGATTGGTCTGTCATAATTAAGCTTTAAATATTATTGCATTAAATTACGAAATATAAACAATGTTTAGGCTTAATAAACTCTATTTCACAATTTCAAATTATCATTTAAAAGATAGAAAAATAGATGTCGTATTTGCACACTGCAGTCATTTTCAAGTGAAACTTGGCATCTCAAAATTAGCCAAGAAAGGAAGACGCGTTTGATTTCCAAAACGATCCTAGGCATCAAATGAAGCGATCGAACTATCAATAAAAAAGTCCGAAACCGCACTAACAGATGGTATCGTTAATAATCTCAAAGCGATATCTAGGCTGGCCCGGACATTTCTTAAAATTGGCATGTTAGTGTTAGCACCTTTAAAACCAAGCTTTAACTACTTTCACATGCCTGGATATATCCCACTCTGCCGTAAGGACTCTGACAGACATATGCACGGGCTTTGAGTATATATTCGAAACACCCTCCCCTTGACTAGAGAAACTAAACTAGAATCGGACGATCAAGCCTTTATGTGCTTTAGACTTAACATGCAACATATCATTAACTACTTTCATTTTCTCTACCGCTCTCCCTCGACCCAGGACTGTACCCTAATAAACAAAGTCTCTGATAGCATACATACAGCACTTTCCCTCGACACTATCGCACAAGTGTATGTGTTTGGTGACTTCAATGTCCACCACAGAAACTGGCTTGGATTTTCTACTCACACAGACGCAGCTGGTATGACTACATATAACTTCTCTATATCTCATTCCCTATCACAAAGGGTTACGTTTCCAACCCGTTTCGCAGACCAGCAAGAACAACACGCATCACTTCTAGATCTGTTTCTGACCACAGTTCCCGATGACTGTGTAATTAATGCCCACAGCCCACTTGGGAACTGCGATCATGCAGTGGTAATAGTTGAAATAGCCCTAAACTTTAGAGCCAAAACTGAAGAGCCACTGCTCAAAACAACGAGTTATTATAAAAAAAGGTTGTCTGGGAAGCCATCATGGATCTCATCTTTTCACTTCCTGCTGAACAGTGTGCAAATGAATGGTTCAAAACAGCAATTGAAGCACATGTTCCCACACGGAAATTTTATAGCAAACCCTACTCTCCTTCGACTTATGCAGCCGCCATTACGCAAAAGCAGCAGGCGTACCGCAGATTTAACCGACATAAGTCCAGTTTAAACAGGCAAGAGTATATAGAAGCCAGAAGTAACTATCAGAAAGAAATAGCGACACCTAAGAGAGAATTTACTAAAACCACCAAAAAACGCATCGAAGCACATAAATTAGGGACCCGCGACTTCTGGAAAATCTACAACAGTGTAGGAAATAATGGGCAATCAACAATTCCCCCACTAACCAACAATCATGAGGGTGTTTGCTCTGCAACTGAGAAGGCTAACATGCTTGCCAGTCGGTTTGCCTCCAACTCCACACTGGACCCTGCCAACCACCCCCTCCCTGACTTTCATTTGCGGACAGACGCCACACTAGACGATCTGAAAATTATCCCTTCTTAGGTGCATGCTATCATAAAAAATCTTGACACTTCAAAAACATGTGGACCTGTCTCATCCCGGCTGTGCTATTAAAAAAGTGCTCCGCCGAAGTAGCTCCAGTTCTCTCCAAACTTTACAACAAATGCCTTAATGAATCTTGCTTTCCTGCCGGCTAGAAAACTGCTTCTGTAGTACCAGTTTTCAAGAATTCTGGCGAAAGAACTGACCCAGTAAATTATCGCCCCATTAGCCTCCTCCCACTTTTCGCCAAAATATTTGATACAATAATTAACCAAGCTCTAGTCCATCATCTTACAGATGCTAAACTTCTGACTGACCAACAATATGGATTTAGACAAGCCCGTTCAACAGCAGACATCCTAACTGTAATCTCAGAACGTATCTCCTATTCAAGTCTGGGCGCACCTCAATATTTTTTTTTCTTTTGTTATTCATGATACGGTAAAAAAAAGAGTTACTATTTAAAATCGCCGCATTATTATTCAATGATATTCATCGTCAAACTGAAATATCAGCGGACGTGATATTGTAACCAAACAGAGACAGAATTTGATGAACGACATTATCATTATTATTTATT
Source organism: Euprymna scolopes (assembly GCF_053919585.1). Taxonomy (NCBI): domain Eukaryota; kingdom Metazoa; phylum Mollusca; class Cephalopoda; order Sepiida; family Sepiolidae; genus Euprymna; species Euprymna scolopes. The sequence continues at coordinate 158,113,977 of NC_136487.1, read as the reverse complement.
TATTTATTTATTTGCGAATTAGTCCAATTGAGCAAACTATTCCTTGTAATCTATAATAATCAATAGAGGATTGATTCTATAATAATACATACGCAATCTGCATAAATTAAAATATCATATTTAAGCTTCTTTGTTAGAACCGCACGCCTGTGGAACTCTGTTCCGTCTGCCTGCTTTCCACCGGACTACAACTTGAATGTCTTCAAGTTCAATGTTAACAAATTCCTAATGAACCGCCCCCTTAAGTAAACACTTCATCAAATCTCCACACTAACGTAATGTACTTGCAATAACCCTTATCCCTGAGTGGCTTCCGGGTATTGATAAGTGGTGAACACTGTGTAAAAAAAAAGCGTATTGTACGACCAGGCAACGCCAGGTGTCCAGCTAGTTTGCTATGATGTGAGCATCTAAAGAAAGTATAACTCTATTTTTTTTTTTCAATGTCGCTATTTAAGTTACATTTTTCACGAAACAGTCATCATTTATCAAGTCCCAATAGCCACTTGAGGATAAGAGTTTATGAGTCTATCAGGTAAACGGTGAGATAACGCCATAATAATTGATAACGATGAATAAAATGATGCAGAATTTTATTATTTAAGAGGATGGGTCAACAATAATTTATTGGAGTTGAAAACAAATATATTGTATTCAGTTTGGGGGCAGTCTCGCGGTATTGTTTTCCACATATAGGTGGTCCTATGGAAGACACTCTGTTCATGGACGCCCCGTTTAGTTTTCGGTACACAGATTGAGAAATGGAAATTATTGACATTAGTTGTGGTTAGATGAGCTTTTGTTGTAAATTTTTACAGGGGAAAACAATTGAACACTTACCATAAAATAATGAAAGAGCAGAGAAAGACTAGCAACGTATCGAAGTTTTAAAGTCGATTTTGTACTCCGCTGAGTGCCATCCACCTATATGCGGCTTACGAATATAAATTGGATGGCAAAATAAATCTATGTATTAAAAATAAAAAATAAAAATTTAAAAAAAAAAAACTAATAATAATAATAATAATAATAATAATAATAATAATAATAATAATAATTCTGATTTCGCTTATGAACGTCTCTCTTGAAAGGGATGGAATTCATTTCCAGAGGATTCCCCTTTAAACCAGGAGCTTCAAAGATCAATGGTTTTCCTAAGGATGTTGGTGGTACCTATAATTGCAGAGGTTTGAAGGCCGCCTAAAACATCGGTGATTTGTAGTTTTTTTTTCAATTGTCCTTCCAGACGACTTGATATTACTCCTAGTGTACCAACTACGACCGGGATTATTTGTGTTTTAACCCCGTGTATACGCTTTATCTCCAAGGCCAATGGAGCATAATTGCTCCACTTCTCATTCTACTTCTCTCTCACATTCCTGTCCCAGGGTACTGAGAAGTCTACAATCTGCCACTTTTTTTAGACCTTGTCAATGACGACCAAATCCGGACGATTATGTTCCAATTGCTTGGTCGTTATGACACTTTTGTCCCACCATACCTCTACCTTGCCATCCTCACTTGTTCTCACTTCATCAGACACCTCCTCAAACCATTTTCCAGCACACTTCACCCCAATCCTCTTACACACCTCCCAATATATCCGGAGTCCCATGCGATCGTGTCTTTTGCGGTACTCTCTCTGGACCAGTCCATTACACCCTGCTGCAAGGTACGCAATTGATTCTGAGGTCTTACCACAAATCCGGCAATCTGCAGCAATTTACTCTCCTAGAACCACTTTTTTTAACAATCGTGTTCCTAATGCCTGCTCTTGTGCTGCACAAACAAAAGCTTCAGTACTCTTAGTACCCAGCTCTAAGCCATTGCCATGATCTTTCATCAGCCACTTCTGCTATATCCTGGAAGAACCTTTCATGCATTTTCTTCCTAGCCAGTTTCTCTGCCCTTTCTCTATCCATACGTTTCACATAATCAGCCTTGGTCTCACATACCTCCACTTCATTGGCCACAACCTTAAGCATCCACCCCCCACTTCTAACCACATGGTCCTTCAACGACATCTCCTCGGTTCTAACACAATCTTTTACACTTTTCAATCCTCTCCCACCATCTTTCCTCTTTTGATACAACCTTGCTACGCTACTTCGAATGTGAAATATACCAAACATTGCTAAAACTTTTCTTGTTTTGATATCCATGGCATGCAAATCCTTGTCAGACCATTCTAAAATTCCCGCACTGTATCTCAAAACACTGACTGCCCATGCATTTACTGCTTTCATTAGATTTCCTCCATACAGCTTCGACTTTGCCAGTAGTTTCACTCTTCTAAGATACTCCTTCCTGACTTTTTCTTTCATTTTTCTGTTCAACACGTCTAAATACTTATATTCTGTATCTTCTATTTCTTTCATGATTTCTCCATTTGGCAGCACTTATTCCATTCGAATAAACCTTTACTCCTCTTTTCATCATCATCATCATCATCATCATCATCATCATAATAATAATAATAATAATAATAATAATAATAATAATAATAATAATAATAATAATAATAATACTTCTATATTATAATAATAATAATTATTATTATTATCATTATATTATTACGCTTATCGCTCCGTCTGTTATCATGCTGTGCACCCCTAAAAAGGAAGTGTCAAAAAAAAAAATTGGTGTCGCTGTTGAGGCAAAACTAATAAAAATGATTTGTCTTTCTTGGCCTTTCGGCTAAGATCAAAGTGTAGCATCTGTTCTGCAGGTGCTACATTTCAATTTATTCTCTCTCAGTGGAAGAGAAATCCTTTACGACTAAGACAATGTTTTCTCCACGTCAAAAAAAAACGACCCTGGTGTCTAAATCTGTCCCGTGGGGAGGCATTGTGAATAGGTACTACATTTAATGTAACTGTTATATCGTAGATTATATAAATAACAAGTCATTACTGGGGGTTGTACAGAAAGGGTTTATTTAGGTAAAAAGGTACACACATTTCTAAGCGTCCATTGACAGCTTAGTACTAAATTCTGTCTCCCACGTGAGGAGAGTTTGCTTGTCTTTTTATAGACGTAACAGTCCATTCATTTGAGAGGTGTTGGATCAGTCCATTATATCAGTAACAAAGTTTTAATATAAAAAAACTGAAAAAGTTATTTCTGATTTAATTACAAAATGCCCTGGAAGTGTTACTCCTGATTAATTATAAATTGACCTGGAAAATGTCCGTTCTTCTTTTTTTTTTTTTTTTTTGTTTACTTACCTCCCCACAAGGGCGGAATTGGACATGAGGTTGGTTAACAATTTAGGGGGAAACCGGCTCCCCAAAAGGGGATCTCTGGTCAATTACAAAAATAAGAATTGTATCAGTAATGAAGGATTTCTCCTCCATTAACTAAGACCAAAAAAGGGGGGATTTAAGTCACTGGAATGCTGAAACTGATACTACACTCAGAAATTCATGTTGAGACAATGGTTACCTAATCCCTAACCGTGTTAATGTTTTTATGCATTACTTTTGAAAAGCTGCTGAAACATGTTATGATTTAAACATTACTTTATTTCATGTATATTTTTAACAGTGGGGTGGAGGATATTAAATCAGTCCCGAAAATGGGTGAAACCGTTTACGCATTACACATTATTTATTTAATGTATATTTTAAACATTGGGGTGGAAAATATGAAGTCGGTTCCGGAAATGGCTGCAACCATTTACGTTTTGGACATTACTTTAATGTATATTTTTAACAGTAGGATGGAAGATAAACAGTCGGTCCCGGAAATGGCTGAAAAGGTTTACGATATATATATTACTTTATTTCATGTATATTTTCAACAGAAGGGTGGGGATTATAAGTCAGTTCTAGAAATGGCTGAAGCAGTTTACTATTTAGACATTACATTATTTCATGTATATTTTTAGCAGTGGGTTTGGGATATAAAGTCGGTCCCGGAAATGGTGTAAACAGTTTACTATATAGACATTAAATTATTTCATGTATATTTTTAGCAGTGGGTTGGGGATATAAAGTCGGTCCCGGAAATGGTGTAAACAGTTAACTATATAGACATTGCATAATTTCATGTATATTTTTAGCAGTGGGCTTGGGATATAAGGTCGGTCCCGGAAATGGCTTAAACAGTTTACTATTTAGACATTACATTATTTCATGTATATTTTTAGCAGTGGGTTTGGGATATAAAATCGGTTCCGGAAATGGCTGAAACAGTTTACTATTTAGACATTACATTATTTCATGTATATTTTTAGCAGTTGGTTGGGAATATAAAGTCGGTCCCGGAAATGGCTAAAAAAGGTTACTATTTAGACATTACATTATTTCATGTATATTTTTAGCAGTGGGTTTGGGATATAAAGTCGGTCCCGAAAATGGCTGAAACAGTTTACGATTAAAATATTACTTTATTTAATGTATATTTTCAACAGTGGGGTGGCGAACATGAAGTCAGTCCAGGGATTGAATAAGATGTGCAAATGTATACTATCAGAAAGCGTCGCCCAGTATTGAATGAGATATGTGGAAAACATATAGTAGCAAAATAATCAGCGTCGTCCGGGATCGAATGAGATAGGTGAACGATATATATCAGCAGAATATGTGGCGGCACCCGGGATTGGATAAGATAGGTGAAACATATATACTATGAGAATACCCAGAATTTATTGATTTGTTTGTAATGAAATAATCACTCGAGGCAATATATCGAAGTTATTATTTAAGTAACATATCCAGGATTATGAACAAAAATTAAATGTGAGGTAATCGATTGTGTGTTTATAATACAATAATCAACCCAGGAAATATATCAAAGTAATAATGTAAGTAAGAGAGGGCGATAAGGATGATTTAAATTATGAAAAAATTGTCAAAATTATTAACATATCCAAGAATTATGAAAAATGATAATATGTTATTTAATGCATTAGTGTGTTTGCAATGAAATAATCAGACCAGACAATATATCAAAGTTATCATTTTAGTAAGTGGGGCGATGACGTGGGTTAAAATGATTGTCGACATAAGTAACATATGCAAAAATTATGAAAAATGACGAAATGTGAGTTAATTGATTGGTATGTTTGAAATGAAATAATCATCCCAGATAATATATCAAAGTTATAAGGTTTGTAGTGAGTGGTTGATAATGTGGGTTAAAATATTAATAATAATTGTCGAAATGAGTAACATATCAAAGAATAAAGAAAAATTATGAAGTGTGAGTTAATTAATAGTTGTGTTTTTAATGAAATAATCAACCCAGAAAATATATCAAAGTAATTTTTTAGTAAGAGACGGCGACGAGGTGTGTTTAAATTATAAATTATTGTCAAATTAGTAAGATTTCCAATAATGACGAAAAATAACGAAATGTGATTTAATTGATTGGTGTGTTTATAATAAAATAATCAGCCTAGCCAATATATCAAACTTATTATATAAGTAAAGGGGAAGAAGATAAGGAGGGCTTAAATTATGAAAAATTATTGTTGAAATTAGTAAAATATCCAAGAATTACGAAAAAAATGATGAAATATTAGTTAATTGATTGGTGTGTTTGTAAGGAAATAATCAGACTAGACAATATATCAAAGTTATTATTTAGTAAAGAAGGAAGGGCGAAAATGTGGGTTAAAATTATGAAAAATGATTGTCGAAATAAGTAACATATCCAAGAATTATGAAAAATGATTAAATGTGATTTCATGCATTAGTGTGTTTATTTTATTAAAATAATAAGCCCAGACAATATTCCAAAGGTATTATTTTATTAAGAGGGGGCGATAATATGGGTATAAATTATGAAAAATGATTGTCGAAATTAGTAACATACCCAAGAATTATGAAAAATGATGAATTGGGGGTTAATTGATTAGTGTGTTTGTAATGAAATAATCAGCCCAGCAAATATATCAAAGTTATTATTTTAGTAAGGTTGGCCGACAACGTTGGTTTAAATTATAAAAAAAATATTGTCGAAATTAGTAACATATCCAAGAATTACGAAAAACAATGAAATGTGAGTTGATTGATGTGTGTGTTTGTAATGAAATAATCAGCCTAGAAAATATATCAAAGTTATTATTTTAGTAAGGTGTGCGATATGGTGAGTTTAAATGATGAAAAGTTATCGTCAAAATTAGAACCATATCCAAGAATTATTAAAAATGATGAAATGTGAGTTAATTAATAGTTGTGTGTTTTTTATAAAATAATCAGTCGATACAATATATCAAATGTACTATTTTAGTAAAAGGAGAGGCGATAATGTGGGTTGAAATTATGCAAAATTATTGTCGAACATAGTAACATATTCAATAATTATGAAAAATAATAAAATATGACTTAATTGACCGGTGTGTTTGTAATGAAATAATCAGTCCAGGAAATATCTCAAAGTTATTATTTTAGTAAGGGGGCAGTACAGTTTTAATAAAAAAAACTAGAATAATATGATTGTGCTTGCATTCATGCTGAACAGAACGCTCACAGCATGCCCAGCAACAATATATTACATATGAAAAATGCTGCTATGGAATTTCCACAGGTCCCGCTAGTTATTATTATTATTATTATTATTATTATTATTATTATTATTATTATTATTATTATTATTATTATAAAGACAATATAAAAGAGATTAGTATTCTCAGTTATGCAAGGAAACTGTCATAACAAATATGTCAGTTTATGATTTTCAATTGAAGTCCAAGTTTAAATATAATAATATAGTGGTAGTGTTGGTGACCTGATGAGCCATGGATAGTCTAGTATATAATATATTTGTATTTTAAAATATCTATCTAGATATCATTCAAGCCAACTTACATTCTGTTCCGTTCACATCTATATATTTACGTTAAAATAACCTCTTTCTCTCTTTATAAGACTATACTACATTTGACCAATAAATTAATATTATTATTTATGAGATTTTATTTAAAGTTTAAATCATGTAAACGATGTTCCAAGTGGCCTAGTAATTAACTTTCTTTCATAATTGAAATTGTTTTTGCTTTTTTTTCTGATAGGAATATCTTCGTAAATATGGTTACATGAACGATGTGAACGAACGCTCAGTCGATTATGCCGAACGCAGAACAGACGCTATCAAGTAAGTCATTCAAAACGAACACAGTTTCATATCTTACTCTTTCTCTCTCTCTCTCTCTCTCTCTCTCTCTCTCTCTCTTCTCCTTTTCTTTCTCTCTCTTCTCCTCTTACACACAACGCACAAACAATTTCTGAGCGTTTGCCGTGTGGATAAATGTTCGCTCTCAATTCTAATATCTAACGTTACATTTCTGTGCTTCGAATTTCGTAGTAAATAAATGTTTTGTTTTTTTCTATAGCATTCCACTTATTTCGTAGCTTTTATCAATATTTTTGATCATTAATTCAGCAAACAACGAGTAAGAAAAATAGACACCAAAAGATCAGAATGATTCATAAATTCCACGTTTCTACGTTTAAAAGTTGCGTGATGTAAACAGACGCCAACATTGTGACTGTCATAAGATGCGACCAATCAATTAGTTCTGTGAACGAATCATCCAACATTTTAACGTGACCAGCCCATACATTCGATTTGCACTTAAAAAGATTATTTCCGGTTCACTCATTGTGATGAAGATTTTTGATGTCTGAGTCGTTCACATTGGTTTACAAACTGAAATAAAATTAGTACACACATCAGAACGATAAGTGGGTTTTGTTTAATACTAGCATGCTGTCTGGCATTGTCCTGTCCAAAAATACGCTTAAATATGATATTTTTATTCAAGCGAATTCCGTATCTATTATCATAGAGTAAATTCTCTATCGATTATTATATTGTATCTAATATATAGTAGTGATTTCCAAAGATAAAAAGAAATATGACTTGGGTACCATAAACAAGAATCGAAACTAGAACGTATAACTATCTTACCTTATTCGCTACAATCTGAGCTATAAAATGTTTTTTTTTTAAGTTACATTGTTCAACCAATAAAAAATATATTTAAAAATGCGTCGAACAGCTCTTTAACTAGATTTACGCCCATAAAGTTCCAGGATTTTTTTATTATTATTATTTTGGTCCCTTTACAAGTATTTTTACTGGTTAAAAACTAAACCAGATTTGCTCCACATGTCCAAATCCCCTATCAAGTTTCAAGTGTGTAGACGAAAAATTGACAGACGTTTGGTAGAGACCATTCCTCGGAAAATAGGATCACTTTTTATATATATGACTGACTTATGCATATAATGTATTAATCAGATTTTTAAACTTTTTATTATACATAATATTTGAGCAAAACTTTTTATTATACATAATATTTGAGCATAACTTTTTAGTATTTTTTTTTTACACAGTGATCACCACTTATCAAGGCCCGGAAGCAACTCAGGGATAAGGGTTATTGCAAGTACATTACGTTAGTGTGGAGATTTGATGAAATGTTTACTTAAGGGGGCGGTTCATTAGGAATTTGTTGACATTGGACTTGAAGACATTCAAGTTGTAGTCCGGTGGAAAGCAGGCAGACGGAACAGAGTTCCACAGGCGTGCAGTTCTAACAAAGAAGCTTAAATATGATATTTTAATTTATGCAGATTGTGTATGTATTATTATAGAATCAATCCTCTATTGATTATTATAGATTACAAGGAATAGTTTGCTCGATTGGACTAATTCGCAAATAAATAAATAAATAATAATGATAATGTCGTTCATCAAATTCCGTCTCTGTTTGTTTACAATATCACGTCCACTGATATTTCAGTTTGACGATGAATGTCATTGAATAATAATGCGGCGATTTTAAATAGTAACTCTTTTTTACCGTATCATGAATAACAAAAGAAAAAAAATATTGAGGTGCGCCCAGACTTGAATAGGAGATCATTCGATCTGTAGTCGAATGCTCTATCACTGAAGATTTCAATAATGTATTTTAAAGAAGAAATGATTTGCTAAGATTTTATTATCTCCCTTGACGGTGTAACGCAAAATATTCCACTACAAAAATTCAAAAATACAGAAATTATTTAAGCATAACTTTTTATTATACATATTATTTAAGCATAACTTTTTATTATACATATTTTAGCATCACTTTTTATTATACATGTTTGTGCATAACTTTTTATTATACATAATATTTTAGTATAACTTTTTATTATACATAATATTTAAGCATAACTTTTTATTACGCATTATATTTGAGCATAACTGTTTATTATACATAATATTTTAGCATAACTTTTTATTATACATAATATCTGAAAATCACTTTTTATAATACATAATATTTAAGCATAACTTGTTATTATACATTGTATTTTAGCATAACTTTTTTTATGTGGAATTGTAAGTTACATTATTGTCACGTTGACAAGAAAGTTTTGGCGTTTTTTATTTAATTTTAAATGCAGATGAACATATCTCGGCTCCAAGGGAAGTTTATTCATCGAGATGATCGCAATTAGAATCAACACACTTTTGCCAACACAAAATAAGTTTACTTATGCCAGTAACGTTAAAATCTTGGGTTTTAGTTTCGATAAAGCACCTGAAAGCGTTTTTGATATCGCTTAGGTTTTGAAGCATTTCTCATACAGAAAGTTGTCGCGATTCTTGAAACGGTGGAAGTCAGGTGGTGATAAGTCTTGGGAGAATGGCGACTGAGACAAAGTTTCATAGCTCTGTTTGTTTAACTTCTGCAGGGTCGATTTAGAAACGTACGTTCGGACATTGTCGTGGAGGAGAATTGGGCCTTTTCTGTCGACTAATGCTGGGTGTTGTTGTCGAACTTTCTGGTGCATTTTATCCATTTGTTGACAGTAGTTTACCGCCATAATGATTTCGCTTGCATTGAAAAACTGTAATGAATAAGACCTTTTTGGGATCAATTCTGTCTTCGGGAAGTGTTGTGGAGCTTCGTCGCCGTCTAACCACTGAGCTGAGCGTCGCTGGTTGTGGAAAGACCCTACTTTTTATCGCAAATCATAATTATTTCGAGAAACGGGTCGTTCTTTTTGCGAGAAGTCAGGGAATATGATATTAATAACGGCTTTTTTGTTATTGTTGTCGTGTTACGTAATATGTTGTTGACTGTTCGTATTTGAGTAGAGACAGGGTACATATATAAAGAGGGACAGGGTACATTTTAATAGGGATGGATAGAAGATATAGATAGATAGACCGAGAGACTGATAGTGTGTTTGACATTTATACTTTTGACAGTTCTGACAGTTTCGAGAGTGTTTCTATAAACATTGACACATATATTTCTTTACCTATTTCTGAGATGATGATTTTCATAAAGTTCTTATAAATTCACAATACCTTTCTGTTGAATAACATAACATGAAGGCGCAGATGCAAAATTATGAAGTTGTTCGTTTATTCCATTCGACCGGTCAATGGCTTTGTATCAAGGAATTCAAAGTCTCTACATGATTTCTTTCTTCTCCCCTTCGCTTCCAAGGTTCGATGTCAGCTCTGTCTCTGACTTCTCTCTTCTCTCCTGAAGCTTATTAATGACTGACTTACTGACCTAAATCTCTCTATTGAGAACTCATGACGTCATTGCGTGACCAAACACGTGCATCTCGGACTTGTGGCCTGACATGCCTCCGTTTCTAAGAAACGAGTGATTTGTCTCTAACCTAATTTTCCTAACCCACTTTACAAATATGTTTAACATTTTCTATTGTTCGAATCTAGGTTCCTTATTTTAATTTCATTTCATTAACAGAAACAAAGTTGCATTATCACATTCCTTTTTCAATAAACAGATATCTCGCTATTTACGTTCAGTAACGGTTCCTGGGCTAAATGCTTCATTTATATCGCGAGCTGTTTCAGCAGCTTTTCAGCCTAGCTTGAATTGAAACGTTCTGAAAACAATTGTAATTTAAACGATTAGATAGAGCGAAAAACACTCTTAAAAATTATATATAAAGTAAAGGTTTTATCACAAAAACATATTTAAAAGTACATCATTGGAAATCCAAATTTAAAATTCCGCAAGAACTTTCGCGTCAACCTAATACATACTTGACCATAATTCTTGCAGTCTAAAGAATCAACAACGATGTATATACATGTATAAAGACATAATCGCTTTCTTTCTTCTTTGTACACATATTTTTTATATCCTCAACATACATATTATAAAATGCATACTATTTTTATTGAATATTTTAATAAAACAGTCGTCACCATTTTTTATTTCTTTCTACAGGTTGTTTCAGGAATTTGCCGGTTTGGAAGTGACTGGAGAAGTAAACGAAGAAGTTCGAGAACTCATGTTAAAACCTCGTTGTGGAATGAAAGATATCGTAGTAGGCAGACCAGAAAATGGTAAGTGAACAGAACATTCAAAATCATCTTTATAAATTAGATAACTTTGCGTTCTTTTCATTCGTATAACAAAACGCCGAAGTGGCGTCACCGGTGGGGAAAAGGACTATAAAAAAGCGAAAGAGAACAATCTCGTAGGAAATCTCGCGAAAGACGTGAGTAACGTCCTAGATCACGTAGGTGATGTCACGGCTGTACCAATAAGGAAATAAATGCTGTTGCTATAAATAACAAGCGGGTTAGAGTTATTTCCTATTCTTTGTTTGGATCTCCTTTGCGAATGAAATTGGACACAACATGTGTTGATTCCCGAACAACGTTGCAGAAGATTCATTGGCGCCGTATTGGCCAGCTCCTTCTGTTTTTAAAAAAGAGTAAAAATGAATTAAAAAAAAAAGAAAAATGGTTACCTGGAAATCATACGGTCTCAAAGAAAGAAAATAAGAACTAACCAAACTGAGAGAGAATTCTTGAAGAAAAAAAACAATTGTAAACTGTAAGTCGGGTTGTAAGTAATATTGTGTTGTTGTTTTGTTTTGTTTTTTCTTTTCACCGTCGAATTTCTTCTGTTTATCGGTCATATTTTTTGTTGCTAAAGCGTGTTTTATAGGGGACCTTGAGTTAACGGAATGCTATCTTTGATGTTAGACAGGGATTCTATCATTAGAACTCGATTATTTAATATTATAGATTATCAGTAGGGCTGTGACAACAGAATATTCTTTTCATTGTTATTACTCTCAAGTATGTATTCGACACAGTAAGATACGGTCAATCAACTGAGAACCCCATCAGTCTACATAAAACATATAAGATATTAACGGATATATACTGAAGAGTCAAAACAATTAAAAGAATACGCTGTTGTCACATCCCTAGTTATCAGTCAGTTTGGTTGGTTATTTTGCTTTACGTCATATCAACCATTTGGGGTATTTAATGTCGAATCCAGTTATTTTGAAAACAGTTTAATGCTTCAAGTTCTTTATATCATCAAATATTTATTTGTAGAGTTTGGTTTGGTTGTTTTACGGCATATCAATCTTTTTTTGTTGTTATTTAATATCGAATCCAGTGATTTTGGAAATAAAATTTACGTTTCATCCAGTTATTTTGTAGAAGGTGTTTATTATTACAGTTCTTTGCATCTTCAGTCGCTAGTTTGTAGTGTTTGGTTTGGTTGTTTTATAGTGGACTTTATCGTTTTTGTTCCCTGCCTTGCAGAACATGAATGAGTTTGAAAATGGAAGAGAGGAGAAAGGTTACAGTATTAATGTTTAGTACATTTTAAGTTAAATTCCATTTTTTTTTTTTTTTTTTTGCTTAACCTAAACAATAGTCTACAGCACAAAACTATAACATTACTTTTTATTAAAATTGTCTTTGTGTTATAAGTGGATCCGTATAAAACTTATTAACGTATCGAATGCCCCCCTACGTTGATGTTGCATAAATAGTTTGAAGGATTTTCTGAAAAAATCTTCAACGATGAAATCAATGTATTTAGCAGAAATCTTTGACAATTTTTAAGTTTTCCATTTATTTTACTTAACGTATAAAAAAATTCTAAAACACTAAACTACATTATATTTTATTCACACTGTCTTTTTATTTTCGTCTTATTTAGCCAGATGGAACGTTTCAGAAATCACCTACAGTCTTTCAACTTACACAAAGGACATAAGTGAAAGTGACACAAGGTAATTAGTTTAACCTTTATTTTTGAGAAAAACAATGTATGAATAATTTGCGAAAACACATTCAAAATGTGTTTGTCTTGATTTTTTAATTCAAACTGTATTCCCATTGCAGGGCTGCAATTGCAGAGGCATTGACTCTGTGGGAAGGTCCTTCGAATTTGAAATTTAAGAAAATTGATTCCGGAACTGCGATTATGGAACTTAGGTTTGTGACCGGAAAACATAAACGCTGTCCCTATGCAATGGATGGAAGTGGTACGTTACAAACTGCCTTTTGTTTTCATTATCTTTGGCTTATCGTTAATTATTATGACCACAAATTTATCTAAAAAACATTCGGTTTATTTCTAACTATTTAAATAAATAATTAGATAAATAATATTAATATTTAAATAAATTCATCAGAAAACTTACATTAATCTCGAAATGACTAATAAAATCGTTAATATTTTTATATTATATGCAATACTTATTATTTCATTTCTATGTTTTTGTCTTCTTTAAGGGGGAGTGTTAGCACATGCGTTCTTCCCTTCCAAACATCCCGCAGCGGGTGACATCCATTTTGATGATGATGAAACTTACAAATATAAAAATGGCAGAGGTTTGAGTCTTGTTTCGATTACCTTGCATGAAAGTGGTCATTCGTTGGGATTAGGACATGACAACAAGAAAGGCGAAATTATGGCCGGTTGGTACAGTGGCCAAACAACTCTTGGACCAAACGATATCAAGAGAATCAAAGCTTTATATAAATAAAAAAGAAACAACATGTCTTTTTACACTACAAAAGGTTTGTAGATTTAAATCGATTTTATCATTTTTTGTAAAATTATAATTATTTGATTTAAATCCTTATTAGTTATTCAATTTTTCTTTATAAAACTGTCATTCATTTTAATGGATATTAAAAATTATTTAATCTGTAGTTCATCGAATTTAACAATAATTTGTCTTTATACTTTGAAAAATAATTTATATGAATTTATTTCAATATTTCAGATGTGGTAATTTGCTGCAATATTTGAATTGGTAAACATCGCTTATGTTAAACTATTCAAAACTGCTTTGTTTTTTAAGACCAATAAAATCTTTATCAGCAACATAATAATATGTTTCCTGTTGTTTTTGTTGTTGTTTCTGTTTTTTTTTTGTTGTTTTGTTTTGTTTTTTGTTTTGTTTTTGTTTTTAATGGATGTGTCAAATTTTCAAAACTACTTCCCCGCCAGATGCTGTTTTCTGGTATTTATATCATATTGCTCTTATCTTTTTGTCTGTCAGTCCAATTTTTCTCGGAAACTACTGGCTTGTTCTGGCTGAAGTTTTGTATGAACTTTGTTGTGATAAGGTGCAGTGAATTACGTATTGTGGGATCCGTTTTTGCTGACCCCTTCCTGTAGAAAACTGATGATTTTACGGTGAAGAAATTAATGTTTTTGGCCAATTTTTCGATATTTGTCGAGCGAAGGTTGGAACTTATAAATGATATCGATCTCGTGAAAATCCGTGGCCTGTATCGAAAGTTTTTGCGAGACATACAAACACCTACATACATACAAACAAACATGTACACATTTTCGCTTTTATATATATAGATAATTCGATAATAGTATGTCCCAGGTCATCGCATCGCATGAAAACAAATATCAATGTAATCTTCTGCATATTTATCTTCGATTCCTAGTAGTGTTTTAAGTAGCTTATGCAATAAGGCGAGAATCAGGGACTAGTGTTCATGCAACATACCTGACAAAAGTCTACAATATCTTTCGTACATAGATGTGTGTGTGTATTCGATCCATGAAAGCATATACGTATTTATATTAAAGTATATTAAAATGTGAAATCTGACATTTGCAAGATTATTTCTAGTGAGTGAATGCATCAAAGTTAATATACTAAAAGTCTCGTGTATAGGTTTTAGTTGACTTTTACAGAAAATTAACAAAGTCAATAAAAATATCAAGTAAAATTCTAAGAGACATTATTTCTAAATTATTTCTAACAAAGGGGGGATTATAAATAATTTATAAATAATATACCATGGTGTTTTCCTTGATATTTTATCTTCATCTCTACTATTATATAAAAGTCACTGTGTGTGTGAGTTCCTTCCTCACAGGTTCCGAAATGGTTGAGCCTATCTTTTGCAAATTCACACAACAGTAATTTATGTCTGACACTGTTCTTAAATGTGCTTTGTACAGAAACTCATCACATAGAATTTTTTTCCGATCATTAAATTTTGCTGAAAATTACCCAAAAGCAAGATCACATGGATATGCATCTGGAAAAGTATTATTTAACTCTGAGAAAATTCTGGTTGTGTTCCCAGGGGATCAAAAGTTGGTCAAAAATGGCCAACAATAGCATTTTCCGGGACATAGAATCTTTTCCGACCATGAGATTTTGCTGAAAATCACCCAAAAGCATGACCACATGGATAAACATCTGGAAATATAATATTTGACCCTGGGAAAATTCTGTAGATTGAGCCCCAGGGTGGTTTAGGGATGAAAAACACAACTTTTGGGGCTAATTTTTATTTTTCTCTTAAAATTCAAGGCATCAGTCGGGGGACGATATAGTTTTGGGCTTGTTTTTAATCAACATATAAGCCAATTAGAATTACAAAACCCACAGTGTTTTTAGTCAATGGGTCAACACTGTGATGTTAGGACGATTAATCGGAATCGGGAATCAGAAATCGGAACATTTTCTGGTATAAGAATCGGTAAAAGTTGTACCTATTCTCCTATGCCAAAAAAACGACTCTTATTTGTTTCTATTTCTTAGTTTTTTGTTTAAAACTTCATTTTCCACGGCTCGTATTAATTATGAAATTAAAAATATTTATTGATTTTAAACAACCAGTAAAACTAAAATTTATAGATCATTCCCCTTTAAGTGTATTTTTACATTTCCGAATATATATACATATGTTATATAGATTTTTAACAGTAAATACACCACCCTTAAAAAAACTATTTAGAAATTTAAAAAAATCTAAATCGATAATTGTATCGGAATCGTAAAAATAATGGAATAGTGGCATAACTAGTCGACAGAAATTGGCGGGTGTTTACATCACGTGAAAACTAATTAACTAAAAATTTCTATTTTCTGTATAGGTATTTCCGAGAATGTTTGTTTCATTGACTCATTCTGAAAACATTACTTTAGATTCTTGAATTGCGTTTTAGGTATATCCGTTTTGAAGTTTGACTCGCTAAATACTGATATAGTGAAACCCAAAACCTAACTTATCTATAAATGAGGGGGGGGACAAAAGACTTTTATTCTGGAGGATCATGTCGGATCCTTTGTTTCAACGGGTATAAGCAATTATCAATAAAAAATATGCAAATGTTTTGTAGTTAATTTACATATCAACTAAGCAGCAGCCCTAAAAAGAGATTATAAAAAGACCAAAGGCGGTGGCTGGCACAAAAGATACAAAACCTGTTAAAAGTCGTACACATGCTGGCAATATATGTTTTATATATTTTTTAATCCTAATTAAACCACAAGCTATTTTGGCAAGAAATGAAAGAGTTTAAATTACGAGGTTCGTTTTTTACAGATGGCAGCGTAAAGTTATGCAGATGCAAAAATTATAATTCGAGTCAGATTTTTTAGAAACACCGTCGTCACATTATGGAGAAGAGTAAAGTGCATTATTTTATATATATATATATATATATATATATATATATATATATATATATATATATATATATATATATATATATATATATCCTTATCAGACCATATGTTTGCAATATAATCCGTGCCGGTTAATGAACGGAAAGTTAGTGACAAAATGTGTATATCAAGTAAAACTTACTCGACAAATCGCATATTTTTAAACCAACAACAGTGTTACGTATACATTTGTTTTTTTAAATTAATCCGTGGATAACCAAGGGACAAGAAACTTCTATTTTAGAGGATTAGCATTGCTTTCTTCCACCATTCATAATGTACTAGCCTGGGTGCCCGGCGTGGCCTGGGTGTTAGGCGGTGTGTGTTGAGCAAAAAAAAAAAAAAAAAAGTGATAGTAGGCAGGCAGGCTGTCCCTTTTTCCTGTAAATAAGAAAAACATTAGATAAGTGAAAAATGAGATTAGGATAAACCGAGACTCGAACCTTGTAAGCAAAAAACAAACAAACGTGCGTCTTTGCTATTACGCCCATCGTCAAACCTGAAGTGACGAATGTTTAAATTAAGACTAATCAATCGAAAAGAGACGACGACTTTCGAATATATCGGCGAAAAAAGCGACCCCATCCTGTAGAAAAGTGCCCAGTTGAGGGTGAAGGAATTAATGTCTTTAGCCAATTTTTCGATATTTGTCATCCGAAAGGTCGAGTGCAAAACGATATCGATCTCGTAAAAATCTGTCGCCTCTGTTGCAGGCTTTTGCGAGACATACATACATACATACATACATACATTTAAACAAACAGGTGAGATTTATATCATAGATTACCCAGCTTAGACAGGCGCTTTAACTACGTAATTTTCAATCAAAAACAATCTATAAATCACACTCAAAAGCGTATTTTTACGTTTGCAAAAATAGTATTTACGGTAATTCCCCCCCCCACTCTTCAATAAATAAAAATCAATTCTATATTTAGAAATTTAAAAAAAATCGGTAATTGTATCTTAATCGGGAACTTAGAATAGAATCGGTAATAGCGTCAGCATAGGGGGTATTCTGGAATGGCTTTATCAGTAACTTCCAAGTATTTAAACTTCGTGAAAAGTAATCTGGGATATTCTTTTTATGGGTGTCTTAGATTTCGACGGTATTTATAAGAATGTTCATTAATTCATTTTGCAAAAGTCATCGTTTTAGGTATAATAGTTCTGAAGATCTGATATATTGAAAATTAAAAGCCCAAATTATTCAAAAGACTGAAAACAAGAGACCTACATTTTGGAGGATCATGTCGATTATTTTGTTACAACATTTACTATTTTTTTACCCATCGTGGACAGATGTTTCTGCTAGTTTATTTTTAATCTAAAACAAAATCAAAACATTTTTAAAGAATCGTCGAAGAATAACGTTTAACAGATTTACGGTTCAATGAAAAACGCGATGTGAAATCAAAAATGGCAATCACAACTGTTCATCGTCGACGCAGTATATACAGGGAAGCTAAATTTTTATCTCTTCCATCCTCTTGTCTGAAACCAGTTAAAATGGGCTTCAGAATGTGCCTGTTATCTATGGTTCTCGTCTGATAGGTAGTGGCAGCAAGTGTGCTCTTTCAAGAAACCACACTTGCCAGTCAATACCATATCGAGAACAGAGTATATTATAAAGTCCATTTTAATAACTTATAAAAAAGAAGGCTTTTAATATCAATGACAGTACGACGAAGATTCAGCTTCATATATATATATATATATATATATATATATATATATATATATATATATATATATATATATATACTAACATGGATGCCCGGCGTTGCCCGGTTGTTTGGAGGTGTATGCTGAGCAAAAAAAAAACGGTCAATTTTTTTAAACTTGGACCCCTATTATGACCCCTTAACATTTATTGTTTATGGGCTCACATCAAGTTAGATCCATGTCCAAGGAACCTATATCTAAAATTTCAAGTGTTTAGACCCAAAATTGTCGGAGGAGTTTGGTAGAGTTCTCAAAAGTCAAATCGTTGAATTTTGACCCGTTAACAGCCAAATTTCTAGTCGAAAACCGATTACATAGATTTTCCCAAATCTCAGTACACTGTATATCAAATTTCGAGTCTGTAGAGTAAAAATTGACAGAGTTATTGCGTAGGGAAATGTACACAGACACATAGAGAGACAGATACACAGACACGTTCACTTTTATAGATATACTAGCATGGGCGTCCGGCGTTGCCTGGGTGTTTGAATGTGTATGTTGAGCAAAAAAAAAAAGTGGTAGTAGGAAGGCAGGCTCGAACCCGTACCGCAAAGGAGGAAAAGAACGAGGTAAAACTTAACGTTTATGCTGTTACGACCACCGTCAAACCGGAAGCGACATTTTTTTTAATTAAGGCTAGACAATGTAAAGGAGAGGATGACTTTCAAAATATCAGCGAAAAAAGTGGCCCCACCCCCTCTGTAGAAAAGTGCCTAGTTGAAGGGGAGGATATTAATGTTTTTTACCAATTTTTCGATATTTGTCGTATGAAAGATCGAACTTTAAAACGATACTGATCTTGGTAAAATCTGTCGCCTCTATTGAAAGTTTAAGGCAGACATGAAAACAGACATACATACATACATTTATATATTGGTAACTGAAAAATTTCGACCCAAACTGATAAAAAAAGCTTGCCCTATCTCTGAATACCCTTTATGTAAAGTTTCAAATATTAAGAACAGAAATTGTCTGAGTAATTTGGAAGAGACCGCAGAGGTCAATTTTTTTTAACTTTGACCCCTATTATGACCCCTAAACATTTATTGTTTTGGGCTCAAATCAATGTATTGAGTTAGATCCATGTCCAAGGAACCTATATCTAAAATTTCACGTCTTTACACCCAAAATTGTCGCAGGAGTTTGGTAGAGTTCTTAAAGGTCAAATCGTTGAATTTTGACCCTTTACAGCCAAAGTTCTGGCTGAAAACCGATTACAAAGATTTTCCCAAATCTCAGTACCCTGTATATCAAATTTCAAGTCTGTATATTAAAAATTTACAGAGTTATTTCGTAGGGAAATGTACACAGACACAGAGATACACAGATACTCAGATACTTTCACTTTTATACATGTATAGATAGACTAGCATTTGGGCCCGGCGTTGCCCGGGTGTTTGGAGGTGTATGCTGAGCAAAAAAAAAAATGGTCAATTTTTTTTAATTTTTACCCATATTATGATCCCTTAACAGTTATTGTTTTAGACCCAAAATTGTCGGAGGAGTTTGGAAGGGTTCTTAAAGGTCAAATCGTTGAATTTTGACCCTTTTACATCCAAATTTCTGGCTGAAAACCGATTACAAAGATTTTCCCAAATCTTAGTATCCTGTAAATCAAATTTCGAGTCTGTAGACTAAAAATTGACACAGATATATCTATATATCTATAAAAGTGAAAGTGTCGTCTGTGTGTGTGTCTGTCTGTGTCCATTTCCATACACAATAATAATTTTAATACATGAACGTTTATCAGTTCCAAAAAATCTGAATATTTATCAGTTCCAAAATATATTAATGTTTATCAGTCCCAAAACATGAATGTTTACAAATTCAAACTTTAACGGTTTTAAGTGCAGACATCTTTTTAATAAATAAATATATTCATTTACTTTTTTTTTTTAATTCAATATTTCCAATTATAACATATTCTTCATCAGGAAAATCCAGGTTTGATTTGATTTCATTTTTTATATATTTATTATATGACATGCGTTGACAGATGCTCACACTGGAACGAACATCCAAGGCTTCAACAACATCTGAAGACGTCCTAGGAATTACCACCGCCATGCGACGTAAAAATTACGTTTTAATTAATTAAATGAAACATGGATTTTCTTGATAAAAAATTTTATTATAATCCGAAATATTGAAATAATAAATAAATAAATTGATTTATTTGAAAAAAAAATGTCTGCAAAGTTTTGGTCTTAAAACCGTTAAAGTTTGAATTTATATTTCATCTATCAACAATGCTGAAAAAAAAAACAGTGAATCCCTATGTAATATATGAATGTCTATATCAATTCCAAAATATGAATGTTTATCAATTCCAAAAAATATAAATGTTTATCATTTCTAATACACATGAATATTAACTCAACAGTTGATTAATATGAACGAGTTAAAAAGTATGTAGGGATTATTACTTGCGAAACTATGGGACTGAGAATGTCGGCTGGGTTTATGGATGTTTATTATGTCGGGCCTTTTGGCTAGGATCACAGTTATGTAGAGAAAGATATGCAGAGAGAATGTTTTGAAAGAAAGGAATGTTTAGCTAAAATATTTATTTTAAAATCTAACGGAGAAGTTTTAATTTATTTTTAGGAATGTTTATGAATAAAAAATAAAATTTTACGATTTTTAGGTATAAAGTACTTTTAGTAGCTACTGAACCCTTGAAAAGATAATAAAAAAGAAATAGCCGAATTGAGTTGTCTCCCCTTGTGAGTTGTTCGTCCTTGAATTCAATCAAACATGGCGGATGGTTTCTCACTTATGGAGCATCTTACAAAATTTGCTTTTCTTAAATAAGCTACTTGATCAAATTATGTGATTTTTGGAATATGCCAAACTGTAGTGATTACGTTGAATACTAAATGTTTTCAAATATGAATAACTACTCGTTTGCGCAAGAAATAAATGCGATATTCTTTCTCGGCGTACCCAAAAACTTTTAAAAGTCGACAATTCAAAGGTGAATGTCGAGGTTGCCCGCCTAGAATTTCGGTAAACTAAAAAAATACCGGTTTATGGTAATAATTATACCATAGCGATGTATGTGATATCATCTATGGTAAAAACTTATATTTTATATGTAATAAATTATAAAGAAATTCTGTTTCGCAGGCAATTAAAGACACTTGCTATGGTATAATTATTATAATAAATCCTGGGCAACACCGATTAAATTTTATAAATAAAAAAGGAGCATATAATGTATGGGTGGATGGATTTTGCTCACATGGAAAATTGGCCCTGTGTCTGACTAACTCTGCCCTCGTGGGGATGCAAGTAAATGAGGACATTAGTTTTAATTATTTTTCTCTAACCCCATACCACCCCCTTTCCCCGAGCATCGGCGTTGAAAATAAGGAAAAATAAAACTACTAAATACAGTGAAAGAAACGGATGACCCAACAATAACTAATGAAAAAGGGTTACTTAAAAATTAAGAATAAACGAAAAAAAATGACCTCTGAATTAAAAAATAAAAATGATAATTCCGCTTCGAAGAATATTTCGAAATGAAAACAAATCTATTACAGAAAATATTTAATAACGTGCTCTGTTTTAAACAATTTTTGCAAAAAATTAAACTATCACAGTTATTCCCCCTTTGGTTTTCTGGTTTAAAAATTAAACGGTTTCACATTTCAGATAAAATAAGTTAAATCAAATATAAATTGAAATGGAAATAAACTAAATAATTTAATTTTAAATTATGTTTTTAAATAATACAGTTTAAACGAAGCTATTATGTCGAATAAGTAATATCATCGAGCTAATTATTTAAATAGATTTAATTTAATTTGATATGCTAATGACCGTAACTCAACCAATGTAGATGTGGTTTGGAGAATGCTATATATAGAACTTACGCATAAAATATAATGTCTCCTTTGACAGAAATATACTATTATGGGCGTTAGAATTTCTTAACCATTTCTTTATGAAAACAGCTTTTCACTGATATTAACAATTAGTATAGATATCCTGAAAAATTGATCCATAGAAAAACTTTTAACTGATGATTGAACCTTCTTTATGATGTTTTATGATATAAAAATCTGCAAGGGAATGTTACCAATACCAAAATAATGGTCAGTCCCCCTGTTCAGTTTCTTGAAAAAGGATTCAATATTTTGAAAGTATTGGGTACACAAGTAAAATTTTGTCATAATTTTCGTTAATATTTACATGTAAATTATGATTCTAAAATCATAAGTAAACTGTATTTTGCTTTTTACGGCATTATTTTTTTTTTAGATAATATGGAACATAATAATCGAGTGAATGATAATATTAATAATATTAATAATATTAATCTTAATAATAATGAAACAGCATTATAAATTATAAATAATATGAAATTATTAACTAAAAATAAAGAAAAGAATTATAGAATTAAAAGAAGGGAAATACAAAAACAATTCCTAACCATGGGTCGATATTTTGCATTAATGGATAAACAGCTGTAAATGGGAAAATATTAAGACATAAAAGATTCTCGAGATATCCGTTTAGTTAAAAGGGACGGAATCATTCATGCGAAACTAGGGCTTTTAATCAAAATCTGGATTTTCCTTTTAATAAGTTGAAATCATTTTTGATTGAAAAAAAAAACTGTGATTAAATGAAAATGTGATGTCATAATCGTCTAAAGGTCCAGCTGCTACAGCAATGTTTATTCCCAACTTTGTATATAAACAGAAGCCATGTTTTGGTGACAAGAGAAACTCTCTTGGAACGCATCAGGAACAAAGGGGAAAGTGTTGATGTCTTTTTGGTCCGCGGTGGCCGCAAATCCGATTTTTCAAGTAGTCACTCCTAGCAGCGCTGCACAGAATGCAACACTCGGGTTTTCAGACAATTTAAATGTTGACGTGAGGACATTTTATAATCTAATGGTTTCATTATTTCACCACATACTTAAAATTGGACACAAATTAATTGTTTTATTATTTGGATCCCGAAGTATTTTATGCGTGCAAACAAAAGCAACAAATTACATTATTTCCCAGGATTAGTTTAGACTCAGTTCTTGAATGCTGGTTTTCCTACGCGGTGAAATACACAATCCGAGCATTGGTTAAATTTATGGAAAAATTATTTGTTCAGTGTAATCCTAAACCAGTTAAATACAAATTTAATAAATGTTTTATATGTTCTTATTTTATTTATTCATACTAGCAGGACCAGTGGAAATTCTGCGGCACCATCTTTATTATATATTCTTATATTCGGGTCTTATACAGTGTAACCCGGATATAATAGATCCGAATATAAGAAAACGGATATAAGAGAGATTTTCTCTGGTCCCAAATTAAAGCATGTGTTAATGTACAGTGTAACCCGGATATAAGAAAAACGGATATAAGAGAGATTTTCTCTGGTCCCAAATTAGAGCCTGTGTTAATGTACAGTGTAACCCGGATATAAGAAATCCTGTATAGTATAACCCGGGTATAAGATAGTTGTGAGCCTTGTTAGAAGTCTGTCATATCCGGGTTACACTGTAATATATTGCTGCTGGGCATTCTGCGGACGTTCAGTGTAAATGAAGAGCCTGCGATATTATTGAAACCCTTTTGTTAAAACTGTAAATCTATTTTTTATTATTTCAGTAATCTGGTTAATGTAGTGTCAGAATATATTTGGTTATTACGGTTTATCTCCAATATCCTTATAGTAATCCGTGACATATTTCCATTGTATATACGCCCGGTGCGAACGAAAACCTTCACGTTATAGCATCATACCATCTTTAGACAGAACAGATACTACTCTTGAATCCTAGCCAGAAGATCAAGAAGGTACATTTTAGTTTCGCGTGCGACCCAAAAGCGATATCATTTATCATTATTTAATATATTTTTTTTTAACTTTGCTTCTTTGGTGATTGGGAGATCCTAGTTATTGGAGGGGATAAAGGGTGGTAGCATACTGGGAATACTAAGTTAGTGTATCTATATACTAACTTAATATTCGTGGCATGTTGCCGCCTTCTGTCCTGTTTTTAATAAATAGGATCTCCCGATCAAATAATGCATAATCTGGAAACCGTGACACATGTACGTACGTTAAAGATGCTATGGTATTAATATATAGATTCATTTATAATTTTTTAGTACAAAGTTTCACAATAGTTCGATAGTGCAGAGCAAGAGTTGTAATAGAAGTATTTTAATCTCTACTCCTATAAATTTGTTTGTGTGTGTGTGTGTGTGTGTGTGTGTGTGTGTGTGTGTGTGTTCATATTAAAAACTCTTTTTACTATTTATTTAAAAAGAAAATACAACATTTTTATACATAAGCGTCCAAAAGTTAAGGAACGATCGATCATTTTTTGTTTTTTAATGGCTACTAACTTTATTTATGAAAAAGGAAAATAAATTATTTTGTGTATTTTTGCCCGATTATTATTACTGGCAATGTCATAGATATGTAGTAGATTGGTTTGTTTTAATGCAAAAAAAAAAAAACGAAACAAAAAAACAAGATACAGATAATTATAATAGAAACACTTTTTACTAATACTGTAAGTATTTTAGACTAACACCTTGGCTAAAAAATTATATTTTCCTTTTATTTTATTCGATTTTCATTTTGTTTTATGCGATTGCATATGGACACCTTGAAAATTTTGCTGGAAAAACGCACAAACAATTATTTTTAAATTGAAACTTTCGTACATTAATTTAACCTAAAATGATGAATAATCATCATTTTCATTTGTAGGAATCTTCACTAACCCGAAGTCTGATTGGCAAGGTTGTAAAACTAGGCGTAATCGTTTAGACCCCCACCCCCCAAAAAAAAAGCATACAGAATGTATTTCCATGGGGAAATTATTTTTGGTTAGTGTTCCGAAATGTTACAATGCCTCTGAAATGCAATAATCATTTTACGTCCAATTAATATTGAAACGGATCTCCACCCTAAATTTTGGAAGTCGTCATTGCCCTGGAACAGCTCACAGAAGAAGGAGAAAATGTAACCACAAAATCAGATGCATCTTTAATTCTCAACTCGGTATTGTCTTTCCGTTTCTTTTATTTCTGAGCTTTGGAAAACTATTCTGCCAGAAATCAATGATACCCAGAAATATCTTCAAGAAAAGGGGATGTAGTAAAAGTCAAACCCAGGAGCTTGTCAAAACATGAAGCCTCCCCATGACGAGAGCCATTCATTTCAATTGATACCAGATTGGCATCAGAGCGTAGATGATGTAGAGATAGAAGCTTGGTTTTAGATGCATTAAAAGTAACCAGCCACCTCTTTCCCCATTGTTTAGGAAAAACAAAATTCAAATTATCATACATTTGTTGAAATATCGGATAATTATGCGAAACAAAATTGTATTTTAGTCAGAGAGACCGATTATTTAAAAGTGTAATTGTAATTAATATTTGTTTTCTCAACATTTAATGATTATTTATATTTTATTAGTTACGAAAATGTTAATTTTGCATTAAAATATATCTCTATTTAGTGTTATCATAATTTTCTTAAGAATATTTGAATTCACAAATGTGTAAGAAAATCTTTCTAAAAAAATCGCAACACACGCATTCGGAAAGTTTAGAATTTTTTACTCGATAAATAAATAAAAATGGAAAGATATATAGGGATGTCTTCATCTTATTTTGTTACACAAAAGAAAAAGAGAAATTATTTATAGAAAAGGAGAGAAGTTATTTGAAGTAAAGGAAAGGCTATTTAGAGAAATAGAAGATTATCTAAGGGGAACAGGAGTAATAATTTAATTTTTTTTTAAAATGACATTATCAACGTAAGACTAGACTATAAATATTTTCAATTTCAGAATCTCGAACAATATTTACGTATTATTTGGTAAAAAGAAAGAAGAAAAAAACGCAGGAACTTGACATTAGCCCAAGTAAGCTTTTCTATCAAAACTGTACTTAGAATTTGTCCCCTGTCGTGGAAGATTTACGTAAGAAAAATATGATTTTTTTTTCATTGAGTTTTGTCTTCGTTCTTGGGCGATTTCTAGCAAATGATTCATTGTCAGAAAATACTTATCGTCATAAGAGATTGTAAAAAGTCTGTAAGCAATTAAAAAGAAAAGTTTAATTTTCCCCGACATGGTGCCATCAGCTAGAATCGAAACCAAAACATTTAGATGTTGTTATCGATTAGAAGATTAAACAACTTGAAGAAACGAATTTTATGTGAACATGCCCAGAAAGAAGTAACAATATATCGACTAGCTGAAATGAACATTTTGCATTTCAACAGGTCGATATATATCTGTACGCGTTATTCATCCATTCAAACAAAGATTTTACACGTTATAAACCATTCTTGATGTATAAATTACTATTATCTGTTAACTTCGGTGTTATGTCACCAGTAGTTTAAGAGTTTATCTGCTAAATATTAACACGCAACCTGGAAAAACGCATAAACCTGACATTAGCCCAAGTAAGCTTTTGTATCAAAACCTGTACTTAAAATTTTCCCTTGTCGTGCAAAATTTCCTTAACAAAATTATGAACTATATTCATTGAATTTTGTCGTTGGTCGTTCATTCAGTAATGCATTCATTACAAACAATACAGTTTTAACTTTGTTATGAAAATTGAAAAATTTGAAAAAATAGTTTTCTCCAAGTTTAATGATTATTTATATTTTATTAGTTACGGAAATTTATATCTTGGGATGAAATAAATGGCTATTTTATGTTGTCATAATTTTCTGACATTTCTTTGAATTCAGTAAATGTGCAAAGAAAACTTTCCAAAGAAACAAAAAAAAACACACGCATTCGAAAACTTGAAAATTTTGGTTTGAAATTAATATTTCTTTTGTCTAATTTTTTTTTTTACATGGGGGTCACCACTTATCAAGACCCGAAGGCTACTCAGGGATAAGGGTTATTGCGTGTACAGTAATCAATGAGAGAGTATTGTAGTAATATTGGAGGTTTGATAGGGTGTCTTACTTAAGGGAGCGGTTTGTCAGGATTTAGTCTATGTTGGACTTGAAGACATCCAAGTTGTAGTCAGGTGGGAAACAGGCAAGCGGCAGAGAGTTCCACTGGCGTGCAGTTCTAAGAAAGAAGCTTTGCTCATGGAATCTACGTTTGGATTTAGGCACAGATAAAGAGTGGGTAAAATTATTGACAGTAGTTTCAGCCAGACGGGTGTTTCTCGTGAAAGATTGGCGAGGGGGACAAGAGATTGGAGCTCAGACGAGCACCTGCCATGGAAATAACGATAAAACAAAGACAGGCTCGCAACGTCTCTTCTGTGGGAGCGAGGTTGCAGGGAAGAGAAAAGGGCATCCCCCACTAAACCACGAAGTCTATTTTGTACTCTGTCAAGGCAGGATAGGCTGTTTTTAGCAGCTCCTGCCCACATGTGGCAGCAGTACTCCATCCTTGGACGTACTTGGCTTCTATACAGATAGAGAATTGCATCAGTAGTGAGATATCTTCTGGAGCAGTAGAAGGATCCCACCATTTTCCCAGCGTCCTTGGCAATAGACCTGATGTACGTGTTCCATCTCAGATCAGGAGTAAAGGCCAAACCCAAAAGCTTGTCAAAACATGGAGCCTCCCCAAGACGAGAACCATCCATTTCAATTGATTCCAGATGGGGATCAGAGCATTGATGATGTAAAGATAGAAGCTTGGTTTTGGATGCATTAAAAGTGACCAGCCACCTCTTCCCCCACTGTACCCGCGCTCAAGATCAGGGGAGAGAGAATTAGAGAGAACTTTGTCATTTACGGCCTTTGATGTGTTGTCATAGATGGTCGTGTCATCAGCATAGATGTCAACGAATGGTTTAAGTATGTGTTTTGGGAGATCATTGATGCAGATCAAGAAGAGAGTTGGGCCAAGGATGGACCCCTGAGGGACTCCAGCATTAATACTGTGGGCTTCTGATTTCTGCCCATCAATCACTACTCTTATGAACCTATCGGAGAGAAATGATTTAATGATTGAGAAAACATTTCCAGTAATACCGTAGCTGGAAATCTTGTGAAGTAGGCCCTTATGCCATACCTTATCGAAGGCCTTCGATATGTAAAGAGCAATTGCCCTGGAAAGGAAGTCTTTGTCAAGAGATTCACTAATCCTATGAGATATAACCGTTAGCACATCTGCTGTAGATCTTGCAAAGCGGAAACCATATTGCATGTCACTAAGAAGGTTGTTTCTGTTGAGGTGGTTGTCTACTTCTTTATTTAATATGGATTCCAACAACTTACTCATGACACACATGGTCTGTACTGAGAGGGAGATGACTTTTCACCTGAATTCTTAAATACAGGGCATACTGATGAGGTTTTCCAGGGTGTTGGAAAGTACTTCTCCTTAAGGCAACGCTTAAACAGTTTTGTAAGTATGGGGGCAAGTTCTGGTTGGAGCTTTTCCAGCACTATAACTGGAATGCCATCAGGGTCAGTTGCTTTACTGGAATCAAGTTCTTGATTAGCTTGGCGACTTCACACACAGATATTTGTATGTTGCATAGCATGTTGTCTGTTATAGGAGGAAATACGGGGAGTTGATGGCCTTCGTTGCATAGAGTAGAATTGACTGCAAAGTTCTTGACAAATAGTCTGGCCTTGTCTGATGCTGACGAGATGACCTCAGGTCCATTGATGATGGTTGGGATAGAACGCACGTTTCTGTTCAGGACCCTGTTTGCTATTTGCCAAAACTGGTGGGAACTAAGCCGCTGCTCAGCTACTTTGAATTTAACGGACTGAGCATATAGCTCTCTTGCATTTTTTATTACTCTTTTACAGTGGTTGCTGGCATTCCTGAAAGTAGCTTTAATCTCAGTACATATATTACGTTGGTAGCTATGGAAAAAGTGATTTCTGTGCGCGATGGCAGCAGCACATTCTGGGGAGAACAATGGCTGGCTGTTAGGTTTTTGTTGTAATTTTTTATATGGTATGAATCGGTCTATGCCTACAATTAACCATTCGGTCGGGTCTGATACTATGGAGGACACATCCTTTTTAAACATGGAATGCAGAGGTATATCAGATATGAATGTACGGAAGCTATCCCAGTCAGCCTTAGAGTATCGATATACAGTACGGTGAAGAGGTACGTCTGAAGACTTATTATATTTCATTTTTATCTTAACTGCTACAACAGAGTGGTGGGAGGATCTCAAAGGAGATAGAACGGAACATGAAAATAGCTCAGGGGAAGTTGTGAGGAAAAGGTCTAGAAGGCTTGTATACTGACCGCTAGTATCGGGCACACGGGTGGGTTCGTGAACAATCTGAGTGAGGTCATAGGCAGTGGCAAAATCATGACAAAACCTCCCCTCATCATCTGTTTTATTTGAGTGGGTCAGCCATTCCACATTATGGACATTGAAGTCACCGCAAATGTGAATGTTAGCCGAAGGATGAGCAGACAGGATGTCAATTTTGTCAGATATGCTCTTAAAGATAGTAACCCCACTGTTGTGGGGGCGATAAAGGGCAAATATAAATGCAGTGGTGTAAGCTAGTGCAACCCGGAAGCACATATAAGGTAAATTAGGGTCTTCTCTGGAGATATCCCTACCACATGGAAAGCTATCTTTGATGTAGGCACATATTCCATGCCCATAGCAATCTTGGGGGTCAGATTTAGATGTTAAGTTAGAGT
Organism: Euprymna scolopes; assembly: GCF_053919585.1. NCBI lineage: Eukaryota > Metazoa > Mollusca > Cephalopoda > Sepiida > Sepiolidae > Euprymna > Euprymna scolopes. The sequence goes on along the minus strand of NC_136487.1, from coordinate 158,083,851 downwards.
ATCCTTTAATTAAGAATTCGTCTAGGGAAGTGGTTGGTCCTATGCCAGTTTCACTTAGAAAGAATATATCCGGCTTCGTCTCCTGTAATTGTGTTTCAACCTCTGGAAGGTTGGAAGGTAGACCCCTGATGTTGGAGAAGGAGACCTGGTAGTAGGGGTCTACGTTGAAGAATGGGGTTCTAGGTTTATTCGTGTTTTTTTTTAGATTTGTCATGCTGAGGTTTTGGGATTTGTGGAGCAGGTCGATAGACTTTGTTGGAGCAGGACAGAGAGCGAAAGTAAGAGAGAAAAAGACAAGAAATTTTTTTGTAGCACATGATATGGTAAAGCCGTAACAATTACTCACCAGTATGGCATCGAGAGGCCCTACTAGAAACTACTGTATGGTCCAAAATCCATTCACCAAATGGCAATACAGCAGCCCCGGTACTTTGCACCTGCTGATAAGACAGCCTCCTTAGTGGTTAATCCAAGGTTCGGGTCCCTGACTATCAGGTGGGTAACGTCAGCCCAGATGAAACGTTTACCTCCAGCACCCTTACCACAAGGATAGACATAGAAACAGAAATTTTCCGACATCTCAGGCTACTGTTTACAAAGTACTACCGACCTGGAAAGCAGCTTTTTCTTCACCCTTTGTCAGAAAAATAATCATTTGAAATGAGGACTGAATTACAAAATAGGAGAAGCGAGAGTTACTAGAGCTGCTAATAACACATCCACATGTATTATCTACTCTCCGTTTAAAAAAGGAGGGAAGGTGAGGACTTATTAATGTCTACTTAGTATGTCCGTTGCCCTATTCCCAACTTAGGGTAGTACTTGAAGATAATCTCCCCTCCCATGTTAATGCATAGATACTTTTTTCCTTTATCTCATACGAAAATGTTCGATTATTCTAGCTACACCCCTTAATAAATATGCTATAATGGAACTTTTATCAAATTGGAAGTCTGGTTATTTTAACTCGTTTAAAAATCTGGTTAAGAAGTGATACCTTTAGGGTTACGTATTAACTTTAGACTAGCTAGAAGTAATGCATACTTTAGAGAAAAAAAAAACCCGCATGTTTTTGAGTTCAGATAATATGCAAATATAATTTGGGAAATGTTCAATTTCATGGGAGACTTTTTTTTTCGTTTTAAATATAAGAAAAAAGTATTGGTTAATAATAGATAATAACAATAAACATTTAGGAAAAGATAGATAAAAAGAAAACAAGACTAATATTCAGGATTAAAGTCGAACCTGGAATAAGGAAAAAAAAAAGTAAAACATGTTAGTGTTTTAGGATAGCATATTTCAAAGTTACGAGTAGAAAAGTTTCTTGCTTTGGGGTCCAGAGTTCGACTTAGCTTGGAGTTCATAGCGTAAAGAGGAGTTATGCTAGCCCTAATTGATACAGAAATAACAAGAAAATGTGTAGGTATGTCTTCGTATATTTAATTTAATGTCTGCAGCTCATAAATTCTCATAAAGCCTGTACTTAGCATTTGTCCCCTGTCGTCCAAGATTTTTGTTAAGAAAAGCATGAATTTTCAAATAGAGTTTTGTCTTAGGTCGTGAAAGATTCTCGACAAAAATATAATTATTGTCCAAAAATACGCATTGTCTTAAAAGATTTTAAAAAGATCTACAAGAAATTTTTACACTTTTATTATCCCAGCCTCTAAATAAATTTCCGATGATCGCAAAATACGTTTAAATACATTTAAATTCATACAGATTTCGTATTTATTAATACAAAGACATGATTTAAATTTTTTAATAACTTATTGCTATGAGCTACTTGGCCTTTTAGCCCAGATCCGGCAGATACTGCAAGCAAAGACCAGATGTGGGGGCAACTCCACATACCTGACCTTTAACCAGCTCCCATTTCCCACCTCTCGGGAGCTGGTCCCCTTTCCCCTCCCCCTCCCTCTCTCTCCACATTAAAAAACGGCCTTGTGCCTAATTTGCTCAGTGGGGAAGCAAATAAATACAATCTGTTCCGGCAGATACTGCAAGCAAAGACCATATGTGGGGGAAACCCCACATATAAGACCTTGGTCAATATAGGGACAACCCTTCATACCAATTGTCACTATCCAGCTCCCCTACTCTCCGGGGAGTTGGTCCCCATTTCCCCTTCACTCCTCACATTAAAAATCGGCCTTGTGCCTAATTTGCTCGGTGGGGGAGCAAATAAATACCTCAAAGTGTAGTATCTGTTCTTCAGATGCTTCACTTCCATTTCTTGTTCTCATTCAGTGGAGGAGAAATCCTTCACGACTGAGACAATTTTTTATTTTTGTACCTTTCCTCCACATTAAAAAACGACCCTGGTGTCTAACTCTGTCCCGTGGGGAGGCATTGTAAATAGGTACAATCGAAACCTTAATATATAGCGTTCCAGCTGCGTTCTCTGCCGATGTCGTTATCGAGAGAAAGACAATAAAGTCTTATTATTAGAATGAAGACTTTTATCAAACTTGAAGAATTGAATTTTATATGAGCATGCGATAAAAATATGTCGGCCAATTGAAATGAACATATCGCATTTCAACTCACCGATATTATGCGTTATTAATATTAATAAAAAAAAAAAAACAGTTTATTAGTTATAAACCATCGTTGGTGTATGATTACTATTTCCTCTTAATTTCAATTTTATGGACACAGTAGTTTAAGAGTTTACCTATTGAATATTTACACATACACATACATCTACTATTTTATTTATATAGATTTTTTTTCTTAGTAAATTTTGAATTATATATTAAAGAAATATGAATATGAAATATGAAGATATATTTAACTACGGATTTCATTTGGTTTCAACTTGACTTTTGTAATTATTCTCGAAAAGATGATGTGTGGGCATTTAATCTCGGACAAATTGCAATGGAGGACAAAAGATGCATGTTGAATTTGATTTGAAAGAAACGCTTAACAAGAATATAAAATATGTGATACGGAAATTGTTAAAAAAAAAATTTAAATTAAATATATCTTAGCAATTTAGCCAAGAATAAGAAAGACTTCACGAATAAAAAATGAATATTTTTAACATTCTCAAGAAATAACTTATTAGTTTAAAACATAAAAACGTTCTCAAGAATTTTCCTTGTAAGTTGAAATCATTTTTTATGAAAAAAATGATGAATGAAGGTGACGTCATTATCGTCTAAATGTCTAAAGAAACATTTCTTCTCAAGTATAATCGTGTGTGCTTGTTTTTTTTTTTTTTTTTTTTTTTGTTTGTTTGTTTTGTTGCGTTTACTTTGTTTTTTTTTGTTTTTTGTTTTTTGTTTTTTTTTGTTTTTTTTTTTTTGTTTGTTTGTTTTGTTGCGTTTACTTTGTTTTTTTTTTGTTTTTTGTTTTTTGTTTTTTTTTCGAATGTTGTTTTCTTTACGCAACGTTCTGATTACTTCTCTCTTTGCTGCACCACTCCAAATTACGAGTTCCGTTCTCACACCATAACAATAATGATCATACATCATTACTAACAAAGTCCAGATCTTAAACTTTGATCTTGACCGTGAAAAATAGTGTGCACCATCTCTAGGTCGGAGACCATCATCATGTCATGTTCGGTCATTATCGCTTCAGTAGTGTGGATAGTAGGAAAGTATATATACATAGACTATGACTTTGACCTTGGACTTTAACCTTGAAAAATGGTGTGCACCATCCCTACCTGGGAACCATCATCATGTTAGGTTTGGTCGTGATTGGTTCAGTAGTATGGGCTGTAGAAGAGTTGTACACACAAACACACATACGCGGACGTTACTATTTTATATATAGATAATGATATTAGAAAAGGAGACTACATCAAAAGGAGTTCACTTTCATATTCTTATTCAGGATTGCCAGATTTTAAAACCAAATTTTGCGAATTTTGGCCTTTTTTAGAAGCAGTGTAACGTATGAACTAACAAAGTAAAGTAAAGACAAAATATTATTTGTATTTTGGTGGATTTGATTTTTAAGTTACAATCAAACAAACGATGTCCAAAGAGACAAAATGATTTTTTGGTGTGCTTTTAATTGTTTGTTTTGGTTTTCAATAGAAATATCTCCGTACTTATGACTACATAAATGATGCGGACGAACGCTCAGTCGATTATGCCGAACGCAGAATAGACGCCATTAGACAATATGTCTACGCTAAAATACCTGTTACTCTCTTTACAAGTATATATATTTGACCACTAAATTAATATTATATATTATACATTTTTAATTTAAGTTGAAATCAGATAAACTATGTTCTAGTGATATAATAATAAACTCTTTTTTTTACTAATTGAAACTCTGTGTTTTTTCTGATAGGAATATTTCCGAACTTATGGCTACATGAATGATGTAGACGCACGCTCGGTTGATTATGCTGAACGTTAAACAGACGTTGTCAGGTAAGTTTTTTTTACGATGAACAGCGATTTCTCAGGTAGAGTATGTCTCTTTACGCTCGGGCAAATTGCAATGTAGGACAAACGATTCATATTAAATTTTGGTTTGAAAGAAATTCTTAACAAGAACAAGAATATATGATACGGAAATTGTAAGTTAAAACTCTCTTAACAATTTAATAATGAATAATAAAGATTTCACGAATAAAAATGAACACAAAATGAAATTTCATTGTACATTTCTAACATTCTTAAGTTGGTTTAAAACATAAAAAATGTTCTCGGGATAACCTGAAAGAAAATTGCTTATCAAGGTCTAAAAGCCACTCTTGGATAAGGGTGTAGGAGATTACCAGTTCTTGATTAGCAACACTTGGAGAGGGTTTTAAATAATGGTTTAAATGGCTAGAATATGAAAGCGGCTATGTTGCATGCAACATGGACGCATTCTCGTTGTATTTTGTTCCATAGACAGAAAAATTGGCTAATCAATATTTTCCATTAAATCCAAACATTTAAAATTAAAAAAAAAACAATGAAATTATATCGCAAATTTTCAAATTCTCAAGATAAATCGTCAAAACGTTTATGGAAAAAGAGAAAAATTATTGATGCGAAACTTTTTATCATTTTGAGTTTTGTTTTTTTAAATTTAATCAGTTTGAAATCTGAATTGTCCTTTTAATGACTTGAAATCATTTTTGATGTGAAAGTGTGATCAAATGAAGATATGACGTCATCATCCTTTAAATGTCCAGCTGCTACAGGAATGTCGACCCAATAAGTCTGTATATAAATAGAAGCGAGATTTAGTGAGATTGGAGAAACTCTCTTGAAACGCATCAGGAACAAAGAGAAAAATGTTGACGTTGTTTGTATTTCTTCTTACTTGGTCCGCAGTGGCTGGGAATCCGTCCTCGCAATATGTAACTCCTGGCAGCGCTGAACAGGAGATAACACCAAGTTCATATGATTTAAATGTTGACGTGAGTGAATTTTTTTTTTATTCTCGGAGTTTCGCTAGGTGTATCAGAATTTTTGTAGAAATTTTTGGCACCCTTAACACGAAACTACAAATAAAATATAAAAAAACTCGTAATTTCTCTATTAAAGGTGGGTTGTTTATTTTCTTTATGGATTATACTTCCAAAATAAACCATTAAAGTTGTATAAAAAGTAATAGAAATATTTTTTAAAAAATAGTAATGAAATTAATTAAATGTTACGAGTTCAGTATTTTTCAATTTTTAAACCTTAAAAATCTATCAAAATTTTTCTATTGATTCTATTTTTACGATATTTTCAGGGTCAATGTGAAATTTTATGCTCTTTATAATAAACCGAATATAATATTTTAGACAAACGTTTTTTTTAATTCACGTCCATCCCATTTTCAAATGTCTATTAAAAAGTAAATAATTAATTTATGTACCAAAGTTTTATATATCACAAATTGAAGATAAGAGATCAATAAATAATATATTCAAATTTAAAACAAAAAAAGAGTGTTTTTTAGAAATTTACCTGTAAAGTCCGAAGTTTAAAACTTTTTTTTAAAAAAACACGTTGTTTTTTTTGTTTTTGTTTTTTCTTTTTGTTTTTTGTTTTTTTGTTGTTTTTTTTTTACTGAAACCTTGGTCATTGCTCCTTTAATTGAAAACAAATTAGGGCTTGAATTACATTTTTCGAGGAGTTATAAGCTTCGAAAGATAGCGGGTGGAATTATTCAATAGTTTTCACGAGATTTCTGACACTGCTAGAGTTTCGCTATCTTAGAATGCATACATAACAAATAAAAGCGAACTTTTTATTTAATTTTTTTTTTTTTTTGTGTTTACCAGAAACTTAGTTGGCAAAGTTTACGTATATAATTCTTAGGACAACTCTGCTGTTTTACTCGAGACATTCCTGACTTGATTTGAATGGAAATTGACTACCCCTTTTGCTAACATATTCGAGGCTAGGCGGCGCTTTATTAGTATCATTTTATTTATTAGTATCATATTCACAATGTGTAACTCCTGACAGCGCTGGACAGGGGATAAGACCAAGTTCATATGATTTAAATCTTGACGTGAGTGAATTTTTCTTTTCTAGAAGTCTCATTGCCTTCCCACAAAAGTAAAGTTGGGCACTAATATATGTGTTTTAATGTGAGTATCGAAGTAAATAACATAGGACGCCAATGGCAAATATAGCTAAGCGTTTTCAAGGAGTATTTCGAACTTTTTTTAGATGAGTAATCTATCAGTCTGTTATGTTTCAAGTTGGTCTGTCATAATTCGGCTTTAAATATCATTGTATTGGATTTCAATATACGAACAAGGTCTTAGCATCAGAATCTTAATTTTACTAATTCAAACTTCCGGTAGAAATAGCGTAAAAAGAAGTATATTTACATACGGCAAACATTTTCATCTTTTAGCGCACAGATTAAATAGACGTATTATTTTGACGTGTTTCTGTTTTCTTCTCTTTTTAAAATTTATATACGGTTTATATCATTTAAACTAAAAAGCTCATTATAAAATAAAGTTTGTAAAATTTGTTTCTTGTTAATGGGTCTCAAATTTTATTGAATTTCGTTTGAAAATAATGGGCAACCTACCTTTTATTCGCGTTTGTAATGATTGTCTTCGCGTCATCATTTCATTGGTTGATTTGAGTCAGGTAATAGTTTACTTATCTCTCCACGGTGACAAAGTTAGACACAAGGTCGCTTTCATATACAGGGTGGTCAAAAAGTCAGGTAACATGTTAAAGGTAGAAAAAACAATATGATCCATTATAATCTCTATTCGTTTAATATTATTTCTTGGATAAAATTTTTCCACAACGATGGATTGGTCGCCGTGGCCCAGTTGAATGGCCAGCCAGATCTCCGGATCTTACCTCTCCTGATTTCTGGCTTTGGGGCTATGTAAAGGATAGCGTTTATGGCAAGAAGCCTGATACAATAGCGTCTTTAAAGTTATTTATTGAAGAGGAGATTGCGCGGATATCAGCTGACATGCTTACACGTGTTACACAATCAGTGGTTAATCGCTTCCAGCGATTGATAGAGAGAAATGGACGACAATTAACAAAATAAACATATTTCATGTTTGTTTCATTTTATATTTCAATGTATGGTACTTAAATATACGTGTATTGCTAATATCGTTTTTCTTTAAAATGTTACCTGACTTTTTGACCACCCTGTAGTTAAAATCCAGCTCCCCACGGAGATGCACTCTGAATTTAGACAAAGATAAAATTGCCCCTGGTTAAAAGGATTTCTCTTTTCGTACCGAGAACCGAAAAGCTAAAATGTAGTCTAAGAATAGGAATTAAGCCAAAAAATTCTGGGAGATTTTAATCCAAGAGTTGGGTGGAACATAAATGTAGGAGTAATGCGGACTCCAAGTACATGAGAGGAGAATTATTGATACACATTTCCAGGGAGTATTTTCTAGTTCTTTTCATGAAACTGAAGATCATCATCATCATCTATTTCTTTTAAACACAGATTCACAGCACTATGAGAGTTTATATTCTGTAAGTTTCACTACGTTCCCACAAGAGTTTAGAGACATTAATGGAGGTTTTGATGTGGGAGTCGCTTTGCGTCGCATGGGAGAGCGAGGACGAATTACTACGAACATTTCCAAGAAGTATTTTTCTTCTTTTTTTTTTAAAAGATGAATACTCCTATCTCTGTAAGAGTCTCGGTCGGTCTGCCGTGTTTATATTATTTTGTTATAATTAAGCTTTAAATAACATGAAAGTGAATTGCGACACACGACATAATCACGTATACACACCGGTTCCCGTTAGATCACCGAAGTTAAGCAACGTTGGGCCTGATCAGTACTAAAGTGGGTGACCATTTAGAAATTCCGGGTGCTGTATTTGCTCTCCGATTATCGCAGCATTGTTTACAGTCGTCCAGGACCTCTCCTTACAATTGAAATCAAACAGTGCCGTTTGTGGTTAGAGATTGCGCAACCTTTCCTTTATGCCTCCAGGCTGATCAACTAGTCCTCGTCATTCCGATAGACGGGCATCCATTGAATTGCGACACATGAACCGTTCTTGGCTTTAAAAAATTTGGATCAGTAATTCACACTTCCGGTAGAAATAAGAAAAGACGTGACGTACTTTCATATTGCAGTGATTCCCATTGCTAAGCGCGCAGATTTAGTGGACGCACTTTACGAATCATCTTTTGTTTAATTGTATTCTCCTATCTCTTTTCTTTTTTTTTTTTTTTCAACGATGCTAAACCAGAAAATCTAGAAGACAATTGATAGTTCCGTTTTTTTTATTTATTTTAGTCTTTCATCAGACCAATTCCAAATAAATACGGTATTTCTATTGTAAAATATATATCTATCTAGCTAGCTAGCTAGCTAGCTAGCTTTTTTCTACTAAACTAATGTCATTCCATCTGCATATACATATCTATCTTAAAATTTACCCTTCTATCTTTATATATGACATTTGATCAGTAAATTAATATTATATACGAGTGGGACCCGTAGAAATTCCACGGAATAAAAAAATATATTAAATCAACAAATAAGTTTTAATAAAACTGATACTTTTTCTGGTTAGCGCAAAAAAAAATATTTCGGGCAGAAAAAAAAACTAATAAAACGCAGCAAATATGAATTTATAAATCTTTTTTATGAAAATAATGTCCACTGTATTTTAGATATAGAAGTGACCCAAATGAGATAAATTAATAAGTACTAATACTTACAAAACTGTTTAAACGTTGTCTTAAGGAGAATAGTTTCCCATCTCCCTGGAAAATCTCATCAGTATGCCCTGTATTTAAGAATTCAGGTGATCGCTCATCCCCCTCTCAGTACAGGCCAATAAGTCTCCTGTGCGTCATGAGTAAGTTGCTAGAATCTGTGTTAAATACAGAAGTAATCAAACATCTCAACAAAAATAACCTTCTTAGTGACACTCAATATGGTTTCCGTTCTGCTAGATCTACAGCAGATGTCCTTACAGTTATATCGCATAGGATTAGCAAATCTCTCGACGGTGGCAATCTTTCTAGGGCAATTGCTCTTGACATATCTAAAGCCTTTGATAGGGTATGGCATAAAGGTTTACTTCATAAGATCGCTAGCTATGGTATAGCTGGAAAAGTCTTCTCAATTATTAAATCATTTCTCTCTGATAGGTTCATAAGAGTAGTAGTTGAGGGGCAAAAATCAGAAGCTCACAGTATTAATGCCGGTGTCCCTCAGGGATCCATCCTGGGCCCAACTCTTTTCCTGATCTACATTAATGATCTTCCAAATCATATCCTTACATCATTTGTAGACATTTATGCTGACGACACTACCATTTATGGTAGCACATCTAAGACAGTAAACGACCAAGTTCTCTCCAATTCTCTCTCCTCTGATCTTGAGCACGTTGTACAATGGGGAAAGGAGTGGCTGGTTACTTTTAATGCATCTAAAACCAAGCTTCTCTCTTTACATCATCAACATTCTAATTCACATTTGTCATCAATTGAAATGAATGGCTCTCGTCTTCAGGAGGCCTCAAGTTTTGACAAGCTTCTGGGCTTGACCATTACTCCTGATCTTAAATGGAACATGTATATCAAATCTGTTGCCAAGGCCGCTGGAAAAATGGTGGGATCTTTCTATCGATCCAGTAGATATCTCACTGCTGATGCTATTCTCTACCTATATAAGAGCCAGGTACGTCCAAGGATGGAATACTGTTGCCACATCTGGGCAGGAGCTGCTAGAAAGGACTTGTCCTGCCTTGATAGAGTTCAAAATAGACTTCGTAGCCTCGTAGGAGATGTCCTTTTCTCCTCCTTGCAACCTCTATCTCACAGAAGAGATGTTGCGAGTTTGTCTCTGATGTATCGTTATTTTCATGGAAAGTGTTCAACTGAGCTTCAATCTATGGTCCCCCCTCGCCAAACTTTCACAAGAAACACTCGTCTAGCTGTAAACACTATCAATAATTTCCCCCACTCTTTATCTGTGCCTAAACCTAAACGTAGATTCCATGAACAAAGCTTCTTTCTTAGAACTGCACGCCTGTGGAATTGTCTTCCGTTTTCCTGCTTTCCGGATGACTACAATATGGTTGTGTTCAAGTCTAAAGTAAATAAGTTCTTGATGAGCCGTTCCATATAAGTTATCAAATTTACCAAATTTTCATTACTAATGATTACTATATTGACCAATTTCTACTGTACACTCTTTAAACCTTATCCTTGAGTGGCCTCTGGGCCTTGATAATGTGGTGACGCCTTTGTAAAAAAAAAAAAAAAAAAAAAAAATTACTCAGAAAGTAATATTGTGCTACATAGTTCAATAATATTTAATTTACTGCGTCAGTTTAGCACTTCTTGACAGATAATGTTCTTTTTTTGTGAAATTTGTTTGTTTGTTTGTTTGTTTGTTTGTTTGTTTTGTTACTTTTAGTCTTTCTTTTTTCTTTTTTTTTTTTTGGTGGTGTTGTCTTCGAATGTTCCTTTCTTTACGTAACGTTTAGCTGACATCTTTCTCTGGTGAAGAACGGATGCATGTCGAAACTACTAGTTCGTTTCTCACATTATTACAACAATGGTCACATATTATTATAATGATATTAGAAACTCTTAGCCCGTAGCAGGGTGAATTGGTATTACCCGGGCAAGCAACAGCGTTACACACTGTCATATTCTTGTCCAGGGTTGCTAGATTATAAAGCCAATTTATTTTATGGGCAGAAAATCTAACACGCAGCAAATATGAGTTTACAGATATTTTTATGAAAATATTGCCCATTGTATTTTAAATATAGAAGTAACCACAATGAGATAAATTAATAAATACTAATAAATACTCAGAAAGTAATAGTGTGCTACATATTTTAACACAAATAATATTATCACATTGTAAAATACAATCTTTAATTTATTCCGTCAGACTAGCACATCTTGACAGGAAATGGTTGTCTTTCTTGCCCATTTTTTTTTTTTTCGAATGTTCCTTTCTTTACATAACGTTTATCTGACATCTTTCTCTGGTGAAGAACGGGTACACGTCGGAGACTTCCTTTCTCACACCATTACAACAATTGTCATATATTATTATTATAATGATTATAATTGAAAACGAGCCTACATCAAAAGGGGGTTCACTCTCATATTCTTGTCCGGGGTTGCCAGATTTTAAAGCCAAATTTTGCGAATTTGGCCTTTTTGGAAGCAGTGTAACGCATGGATAAATGAAGAAAGCAATAAGCAGAATATAATTTGGATTCTGAAAGATTTGATTTTTAAGTTACAATCAAACAAACGATGTCCAAAGAGACAAAATAATTTACCTTTTTTTATATATTTAATTCTAATTGTGTGTTTGTTTTTGCTTTTTTTTTCTGATAGGAATATCTCCGTACTTATGGTTACATGAATGATGTGGACGAAAACTCAGTCGATTATGCTGAACGCAGAACAGACGCCATTAGGTAAGTTATTTGCAATGAACAATGTTTCTAGGATATGCTTTACAGTTGCGTTTAAAGACAAGTTCTATAATGAATTATTTATATTAATCAAAGATTACAGATATTAATAGCTTATATTGCAAAAATTCCAAAACATAGTAATTATGATTTAAAATGTTTGAACAATTCACCAGCAATAATATCCACCCGTATATGCGTTTCTAAAACACAGTTTTATTAGTGGAATTACATTGAAATACAGGGTGAAACGATAAAATTGTCGCCGTAGGAAAGAAGATTCCATTTCCGTTTGATGAAAACTTGTTTGTTTGTTGTTACAGATCATCTACTAGTTGGCCAGTTGTGTAAAAATTTTAAGAGCGATAGGAGCCTTCTGAGAGTGACACAATGTTCAACGAGCGAGATCGGAGATGCGACGCAGTACATTTCATGCTCTCTACGATCCAAGTTATGAAAACAGGACCATTGCCAGCGCCCACAAAATGCATTGCTGGATTGCCATGAATAACAGGGATATGTTGACGGTGATGAAAACAAAGATTACGGGCACGGTTATAGTCTTTAGTGTGGTTTCAAGTAAGGGTCACATCATGCCACCTCATCTCTTTGAAGACGGCTTGAAAGTCAACACCAAAATGTACCTGGATTCGCTGAAGAGTGTGATAATCCCTCGGTGCAATCAGGTGGACGCTAGCAGACCCTGGGTGTGGCAGCAGGACTCGGCGCCAGCGCATGTCCAAAGAAACCCAAGCTTGGCATCAGAAAGAGTGCCACGACTTTGTACCTTTCTCTCACTAGCTCCCCTTCTGCGTCGGTGCTTGTGTAACAGGTATGCTCCCAGTTCCGGACCCGTATCAAGGTAGGGATTGAGGCTCAAGGGGGGCTACATTGAATAGACGTCAGCTCTACTACATAATCAAGTTTCCTGAATTGATTTTTTCGATAAAAGTTTTAAAATAAAGCTGTAGTGTTTTGTTTTGTTTTGGGGTTTTTTTTTTCCTTTTGGGCGACAATTTTTTTTTTCCTTTGGGGCGACAATTATCGTTCCACCCTGTAAAGTAATGCCTTCTAATTGTTTCTTCTGTTGCATTTATTGAGGGTGTGAGACTAAAAAATCAATCCCTGTTATAGACGTGCCACAGAAGCAGAAATGTGTCATTGAATTCCTGGTAAAAGTGCATTAAGAATGGTTGGTTACGATGTAGAAAAATTAACGTGAAGAAGGGTATTTATTGACAATGGTTGTAGCTAGATGAGTTCTCTTGGATGCCATTCATAAAATGCAATGTATTATCGGCTGGATATATCTATAGATTTTTGTGAATCAGTAGTTAACTTGCATAACTTCCTCCCTGCGTTTAAACAAAACTTTTATTTAAATGTTCAGTTTTGTTGTTGGCGTCCTTCCGTCTAGATAGACGATGGAGAATCGCGCTTGAAGGTTGTCATGAGTAGTGGTAGTTGTTGCTGTGACAGAGCAGACCGATGCGGAAGTGGCAGATTCTGTTGCACTTCCCGCATGGATGCCCTCTGTCATGCTCTGCCGATGCTGCTGCTGATGTTGTCCTTTTGTGCCTGCCTCTCTTCATCTCCCACTGTTCACTTCTTCTCTCCTCGCTCAGCCGGGCACACTTCTTGACTTTGACCCTCTAGGAGTCACAGTCTGCAGTGTAGGATTCAAGGTCAACAGGGTTGATGTTGCCAGATTTTAAGTCCCTTTTGCACACACCCTTAATTCTGAGGAATAATCTACCGGTTGGTCTGCTGCTAGCTGAATGCTCGCCATACAGGATGTCTTTGGGGATTCGGCCATCCTGCATGCGAACAACGTATTCTAGCCAACACAGACGTCTCTGGGGTGGTTATTATTATTAGAAGAAATTAATAAACATTCGTATATGTTTCGTTGTTCTTATTTAGTGTTCTTGTTTGTATTAGAAAGTCTACAGTGATAGACAGTCTTAGGAGAGATTAGAGTCTTAGGAGTGTTCATGCTGTAAGAGATGGAGACATTAACAAGTATATATAAAGAGAGAGACAGTTGTACAGTTTTATAAACACAAAGTTCATATTAATACAATTTGAAAGGTGAATAGTTTCCAGCCAAATTTGTATTTATTAAATATTTTAACAGAATCAACAATTTACTGGACATTCCGTTTAAAACCTATTCTTCTTTAAAACTTATCTACAGGGTTCGATTCCCGTTGTATCTGATTTTATTTTCATTTAACTAATTCTCTTTATTTTTACTTTCATGAAAAGGGGACAAGCCTTTTCATGTAACAAGAGGAGGTCAAACCTGCTTGGAAGATTTGATTTGGCAAGAACGTCTTTGTTCAGAACGCGGTTCTGCCATGTAATGCCTAAGATCTTCTTAGATTGCGCAGGTAGAAGGCGTTTAGTCTGCACTCTTGACGCGTGTAGAGGGTTCATGTCTCACTGCAGTTAAAAACGGGCAAAAATTATAGCCGTGTACTTGTGATATTTGATTTATACCATACTGGGTTTCATTAAGAGTCACACTTCTTTGTTTACAAAACCATTCGGCAGAAGCGACGTCAGACAAATGTTAAGGTACGGATGACCAAAACTGTACATAATGTAGCTTTTTTAAGCAAATATAAAAATAGATGTTTTGGTAAATTTTTACTTGGTTTTTACCTCAATATTTTCCTTTAAAATGGCGATTTTTGTAGGTGTTTGAATATGCTGAAAACCAATATCGCATTTAAATTTTCCGCAAGTAGTTTTCCTTATATTAAACAATGTAATTTCTTATAGTGAAAGTGGTGGTCATTGTTGTATGCGCAAGCGGGTACATTTTGGCATAATTAATATGCTCATTATTCCATAGATAGCTATTACATATACTGGCCCAAAGGGTCACAGGTATTCTAGTATTATATAAACTTTAAACAAAAAGGTACATTGTGTATACACGAATAAAAAGTGAAATGTCACAAAAGAATTGCCTAATTTGGAATGGCGAGAATAGCAAATTTAAATAAAATTAAATAATGACCAAGCTGTACAGATGCCATAAAACAGTTTATTGCAAGCTTTACTGCTCAGATTGACATAAAGTGACGGCTGCAGATTGTTTATAAAATCGGGGTACATTGGTTCAAAAAGGATCAAGCTTTGCTGACACCGGCATGTGGAAAACAAAACATTCCAATCTCTTTGTTTTTAATATGTGTCTGTCTATCTGTTTGTTTGTCTGTTTCTATCTATCTATCTATTTATCTATCTATTTATCTATCCTGCTTTTCGTCACGAAGAAAGAGATTTCAATTTGAATCCGATCGCGGTCGGCGACGGGCGTTCAAATCAGCACTCCAAAGTTCCACCGCAAAAGGATTCTTTATCTTTGTCACAAGACACCAATTAAGCAATATTACCCGAATTTCAATTTGTTCATGATTCCTCTTAACGCTGCTTTAGTCACTTGGATGTTCCAAATATGGTCAAGCACATGGGGTGTTTATGCACTCCAATGCAAAAATTTTATAATGTTATTATTTTGTAAAATATAGTTATCTTGCTGGTTCAGGATATATCTACAGTCCCTATCGAACAGTTTAAATCACTTGTAGCTTGTTGATATTAATATAAAATAATACAATAAAATAAATTATAAAACTATGGAAAAAAATTTAAATTCGGAATTTACATCACATTTATTAAAAATAAAAATACCTACAGGATACACCAGTTGGTGTTATTTCCTAATATCTATGATGAACACAAAATGTTTCCATAAATTGAAATAGCAAGAAAAATGAATATGAATGTATTACATAACTATTACTCTGAGACCTTTATGCAGGCGGATGTTCTGGAGTCTCCTCTTTAGAGTGTCCTCTAATAGCACCAGGCATACTTTCTTGATGAATTGGCGGCGCTTCATTTTATTTTGTGGATCGAGAACATAAAGGACATACGAATTTACACAAGAGATCTTTAGGAGAGCAAAGAATACTATACTTACTCATCATCATGTGCGCCACATCTACTCCTCTTTTGGTTGAATCATAAAACGTAATGATTTCAGGTTTCTGCTTTTTATCATTGTGCATGCTGCTAATGATGCTAATGATGCTAATGATGCTAATGCTGCTAATGCTGCTAATGCTGCTAATGCTGCTAATGATGCTAATGATGCTAATGAGCACCACATCTTTTTTGTGACTTATTCTTTTAGTATGTATGAGTCTAATGTAAGGTTTTCTCCAAATCCAAACATGCTGTCCAGGAAATGGTCTATTCTTTGTCACCAAGAAATCTGAGGGAATCTCAGGTTTATTCTTTCTGGGGGTCCCCGCTGCAGCCAACTTATGGTTATGAATTAGGGATTCCAGTTGTGGATAACTGGTATGCTAATTATCAAATGGTACATTTCTAGCAGACCCAGACATATCAGAAATAAGCCTTGTGCCCCCCCGCCTGTGATGAATTATACTTCTTCTCAGTCTTGAATGGCCCATCTGGTTGTATTCCGGCATATATCTCCATGTTATATATAGATACATAGAAAGTTTTTGCATGTATTTTGATACCATATTTGCCTGGTTTACTGAAGATATGTTGCCTAAAAGGACAATGGCCCCTAAATGCTATCAGCATTTCTATTTATAGTCACATATTCTGATGGGCTGTAGTTCTTTTTGCAATTTTCAACAAACATCTAAAATATTTGCCTAACTAGGATAAACTAATCCACTTTTTTCCTCGCGTGTTGTTTTGTTGTCAAATCGTAGACAACACAGCAGAAAACGAAAGCGATTCAGTGACATAGTCAACCTAACAGCTCGATACCAGTACCATCTGCTTTCCAAATATCAGCAAGGTGCAGTCTGCTAGCGTGATATGTACCAGCTAGCATTAGCATGCCAACCAGTGCCTTTTGTTCCACAGGATTGAGCAATACTTCCCTTTCTGCATCGTGATTATCGATTTAGTATGCTCTACTAATAAACCAATTCTTTCTAACGTAATGAAGACTCCCCAGAAGTCTGCAATAGAATTGGCATCTAGAGCTGGTCCTTTTAGTTTTGATGTAAATTTGATAACATCGCTAGAACGAGTACTGTAACGCCTCCCTCGAGGAGGTGGCTAGGACTCTTATTTCACTGGATCTCGTATGCTGAAAGCGAATATCGAAGCGGCAGGCAGGAAGAAAGACAACGATTGTAGTCTATCTACAAAAGCTTAATTCTCATAAAATTATGTACAAATGTTTTTACAATTCTTATTCAGATTTTTAAGTTCTTTTCAAAGTCTCAACTTTCTTCATAGACAGCGACCGACGGATGGATGAGGTAGGGAGGGGTCACGTCTCTTCTCTACTCTGATCTGAACTCTGTTCGACTCAACTCTTCTCGCTCTTCTAATTAATTTTCGCACATCAGTCGTATATATAGTAAGGTAAGTGGATGGGGTTGGAAATTCTCCCCCAGCCAATAAGATTTCGCCACGAAATCTCCACGAAATCGAAAGCCCCAGGTCCCTGGGTGGGCACCGTTCCCACACTGAAATTCTCTCACCAATTTCAAGGACAGATGTCAATTCTGACACCCGACTCTGGGTTCATGTAAGGCCAGATAAGGTTCTAAGTGAAATTTCCTGTCGTCAACTTTTAGCCGTAAAAATATATTTCTCTTGTTTTCAAACAATATCTATTTTGACATGAAATAAAATATGTATATTTATATTCTCTATCTTAAATCCTTGGGTTATCTGGCGTCACCCGGGAATACAAAGCTACCTCAGCGTAGTTCTAACGCTCCTCAATGGGGGATTACGTTACAGTACGAGCTAGCAACTTAGGAGCATTCTTCTTCCAACATGTTATTTCTGTCTTTTCCCTTCCATCCATCAATTTTTTGTTTTTTCATTTGGGGTTGGTCTAGTAGATCATCTGAGTCAGATTCATGGCAGTCAGAGTCATGAACATGTTCATCCTCTTCTAATTTTCATCGCCTTCACTATAGGAGGTAGGACTATTCCAATATTTTTTCGTCTTCTGAACTACTTACTTTTGTTGCATCCAACAGCTTCTGAATCCTTATCGTAATCCAAGCATATAGATATTACATTGGTTAAGCTCATAGTAACAAGACTGAAAGAGTAATAAATTGTAAATAAAATAATAATCCCATCAAAACTTATGATAAAGAAAATATCAAAACATTAATCCTATATTAAATATTACGGACCAGCTTAATCTTACATAACATGCGTTTATATCTACAAATGTTCATTCCCACTGCAAAAATACAAAAATACATAAATCATAAAATCATACCTATGATAGTTAGCTGTGGTGACTAGATACCGCAGAAGGATAAAGCGACGTATACCTTCAAAACTAAGATATACCTTCAAAACTAAGATATACCTTTAAAACTAAGATATACCTTCAAAACTAAGATATACCTTCAAAACTAAGATATACCTTCAAAACTAAGATATACCTTCCAAACTAAGATATACCTTCAAAACTAAGATATACCTTCCAAACTAAGATATACCTTTAAAACTAAGATATACCTTTAAAACTAAGATATACCTTCAAAACTAAGATATACCTTTAAAACTAAGATATACCTTCAAAACTAAGATATACCTTCAAAACTTAGATATACCTTCAAAACTAAGATACAACTACAGAATACTACATGTGCTATACCCTCACCGAGTCAGAAGAGTATTGAGAGGGAAGGAAAAGAAATAAGTTGCCAACTGGGAATTATGAGCACTTAAGCAAAGTTGGGAGTTACAAAGCACCCTATGGGACTAATGCAGGGTTAAGGTTAAGCCTGAAATGTGCGATATTTGCTAGAATAAAAGCCATGTAATTAGAATGATGATTCTAGGCATAAGGTTTAGTTGTATTATATATTGATTTTAATCTTCTTAGAAGGGCGTAGAAGTAGTGCAAAACTTTTTGGGGTAATTTTTAAGATACATTTAAAATCTTTTTAAAGTTAGTAGATCGTTATATTAAAACTAATTAAGATGAACTAATTGAATATGAAAATTTTAGATCAATTCTCCATTTGACAATAGAAACGTCCGAATCAGTAGATTCGAATACAACCATTTTTACAGACCTTAAATGTCTTTTTTAAAACAGTTTACTATTATATATATATATATATATATATATATATATATATATATATATATTTTGTGTACAGAAAGTTGTTAGTTGAGACAGGTCATTGGTACCGTCGGTTTCAAGCCCGATAATAAGGCCCGTTTAAGGTATCCTTATCGAGCTCTCTTCAGCCAATATTCGTCTATCTTATAACCGGAAGTGTGAAGTATATATACCTCGCGAATCCACGTTCAAATCTCGTTTTGTTTAATCCCCCCCTTTTTTTTTTTTTTTTTTTTATCTATCTATATCTATCTATATCTATATATATATATATATATCGGGTAATGTAATACCTAATTTTCAACTTTGAATTATTTAAATTTAAGATCTAAGTTCGAAAAAATGTTTTTTTTATATGAATCGATTTTAATTTGAACCCCATTTAATTTTAAAATCTCTTTCCTTATGTATAAAAACTTTAAAATATGTATTGGTATCGGTTAAAAACTTAAAAATTCGTTTAATTATATCGAACATTTAAAAATTTCCAAAAATACGTTTAAAGTTTTTAAAAATATATTTTTAATTATATCGAATCACGTTTAAAAATTTCGAAATACGTTTAAAAATTATTTTTTAAAAACCCAAATCTTTCAAGGTTTGGGGAAGTGAGTATTTATCTATCCTAAGTGATTTCCCTAGTTTATTAACATTATTATATTTTTCTATAGTTTTAAATTCGAAATAGATTATAAATTACATTTATAAAATATAATATATATATATATGACATTAATTAAAAATCTATAATATAATTGCGATTAAAATCCAAGTTTACCGACTAATTATTTATGTATTTACAACTTTTTTTCCTTATATATATATATATATATATAAAAACAACATCTAAGTGTTGTTCTTTTCATTGATCCAATTTATTAGGAGACCCTTCCTTCTATGTATGCAACTTTTCAAAGCTTCACTCCTCACATTTAAACATTTTATTTTTGGGTCATGAATGGACCGGAGGATGTAGTATTTCTCTGCGTTACAGAGTGAGCATTGACTTAATTCCGGGACGTAGGCTGGTCTATGCTCTATTTTTCTCCATTTTATGGAAAAGGGTGTATTTTTTTCTTTAAGCTCCCACACGCGGGTAGCTAATGCTGTATTCATCCTTGTTTTAGCTCTAAAGGAGCTCATATGTGCATAATATCTTTGTTTAAATTGGCCTTTTGTCATACCTATATATATTTCCGGTATATTTGTGGATTGTTCCGTTACTGTGGCCTCATAGACAAGGGATTCAGCTTTACAATTACCCTCCAATGGACAGCTATTTTTGGTCCTGCAAGAGCAGCCTGCGTTATCTATCTTTTTTGGTTCTTTGGATATTATCGACTTTATTGATGGAGCTGTCGAGTAACTAACTTTCACCATGTTTCTATTAAAAAGTTTATGTAGTCTATGTGTTCTTGGAAAATGTTTGTCTAGAAGGCTAAGAAAACAATGCCCTACTCTAGTTTTAGTGTTCAATGAAAACGGAGGTAAGAACCAGATTATTTTCCGTTTCCTCTTTCGTTTTATATTTTCTTTATTCTGGGTTTGTTGAAATTTTATGTTTTCATTGAACCCACTTTGATGCAGTGCGTCATTATAATATGGTGCTGCTTTCTCGAACACTTCAGCGTTCGAAGAAAGCCGTGAAATCCTTTGGCTAATGTTCGCTACCATATTTTTAAACACTGTGGGTGGGTGGCATGAACCCTTATTTATATACATGAGTTTTTCATTTAGTTTGTGAAAGGGTTTGTGTATTTTCTTCTCGAGATCTAGAGTGGCATCTAAAAAATCTACTCTATCTAAATTTGTCTGTATTATTATTTTAAAGCCTAGTTCCTTAAAAAATTCAGTTAGGTCTTTTCTAAGCCTGTCTAGTGCACATCCATTGTAGTCACGCGATAGGCAAAGTCCATCATCTCTATATAATCCAAAAAGGTGATCTGGGAATTTATATTTCATGGTCTCCAGTAGAAAAAGTCCAACCAGATCGCAGATATCAGCACTGTCATACGCCCCCATCGCGACGTCAAAGGGGTCTTCGGGGTTTGATTTTTTGACCCACGTTTTATCGTCAAAAAATAAAAGGGTCTGTCGAGCTTGCATGATTGTTTCCTTATCGAGCTCACTTATCTTTCTATATTTTGATGCGAAGATCAACGATTTTTCTAGGATTTCCTTAGTGATTGAAGGGTAAAAATCGACGATATCCAGTTGTGTAAACTTACATTTGTGTGGTTCAGTTATGTTTTTAAACCAGTCCAGTACCGCGCTAGTGTCTGCCCACAAATTAAGATTTGATTTTCTTTTTATCTCTTTTACTATTTCTCTAAGTATAGACTTGCTAGCTAGACCGATTTCGCTTTTAGCCGGGTTTATTAACCTGCAGGTTGGCCTATTATTAAAATTTTCCTTGTGGTCTTTTAAAGTTATAAACACATTTTTCTTTGCTAACCTATTTACTCTGTATTCTATACCTAATTTTGTGGCAACTTCTGTAGCCTTTTGGTTAATAGATTTATAAGTATCTTTTCTTGCTACCTGGTATTTTTCTGTAATTGAGTTTAGTACAAGTTGTTTTTTCTGTTCCTTTTCCATTTTATATAAATTTTTCGTTTTATCTGAGAAAACAATCGTCTCATTTTCTCTTTTTATTTTTTTTTTTTTATTATTAGCTACCCGCGTGTGGGAGCTTAAAGAAAAAAATACACCCTTTTCCATAAAATGGAGAAAAATAGAGCATAGACCAGCCTACGTCCCGGAATTAAGTCAATGCTCACTCTGTAACGCAGAGAAATACTACATCCTCCGGTCCATTCATGACCCAAAAATAAAATGTTTAAATGTGAGGAGTGAAGCTTTGAAAAGTTGCATACATAGAAGGAAGGGTCTCCTAATAAATTGGATCAATGAAAAGAACAACACTTAGATGTTGTTTTTATATATATATATATATATATATATAAGGAAAAAAAGTTGTAAATACATAAATAATTAGTCGGTAAACTTGGATTTTAATCGCAATTATATTATAGATTTTTAATTAATGTCATATATATATATATATATTATATTTTATAAATGTAATTTATAATCTATTTCGAATTTAAAACTATAGAAAAATATAATAATGTTAATAAACTAGGGAAATCACTTAGGATAGATAAATACTCACTTCCCCAAACCTTGAAAGATTTGGGTTTTTAAAAAATAATTTTTAAACGTATTTCGAAATTTTTAAACGTGATTCGATATAATTAAAAATATATTTTTTAAAACTTTAAACATATTTTTGGAAATTTTTAAATGTTCGATATAATTAAACGAATTTTTAAGTTTTTAACCGATACCAATACATATTTTAAAGTTTTTATACATAAGGAAAGAGATTTTAAAATTAAATGGGGTTCAAATTAAAATCGATTCATATAAAAAAAACATTTTTTCGAACTTAGATCTTAAATTTAAATAATTCAAAGTTGAAAATTAGGTATTACATTACCCGATATATATATATAGATATAGATAGATATAGATAGATAAAAAAAAAAAAAAAAAAAAAGGGGGGGGGTTAAACAAAACGAGATTTGAACGTGGATTCGCGAGGTATATATACTTCACACTTCCGGTTATAAGATAGACGAATATTGGCTGAAGAGAGCTCGATAAGGATACCTTAAACGGGCCTTATTATCGGGCTTGAAACCGACGGTACCAATGACCTGTCTCAACTAACAACTTTCTGTACACAAAATATAAGTACGCTCTTAAAATTTGGATTTTCCTTTTAATTGAGCACTCTGCTGGAATTCTTTTTCCAAAAAAACTAATCATATATATATATATATATATATATATATATATATATATATATATATACTAACGGGGGAAGGGCGGCTTTGCCCGGTCGTAAAATACGCTTAAATATTATATTTTAATTTGTCCAGATTTCGTATATATTATTATTATAGAGTCGTCATTTCAAAAGTTTTTTTTAAAAAAAGCATTTCGTTGTAATCAGCTAGAATCGAAACCGAAAATGTAGCATTCGAAGCTGGTGACGTTACCTCTGTACCAACGTGACACGCACACAAACCGGTTCAAAATTAAAAAATTAAAAATAAACTAAGATAAATGTACAAAATGTTTAATGATTGTTTTTCAATTTTGACCCATTTTTTGACCCATTAAAAACAATTTTAACCGGCTAAAGACCCATTAAAAACGACCCGTAAAAATCCAATTATTTGAGACCACCTAGCGCCACTCTGCGACTTTTAGTTTCAGAGGAGATAGAGTTTTAAAATATGGAAACATACAGACAGACATATAGCCGTTCATATATTAAATTTAATAATAAGGTAAACCAGAATTACGATGATTAAGCAGTTTTCCAAACATATTTGTCATTGATTTTTCGCATCTCTTAAAAATGATCTGAAATTAAATACTCATATATCGCATAGCAGAAACAGTCAAAGAAGTTGTTACAATCTTTATAATATTTTGCTTGTTCCTTCCTTAGTTAGTCCATACGTTACGCTGTGAAAAAAAGGGCAGATGCGATTTTTGTTCTGTTTGAGACGTGTGATTTGTATATTCAATTAAACTAGTATGACCAACGAAATACGAAATATATTTAATCAACAAATACGTTTTGATAAAGCTGATATTTTTCTGAACTTTGTAAAAAAAATAGTATTTTGGAACAAAAAAAACGAATAACAAGCAGAAAATATAATTAATATTCATTATTAATATTAACAGTACTGTGAAACTAGTATCTATACAGAGAGAGAGAGAGAGAGAGAGAGAGAGAAGATAAGGGTGGGAGGGTGGTATATTTTCGACGATTTGCGTTCACACATGAGCTTTCTCTCTCTTTCTCTAGCTATCTCTTCTTCTTCTTCTTCTTCTTCTTCTTTGTTATGTGTACGATTATATTGATCGAATGCCATTGTTTTCTTTGTCTTGCCATTAATGTTCTCTCCAAGTTAATATCTAGAATGCTCAGGTTGGTTCTTTGTTTACCCGTCCAATAATCAAACACTATGTCCCGGGCAGTCTGTCAAACTCCAATATCTGTCCTTGCATCGCATTGTTGCATCCCTGTGCTTGCATTACAAGTACTTAACAGAATGTGCTCCAACGAACATGCTGCATTTGTACCACCTCAAAGTAAAATACCCTAACCAACTCGACTAACAATAAAATATCAAACTTCCATTATAGAAGTTCTCAGATGCGAAAAACTTTCAGTGGTTGTCTAGAATTCGTTGAAAAACAAAACCTACATGATGTATATACGCATGACCGAATGAAAACATTGTACACTAAAAGTCATCTAAATCGATCTCTATTATCGCAAATAAAAGAAATAAAATTTTGTGGGTAAACAGTGATGATATCACGATGCCATCTTGAAAACAGTATGAATGAATACGGGAAATAATTCCACATAATTTATTAAACTTGCGAAATTTTAGAAAGTCATTCTTAACATTGGGAGGATTATAAAAACTCAAATTCGGTCACAAAAAAAACTACTTGATCAATTTACGTTATGTTTTTAGTATATTATCTTCTCGTCACGGATACGTTCTTTATAGAGGTTTTTCGTGTTATTGTTTCATTAAATACAGCATAATCACGTTTACACACCTGTTCCCGTTGGATCACCGAAGTTAAGCAACGCTGAACCTGGTCAGTACTAAATGGGTGGCCATTTGGGACTTCCAGGTGCTGTATGTGCTCTCCGCTTATCTCGGCATTGTTTCCAGTCGTCCTGGACTTCTCCTTGCCACTGGACTCAAACAGTGCCGATTCGGGAGAGGTGTGGTTGCAAATTGCGCAACCCTTGCCTCGCAATTACACGTGCAGTTGCCCCTACAGGGGATATCCTTTGTCTTTCGAGACTGAACGGAGAATTATGGACAACCGCTACTCTAATCCTAGGGCTGCTCGCTATTGGAATATCCTCCCTGATCCCTTCTATCTCGAGTGTACCAACATGCAGAAATATAATTTTAATGTTAACAAACATCTTGCTGCACGATACCCCACCTAGAATGCTCCCAATAAATCTGGCCGCTAATCACAGTAATCCCTTACATCTCAGTGATAATATGCTTTGTTTTAAGTGAATAAAAGCTAAAACAATAAGTAAAACATAATTTATAATCGACAATATGAATACATGTTATTTTCAGAATTACGAGTAAGTTTTCTATCCTCGCTTAGATTATAGCAAAGATTTCAAAAATGGTATTTATTCCTTCTTTCTAAACATTCAACGTTATAAGGGGAGGATTAAGGGAAAGGGTTAGTAATCCTGGAAATGTAGTTGCGCTCTCTATAACGCTATATAACTGCACCGGGCAGTACCAAATTACGTAGCTTACGGACTGAGGGTTAGGTGTGGTCGGGGGTGTTTAAACTTGTCCAAAGATGTCCCATATGCTGAAAGGAAGGATAGGATATATTTTCGTTAAGATATCGTGACAGAAATTAATTTCGCAACGAAGTATAATAGACATTTTTAGGGACTCATAGTCTAGCTTGACGTATAAGGAAATATCGCGGTAAACCACGTAGTTTATATTAAGCAAGACACCATCTTGCAGGTGATAAGAATTAACTTGAAAGGTGAAAAGACCTCACGAGAAAGAGAGCGAAAGAGAATTAAAGATGAGCATGGATTAAGAGAGAGAGAGGGTGGGAGAGAGAGAGAAGAATTTCGGAGGAAACAAAGAAAGGGGAAAGAGATTTAAAGAGAGATATAGATTAAGAGAATTAGAATAGGAGGAGGAGGAGTGATCTCCAAACGACAGAGGAGGAAATGCTAATCTCGAAAATATGGGGGTTTTACATCTGCTATTTTTAGCACATTTGCTCGCTAATATGGGGATTTTTACATCTGCTGTTTTAGCATATTTGCTCGCTAGTTGTTGGGCCATACTCATTGGTTTGTGGGCTAAAGCCCAAAAGCTGGATACCTCCCCAAAAGAATTAAGTGGAAAAGCTCTTCCTCCTCTAACTGAGACACCATCTGAAATTGAAAAAGTCCTGCATCTTGAAACCGTTAAGAACACGAAGTTTAACTTTCCTTCGCACGAAGTGTATTTGAAATTAATTCATGCAATAATCATTTTCGTTTGTAAGAAAGTGATCGAGTTGTCCTTGATTATTATTATTTGTGGAAATAATCCAGTTAGGTTTCAGACTTACCCTAAAACCTGATGCCCGAACTGCAACTGCGAGAAACCCGTATCTGCTGACCAGTGCACCTGTAAAGAAGGAGCTCAGCCCCAACGAATGACAACGAACGGCCAGCGTGTTAAAGGTATTGCCATCCAGACTTAGGGTCGTGCGCTTTTTGTGCGTTTGAGAAACAGAGCGGTGATTTCCAGTGATTGGTGAGTGTTTGGTTATATTAAGAAGGCTTCAGCATTAGACGAAAATAAAAGTGTAGCCACGGGGACTTCGGGTTATCCTCTGGATTTAGAGATTGAAGACGAACTAGTTATATTAATTGGTCCCGTGAACCAGGATTGAGAGACATCCCACCCGGATCTGGTTGCATTCCACTACACCTCAGTGTAACAACTAATGAAAATGGAGTTATAGGTCCCCTCGACTAAAGTCAACTACACATCTTTTTATCATAAAACTAATTTCTTCGTACTTGTCAATTATTAAAATAAAATAATTACTGAAATACTGGTTTATATCTGCAGGTTATTCCAAAACTTTGCCAGTTTGGAAGTGACTGGAGAAATAAACGAAGAAACTCGAGAACTCATGTTAAAGCCTCGTTGTGGAATGAAAGATATCGAAGTAGACAAACCAGAAAATGGTAAGTTAATAGAACTTTCAAATTTCATGTTCACAAAAAATACATATCAGGGCCAATTTTTCATCTTATTATTATTCGCAGCTCGCACGAAATTTAACATATAACCAAAACAAAATGACACATCGATTAAATAATAATAATCGATATTTGACATCTAGTCGAAATAAATACACAAGTCTTGTCGATACAGGGGTTATAACCGGAAGTGACTCCTGATGAAGCTTATAATTAATATATCAAATGCCTTTCTGAATTTTTGAGATGCGGATTGATAATTTGTAATATTTGGATTATTCAGACTATTGCTCTCATCTTGAGTGTTATTTTCACAACGTTTCGATCGATGTAATTTCCAACCTTCTTCGGGTGTGTCTTTTTGAAATCTGGAATCTTTCTGCTGTACTTGGAAATCTGCACAGGATTTCGAAAGGAACCCATTATTTAATCCAATAGGATAGCATTCTCTTGTTCTGTCATCCAAATTTTATTCTGAGTATCGTCCGCACTGAGGATTGAACCTTCTAACACTTTGAAGAGTGTCACTTGACACTGGATTTTATCTAGTCCTTTATCTGTTACGCTACGGGTCCTTGTTCGATAAGATACACCTAAAGAAGGTCGGAGGTTACATCGGCCGAAACGTTGTGAGAATAATACCCACGATGAGAACAGTAATCCGAAGAATTCAAATAATACAAAATATCGAATGATTTCTTCCAAAAATTTTGTAACGAGTGTTTCCAGGGGTTGTTTACCAAAATTTTCCAAAAAAAAAATTAAATTTCATCTTGTAGGAACAAACAAATAAAGCATAAATAAATCCCAAATTAAAAAAAAGTCTTTCGCCATGGTCCATCACGCCTGACGCACACTTTTCTTCTCCAACCACACGCCGGCCGTAGCCAGCCATTTCTCATCTTTACACGTCCATTTTCTTCCATACGGACTTTGCTTGTTTTTTTTATGTTACACGCCCATCTCCGTCGATGCCAACTTTGTTTCTTTCGACCACGTGGTGTCCTTTTTCCTTTTTCTTTGGACTCAAGCCCAAGCACATTTGCCAATTTGCATACGCGTTCAAACGCAGCTGCTGCTGCTGATGCTAACAATCGCTTACCATCCATCTTTCGCCTGCTGCTGCTATTGTCATACGCGCTCATATGCGCCCTGTTACAGAAAAAAAAACACACAAATAAAATCATTTTAGACACAAATATAAATCTTTCTTTATTAAGTGTTTTTGCACATTTACGATATAAAGTGATTTCGAATTTCGTTAATGCGTTTGGATCTTAACGTCTTTAGCTTACAATCGATTAAAGATGAGAAAGAAATTAGTTTCAGAAACTGCGTATTGTGTGAATGAGTGTAGAAAAGAATTGACCAATCAAAAATGGTACCGGTAAAAATGGAACCCGTAAAAATGGCACACGTGGATAAATAGGAGAGAATGGCACAATAATAAAATATAGATGAACATCTTACAAAGTAGGCCAGATGCTCGTCCTCTAAGGCATCGGCTCTTCAAATTCCATGTTCCTGACTTTGTGCCATATTTTCTCGGCGTGGGAGGGAGATAGACATACCTTTTACCATTTTCTCTCTATATTCAATCAACCATCATCTTGTCTTCTTTACCGCCTTCCTATCATGAGTCATCTTTCTCAAAAGAATATTTCGCTTGGCAGAATTTAACCCGGATCCTCGGGATTTTCCGTTAATTATGGTTCGGGCTCGACCGGAAGTCACAAGATTAAGCCGAACAAAGTAACAGACGCAGACAAATTTCAAAACAAACCGGAAAAAATATGAATACAATAAAGAAAAAAATCTTTTGTAAAAGTTACTGAACATATTTTTTTTTTCAAGAAAGACTGCATTTTGCATTGTTTTTTGTTTTTTTGTTTTTTTTTACTTTTATAACTTTTCTTTTTTTTTGCAACTTTTTATCAACAAAAATTAAAAAGAAAAATGTTTTTGTATATATATATATATATATATATATATATATATATATATATATATATATATATATATGGGCCAAGGTTATTTAACCAAAGGCTAAGGGTGAGGTAACCCTGACAGAAACCTCCAAAGGAGCTTAGGCCCGGTAAGCTGCGGCATATATAATCCACCGGCGTGTGGAATATGCTCTGGTGACCAGCAACCTAAGTTCCAGTCATGGATCAAATGGCATGGTGTGTGGAGAGGGCTCTGTAAGCCGTAGTGAAGGCAACCTCCCTAGGAGAAGGAAAACTCTGATATAAAACCTGCGATGACTGCTGCATCCAATGGTGTTGACTTGCTCTTCTTTTTGGATCAATGTGGCAGTTATTTAGAGAGCGGGATTGTCTCGGTGCAAAGTCTTTCCTCCTTATAACAATCCTCACGCACAGGCATTGCTCGATATGAATTAGATACGCTTTTTGCCATCTCGTGTATCTTTATAGCAAAAAAGGCTGGCTGTAGCCTATATGGCAATGTTCGAAAACGAATTTGCTGCCATCATATATATATATATATATATATATATATATATATATATATATATATATAGTGGAAATGGTAATTAATAAAACCTGAAGAAAGTGCTCAATACCGTTGTAGAGCAAATATGCGTTTTATTTTTCATTACCGTATCTTTCTGTTAAGTTACATTATTGTTTCAGCTACTTGGCCGTTTTTTTTTGGGGGGTGCCGTCTGTAGCATCCTCAGATTTTTTACAGTCTGTAAAAGTCTGAGGATGCTACAGACGGCCAAAAAAACGGCCAAGTAGCTGAAATAATAATGTAACTTAACAGAAAGATGCGGTAATAAAAAATAAAACGTATATATATATATATATATATATATATATATATATATATATATATATATATATATATATATATATATATAAGGGTCATAAAAATGATTTGATTTGTTACGCTTGTCCATTTGTTTTGCTTAACTTAAACAATATTCTACAGTACAAAACTATAACATTGCTTTTTATTAACATTTTCTTTTTGTTATAATCAAAAGTGGATCCGTATAAAACTTATTAACATATCGAATGCCTTCCTACGTTGATGTTGCATAAATAGTTTGGAGGATCTACTGGGAAAAAAAGGTGTGCACAGATGAAATCAATGTATTGGGCAGAAATCTTTAACGATTGTTAACTTTTTCCTTTTGTTTTATTTAACGTAAACAATATTCTAAAACACAAAACTACATTATTTTTATATTAACATTGTCTTTTTCATTTTTGTCTCTTTCAGCCAGATGGAATATTTCAGAAATCACTTACAAATTTGTTTCTTACACAAAGGACATCAGTGAAAGCGACACAAGGTAATTAGTTACATATTTTGTTTTAAGAAGAAAAAGAATTTTGGCATCATTTGCCAAAGCACATTCAAAATATGTTTATGATGATCTTTTAATTCAAAGTGTATTCCCCTTGCAGGGCTGCAGTTGCAGAGGCATTGACTATATGGGAAGGTCCTTCAAAATTGAAATTTAAGAAAATTGATTCCGGAACTCCAATTATGGAAATTAGATTTGTGATCAGGAAACATAAACGCTGCCCCTTTGCACTAGATGGAAAAGGTAGGTCACTAACAGATTATTTTATGTTTTCGAATATTTTACATAAAGATTAATTATTCATATTATTTGGATTTTTCAGACTGCCGTTTATTATCTTGGTTGTTATTTTCAATACGTTTCGGTCAATGTAAATTCGAAAGAGCCCGTGGCGTAGTGGATAAAGGATTTGATAAAATTCAGTTCTAAGTTCCACTTTTCTGGAGATCGATGGTTCAATCCCCAGCGCAAGATAACATTTAAATTACGATTGTGAATTACTGAAGAATTCTACCCGGTCATGGCCGACGAGACGAGATCATGCTGTTCACCTCGTGGATTAAATAAATGATTTCGTTCGAAATTCCGTGAAGATTTCGAGTTCGACAGAATTTGACAGAACAGAAGAAGTCCCGAGTTTGACAAGATATAGCTGAAAGAAGGTCGGGGGTTGCATCGACCGAAACATTGTGAAAATAACACTGAAGATGATAACAGTAGTTTGAATAATCAAAATAATACGAACAGCTTTATTTTGCTCAACTTATTGTCAAAATATTATGTATAAAACATTAGATTAATTTCAAATTATTTAAGTAAACAATAAGTGCTCGACTGAGCTTCAATCTGTGCCCCCCTTGCAAAACCAGTCACAACAAAACTCGACTAGCACTGAATTTCACCTACACTCTATCTATACCTAAAACAAAATCCGAATTCCACGAGCAAAGTTTATTTCCTATTACTGCCGACCTGAGGAACTCTATATCGCAAGACTGCTTTCCAGCTAACTGGTCGTTTGTAAGTCTAATATAAACAAGTTTTTGTTGAGATGTCCTCTTAAATTATTAAATTGTATCTAATCTCCACCACTAATCATCATTTCGGTGTCGTTTCACTAGGAGTATCAGAAGCCGCCATTGAAAACGAATAAACATCTGATTATATAGACTGTCTCTGTTTCGAAGCTTATAATCAATATGAAAATGTAATTTCAAACCGTCATTTTTTTTTTTCAATAAAATGAGGAAAGACCGAATTTTAAAATAATGAAACGTTTAATCGAAAAAATACAATTTTTTTTTCATTGGTTTTCTAAAAAATAGATTTCACGAAATTCAACAATTTTTAACTGATACCAAAATCTATTAAATATATATCAATGCCAAAAAATCACTTACCTGTAAAAAAAACAACAAAAAAAAACAAGCAATGGGTGCTTCAATTATTTATTTTTAAGAATTGTCCATGTTTATATCTTATATTCCATGTATTTTTTTTTTTAATAAAAGGGGTTTTTAAAGCCAGGTTAGCAGAAAATCGAATTTTCGTAACGGTAAAATCGCTGCTGCTCGTTATTTCGAAAAGATAAAATACGGATTCGTCAAAGGGGCATAATTAATGTCTCTCTTTTATTGCGTGTTGTTAACCAAAATCAGTATGTTTGGTCCTCCATAGTTAAACACACACACACACACACACACACACACACATTCACTTATAATTTTTTGCCGTTATACAAATAATCCAATGGACCGATTTTTTTTATTTTTTTTAATTCTCTTAATGAAATACACGAGTTTTTATTATTATATTTTCTTTCTACTTTATCAAGTGATTTTTTTTAAATATCTAAAAAAAAAAGAAAAGAAAACATTGAATGTATTAGAAAAAAATGTCGTCACCGTCCAGTATTTATTTCCTTAACATGAGCTTTCATTTTAAAAATATCAACGTGGTTTAAAAAAAAAATAAAAGGTTTTGCACTTTGGACTTTACAGGTAAATTTCAAAAAAACACTTCTGCTTTTTCTGTTTTAAATTACAATATTTTATTTATTGATCTTTTATCCTCAATTTGTGATATATTAAACTTTGGTGAGAATTATATAAATTTTAATAGACATTTCAAAATGGGGTGAGTGAATTTAACAAAAAACGTTTGTCTAAAATATTAAATTTGATTTATT
Organism: Euprymna scolopes; assembly: GCF_053919585.1. Lineage (NCBI taxonomy): Eukaryota > Metazoa > Mollusca > Cephalopoda > Sepiida > Sepiolidae > Euprymna > Euprymna scolopes. The sequence goes on along the minus strand of NC_136487.1, from coordinate 158,051,409 downwards.
AGAAAGAGCATAAAATTTCACATTGACCCTGAAAATATCGTAAAAATTTAACCAATGGAAAAATTTTGATAGATTTTTCAAGTTTAAAAATTGAAAATTATTTAACTAGTAAAATTCAATTTACGTAAAACAATCGCCGCATGAAGGCGCGCCGGCATTTTTTAAACATTTTGTAAACACTGTTTGTTTGTTTTTTTTAATAGAAAAATAATATTTCTATTATTTTTTAAACAACTTTAATAGTTTATTTTGGAAGTATATTCCATAAGAAAATAAACAACCCACTTGAAACAGCGAAATTACGCGTTTTTTTTATATTTTATTCTCAGTTTCGGGTTGAGGGTGTCAAAAATTCCCCCAGAATTCTGATACACATATCGTTTCACCGAATTCCTGACGTTCATTAACCCTTAATTGTTAAATTAATTCAAATAATAAATAAGGTTTCTTTTGTTTTTATTTTTTGTTTGTTTTTTTGTTTGTTTTTTTGGAGGGGTTGTATTGCTTGCTAATTCTGTGTTGCCATTTTTTTTAGGTGGAATGCTAGCCCATGCATTCTACCCTATGAAGCATCGATTAGGAGGTGACATGCATTTTGACGATGATGAAACATTCAAATATAAAACAGGCAAAGGCTTGAGTCTTCTTTCGATCGCCTTGCATGAAAGTGGTCATTCGTTGGGATTAGGACATGACAAAAAGAAAGGCGAAATTATGGCCGGTTGGTATAGTGGCCAAACAACTCTTGGACCAAACGACATCAAAAGAATCAAAGAGTTATATAAATAGAAACACCATTTCTTATTTCACGAGAACACAAGGTTTGTAAGTTTTAAATTTTTTTTTCATCTTTCTTCTAAACAACATTAATTCATTCCAATACATACGAAAATGCTTATTAAACGTTTATTTGTCGAACTTAGCGATAATTATCGTTGGGGGGGTGTAATTGACTGTGTCGAATGTTAAAGACTAAACCCGTCAACGCCGCCAGATTATGTTGTCTAGTATATATATATATATATATATATATATATATATATATATATATATATATATATATATATATATATATATATATATATATATATTAGTGGTTGGACGATTTAAAAAAAATTTCCAGATTCCAATACAATTACCGATTCTGTTGTAAATTCACGATTCCGACACAAGTACCGATTCTGATTCTTTAAAAAAAAAATTGAAGTAGTTACAGTAACAAATACTCGAATTTCATTTTCATTTTTATTAGAGGGGTACTTTGAAATATAAATGTCTTTTTGGGATTCAACAAACTTGTAAATGGTTTCTCTTTATATATTTTAATCAAGATTTTGATGAACTTGTTGTGAGATTTTTATCTATATTTTTCAATCAAATCCAATGTGAACAAATACAATAAAATATCAATTATTTTCGAAAAAAAAAAAATAACGATAATTATGTTTTGTTTGTAATTTAACATCAATTTGTTGCCATATTTCAGAAACAGATATGATTTGACCAAACAACATCGCTTATTTAATACCAAGCATTTCAAGCGATTGATACGAAATACTTCTTGTACTTGACCGAACCAATAAATTATCAGCAACTTAAAAATATGTTTTCTTTTGTTTGTTTTTTCACAAAAGCTTTTTTATCACCTAACCGTAATTTAAAATGGATGTCAAACACACTTTTTATTTGTTTTACGTAAGCCAGTCACAAGTAAATGACCGAAACATGCTCATGAATGTGTAGTGACATATTAATGCTTATGTAAAACAAATAAAAAGTATATATTGCCTTACTTCGGTATTGAAAACTCTTGTTAAAATTCATCGATTGCTTTCATGCACCGTGGGTTTTTCGTTCATCTTATTTTCTTATTGAACTAATAAAAATTATATCGGTAATCTGAATCCAGTAGTAGTAGTAGTAGTAGTAGTAGTAGTAGTAGTAGTAGTAGTAGTCATTGCTGCTGTTGTTGTTGTTGTTGTTGTTGTTGTTTTTGTTGTTGTTGTTGTTGTTGTTGTTGTTGTTGTTGTTGTTGTTGTTGTTGTTTATTGAATAATGTTGTTTTTTTAATAGTAAATGGAACTTTGCTTGTAGCATTGTTAGTAAAGGAATATATGGACGTTTTAAAAGCCAAAAGCAATGCGGAAAGGACCAGAATCATGAAAGTAAAGAAAAGAAAAACAAACAAATAGACGGATATGTTTGAGTAGAGAAATGTCTAACTGTTTATTTATCCATCATTCCTCACCTCGTTATATAATTATTTTGCAATCAAGTTGTTGGTATGTCCGGTGTATATAAAATCCGTTGGTGGTATTGAACTTTGATTAATTTTGGGAGAAAAACACCTCCCCTTTTCAAAAAGAAAACAAAAGTATATTCAAGATCGCGGAAGAGAACAGGACTGCCGATAGAGGTCAGGACCGTAGTAAGATGGGATAGTTTAAATCGTATTTTTTTTTATATTGAATACTGCGATTCCCGGGCGACGGCAGGTCACCATGGAAAAGAAACGGGGGATTAGTTACTTGTGTTTTAAAGTGTGGAATTTCAGCTAAGATAAAGAATGCTGTCAGATAGATTTGGAACGTTAATAAAATTAAATGCCATAAATAATAACATAGATCGGAATGTTATCTAATCAAGAGTTAATTTACAATAAACAAATATAATTTAGATTTTGCCAAAGCAAATGATGATGTGGTTGGTGACGTCAGAGAAAAGAAAGAGTGTGATTTACATGTAATCAGTTGGAGACAGTTTGAATGAAAAGAAGAAAGGAAAAATAAGGTATGTGTCCTTATTTGCCGGACAGAAGTTTTGGCTACCGAAGTTTGATCTCTTGACGAAGAAGTTAATGGGCGCGATATAGCAAAATGCAGAAAGTAAAAAGTGTTGCGTAATTCCGATGGGCATCCAGGAACGTGAAAGAAATGTTTATATTTAAAAAGTATAATTCGCGTCATGGTGTTTTCCTTTTGGAGGGAAGAAAATAAAAATGGAGGCCTATCAAAAGAAGAAAGGAAAACAAGGTATGTGTCTTTTTGTTAGCATCCCTACAGAAAATGTTACCCGCCGTTTTGTTTGAAGAATTGTCTCGTACGTTATTGTTACGTCATGAACTGTATTTGAACTTTTCATAGACCACACGACACAACGCTGCTAGACAATCACAAATACATGTATATACACTCGTTATGAACGCTTACGTACGCGTTATACATAAAGAACCACGAAAACAGGCGTGTCACATAGACACACCGCTATGTAACAGTTGTTTGTGTTGGGGGTGGGGTCAAGTTGAACTTCTAGACATGTTAAAATTTGTGCCGCTCCCCCACGACGATCTCCGACTTTACCTTTGTGTGAAGTGGTTTTCTTCTTCATTTTCTCGTTCTGACAGTGTCGTGTCGCGTATTGGCGATCACCGAAGATGCATGCACCTGTTTACAAGATTACGAAAACAAAACCACAAAAGAGAAGACAAACTCCAATACATTGTGTAATAATTAGTTGTATTTTTAATGTGTGTGCGCACGCGCGTGTTTGTGTGATAACGTCAGAACAGGGAAAAGAATCACCACGTCGATACTTTAGTTGAATCCCAGTATATTAAATAAGACCTAACTGGGATAATTTATCTGTCGATACCACTGTAACGGGATCCCAGGCAGTGCCAGGTATCCTATATAGCTAGATGAAGATGGGAGAGGATGAGGTATGGTTAGGGGGTGTTCATGCTGACACTTGGTCGAGGAAAAACAGATTTTTATGAGATTTCTGTCCACCAGAGAAGAAATAGTATCTTTTTCAATGAAAAGAAAATATAAAATCTGATAATAGTATTCGTGGAACAAGAGATTGTTTTTCTAGTTGGATTTGGTAAAAATGAATTTTAACTACTAATTGAGTGAGACAGGTACACTGACTTGGGTTCAAAAGGTCTGCTTTGGTGTCTGGGAGATGTTGTCATTTGGGTCCACCTGTTGTATTTAACTACCAGGCCACCAAGCCAGTGATAAGTTAGTTGGACAGATAAATAAATAAATTGAACCTAAGGAGAGATATGGTCATGAAAGAGGAAGAAAAGGGTCACAAGAGAAAATGAAAAGAATAAAATAAGGGAGTAGAGAAAGGAGTTCACGAGAGAAGAAAAAGAATAGGATAATGGAAAGGAGAAAGAATAACTCCAAAAAGGTAGAGGGAGGAATTTCTGATTTGATAAAAACGATTGTCTGTTTTTAGAATTAGGGTCCTTTTACTGGCTGGCATCGAGGCGTCCACATCGCTCTCACGCCGCCTGGGGGGGGGCGAAATCCCCGACAAGAACTAAGTTGAAAAGCTCTTGTTCTTAGCTGGAAAATTAATTAGAGGAACTTAAGTATACAACCTGCATCATGAAGCTTGGATCAAAGAACTCGACTATAAACAAGTGTAAAACGATTTATGAATAATTATTTTTCGTTATATAAAAATGTCCCAGAGTTTTTCCTTGTTTTTCGATTGCCGGCCTGAATGAGAATACAGTTTATTTCAGGTATGCCCTGACGCCAGAAGATGAAAGAGATAGACTGGATCCAGCACGAAGCCAGAATGACGGTCGAAATCGACAATGTTGCCACACGGACTTAGGGCCATGCACATTTTGCGTGCCCTGAGCAGCAGAAGGATATTTTCCAGTGACCAGTGAGAGTCTGGTCACCCTTGAGGGGTCCACCACTAGACAAGTAAGAATGTAGCCCTGCTGGGTTGCATCTATGGTCCTGTGAACTCGGAGCAACGAACACGGCCAGAAGTACATCACAAGTATACTCCAGTGAACCAGGATAGCGACGGATGCGGCCCGGTTCTCGGACGACAGAGGGAGTTAGGTTATATTATGGTGCCCATGACCTAGGAAATCACATCTCTGAGATGTGCACGAATGAGTAACCACGAACATATTTTTGAAGCGTCTGGAACTCAGTTTTATTGAAAAAAAAAAACATTGAAAAAAATAAGGAAAAGGGAAAATGGCACAGAGAATTTTTTTTTTTTCAAATCGGGGAAAAAAGAATCATTGGGAAAAAACTTATTAAAAAGAAAAGAAAGACTGACATTGAATTTATCGGAAAGAAAAAAAAGATTGAAATTGAACTTTGAGGGCATAGCTAAAAACATAATAGCCAGCCGTCAGAATGCATGAAAAAAAAACTGCTGCAGGGAGCAAGGAGGACCACGAGAGACAGAGAAAAGGAGAGATGGAAAGAAACGAAGCAGACGATAAGAGAGGTAATGGCAGATTTTTATTGGTTCTTATTGGTTCGCTCAGATTTTTTTATGTGCGGTTGTCAATGTGGTTTTTCTTGATTAAGTCTCGCGTAACGAAAGTTTTGTCTTAATATGCAAAGTATTGTTGATTTTTCTCCCAACCCCAAAGGAAAGAGTGAAAATGAAATATGTATTCGTTAGACTGGTTGATATGTCGTCGTTGTATAAGAACGGACGCGCATATGTTGTCACTGATATGAGAGAGAGAGAGAGAGAGAGGGGGGGACAAGTTCCTTTAAAAGGTATAGCAGTAAATAGATTTAGTAGACACGGAAAAGAGGAATATGTTGAGGGGAAAAATGGTTAGAAAGGTCAACCCTTGAATCAGGCTTAACATGAAAGGGAATTTAGTGGTCGTGTGATTGAAAAGAATAAGAGAGAAACAGAGACTAGAAATGAATAAAAAAAATAATTAAAAAAAAAAGAAGCAGAATGGAGAGAGCGGTAGATAGATATGGCGAACGGGTTTGGAAACGAACGGGCTTGGAAAAAGAAAAAGAAAATACGAAGTAGAGATGAGTGAAGAAAAGAAATACGACTATGACAGTTGACAGTTTAAAAAGAAAAAAAGAAAGAGAGAAAGAAAAGAAAGCATACAGAGAAAGAGAGCGACAGTTGACAGTTTTGGAAGAAAAAATATGCGATCGTTTCGTGGTTTCTGAAATTGAATTGAGTTAGGGTAGAAAAACGAAATGTGTGATTTTGTTTGTATACTTTAAATCATAGTTTATCGGCATGGACTGTAAGGAGATAGAGAGAAATAAATAAGGAATTTCACGAAGTTACCGGCTGATTGGGAAATAGTCGGTGGTGTCGTGTGGGCGGCGGATTGAGATGTAATGGAAAAATGCGTTGAGGAAGCCAGAAAGAATTGGCTAAATACGATGTGATCCCCGCGGGGGGGATGTGAAGACGTGCGGAGTGCTAGAAAGTTGAGGTTGAGAATTGCGCAATGTGCACTAGTCGTAAAGGCATGAAGAATTGAGTGGTCAAAGGTTTAACGAGACACAGGGTATGTCTGCGTGAGGTGCCAGAGGAAAAAGGCATGAGGAAACGTAATGGGAAAATGCGGCGAGGCAGCCGAAGAGAATTGTCCCAAATGTGATGCAAACACCGCAGAGATGTATGAAAAAGTGCTGAATACACGGTATGTAATACATGGAGTTTGACGGGAGATTTAACGAGGCACTTGGTGTGTCTGCGTGAGATGCCATGGAAAAGGCATGTGAGAATACGAAGATTATAGATATGAGATCTCTCCGCCGATCCGCAGTGACAGACACTGTGCACTGCACCACTGATGAACGGGAAAACTCTTTAGAATGATGCACCATGAGATAGAAAGGTCAAATAAGTGAGAGAGAGAAAAAGACGCTCATGCCGAGACAACCTGAAGAATGGTTGTGAAAAGGGAAACCAAAGAGGGATTGAGAGAAATATACCGATCCTTAGAGAAATAGAAACCGGCGGTATCGATGCCTTTCTGATTTTGTAACAAATAGAAGCTCTCATAAGAATAAATTAAAGATGAAGTAATGATTTGCCTGAGATTAGTGGTGAGACATTTAGACTGTCAAATAAAAGGGACGTTTGGTTGGAGAATTTTATTAAAATTAAGGGGAAAAAAACTGAGATTGAGGGAAGCAAGATTCCTGTCAGCCTAAGAGCAATGAACCAGGTAGACCAGAAGTAGTTAACCGGGTAGCAATCTGATAATGAATTGGGTTGCAACTGTTGGTGCCGTCGTGTGCATGTCGGGCCCTTGTGTGCACGTGGTATTCACAGGCTGTGCTATGGACCATCTCTCAGATGTGCTAGGAAAAAGAAACCAATGGGGATAGACAGGAGAGAAACTAAAGCATGTGTACCATGGAATTTGGACCTTAAATCCTTTTAGGATAAAACAAATGGAGTTTGATAGAACCGTGATTTGATTGAAGAAAAAAAATGAAGGGAACTGTTTCGTTATTTTAATAATTGTGTTGAAATGTACTATTTGGGGGGGGGTGAAAGAAAAAAAATTTTAGATGAGGACTGATACCGTGTGAAATTGTTGTGTAGCATTCTCACCTACGTTGAATAGAAAATCATTTAGTGTGAAAACATTCATGAAATGGAAGTGACGTTAAGGTATTTAAACTGTTGAATAGAAAATCATTGTTCTGGGTGAGAGAATGTTAAGGTATAAGAAAAAGTCTTGGGTATCGTGGAGTTTAACTGCACAGGAAAGTGTGACAGTGTGCAAGTAACGTTTGGAGAACAAATTAGCTGTGGTGGAGACTTAGTTTCTTTGCACCAGGGTAGTTAAGAGTTACGGTGTGCACCTTCCTTGGCTGTCACGTTGTGTTGTTTTATATTTGGGACTGCTGTGAAGAAATTATAAGTTGTAAACGGAGATGCTCTGTGGGTTAGCAGACAAATGGATTGCAATTGATCAAGTAGAGATAAATAAATAGAGGTGTAAATGTTACTTGACTGTGCCACGTTTGGTTAGAGTTATTTCAGTCACCAGAATACCACATTTACCTCGTTTTCATTTTGTTGGCTTCAGATAATCATGTGAGAATTAAGTGAGATTTTTTTGAAGATAGTGATTGAAGAGGAACAATTAGACCCACGGATGGACAATAAATTAATCATGCGGAGATACAGTGTTTGAAAGAAGACAAAGTTAAAGAGGGTTAATCACACCAGAAATGAATAAAGATCTCTGTTTGAGTACGTGTGAATTATGAGATGAAAGATCTTATTACCATCAGTTGGCTCGATGCACTGGAAAATGTGCATGTGAGTAGTGTGCATGGAAACTTCTGTCGATCTTGTAGGATAGAGAATTAATTGTATTGGAAATTCTGTATTGTATTTGGGAATTCTGACTGAAAGGAAATAGTTTAGTTGAGAACTAACTAAATTTGGAAAAGAAGAGAAATATCAGAGAAATGGAGATGTGGAAAGGATCTGACCTTTCTTTTACTCAATGAGGTGTGAGAGAAATCTGGAGATTGTTTTTTTTTTAATTAGCAGATAGCTGGATAAAAATGTGGGAGTTAATACTGAAAGAATTTCCCAGTGTTAAATGTAAGAGGAAATCAGGTAAGCACAAACCACTGACAGTAGCGCACCTGGGCGAGGCGGAGATACCAATGAGTGCCCTCTACCAAAACCTGGATAGCGTGCATGAGCTGCAACCATCGACAAAACCCAAGGTTACAAGCAGGGACCCCAAAGTCAGTCCCTAAGCCATTATTAAAAAAGAAAAAGAATGAAAAAAACAAATATCAAAAGCGCAAATATTTTTCTGATTGTTTTATGATTTGTGAGAAAGAGAAAATGAGCAAGTAGTTTAAAGGGTGTATGAGCCTCCTTTGATAGTGAACTGAACATGGTTATCTTTTCTCAGTTGTATGCACATAGGTTAAGTCATACAGAAGTACCGAAAATGAAAAAAATGAAAAAAGGAACACATGTGTTGCATGCACATGGCCAGTTGTAGAGAAGAATTGAAAATAAAGGGAAAACAAAAAACTGTTTTGCATGTACACGATTTAGTCACCGGTATAGGACTAGTAAAGTGAAAAAAAGGGATTTTATCAATTGAAAAAATGCATGTGTAGGCGAATATAAAAATCCATGACTCATGAGCTGTGGAAGCTTATAACTCTATGGGTGCATGTTTAGTTATTGAATGAGTGCCATTTTCTCTGATGATAAGAACTATGAACTACATACAAGTACTTATGCACGCATACATACTACATTATAATATATACAGCAGTACAACCAGAACAATTGGACCAGAACATTTTTGCATGCTGAATGGACAATTTTTGTCAGTTGCTTTTTATTGACTTTGATTGTAGAATTACTAGTTTCGGGTCGGGCTTCTGGTGCAGGTCGTATATATGCCAATTATGACTAATTGACAAGTGAAAGGAAGGGGCGGATGTAACCGGATCCCAGGCAGTGCCAGGTATCCTATACAGCTAGATGAACATGGGAGAGGATGAGGTATGGTTAGGGGGGTCAAGCTGACACTTGGTCGAGAAAAAACAGATGTTTATGAGATTTCTGTCCACCAGAGAAGAAATAGTATCTTTTTCAATGAAAAGAAAATATAAAAATCTGATAATAGTATTCGTGGAACAAGAGATTGTTTTTCTAGTTGGATTTGGTAAAAATGAATTTTAACTACTAATTGAGTGAGACAGGTACACTGACTTGGGTTCAAAAGGTCTGCTTTGGTGTCTGGGAGATGTTGTCATTTGGGTCCACCTGTTGTATTTAACTACCAGGCCACCAAGCCAGTGATAAGTTAGTTGGACAGATAAATAAATAAATTGAACCTAGGGAGAGATATAGTCATGAAAGAGGAAGAAAAGGGTCACAAGAGAAAATGAAAAGAATAAAATAAGGGAATAGAGAAAGGAGTTCACTAGAGAAGAAAAAGAATAGGATAATGGAAAAGAGAAAGAATAACTCCAAAAAGGTAGAGGGAGGAATTTCTGATTTGATAAAAACGATTGTCTTTTTTTAGAATTAGGGTCCTTTTACTGGCTGGCATCGAGGCGTCCACATCGCTCTCACGCCGCCTGGGGGGGGGCGAAATCCCCATAAGAACTAAGTTGAAAAGTTCTTGTTCTTAGCTGGGAAATTAATTAGAGGAACTTAAGTTATACAACCTGCATCATAAAGCTTGGATCAAAGAACTCGACTATAAACAAGTGTAAAACGATTTATGAATAATTATTTTGTTTTGTTATACAAAAATATCCCAGAGTTTTTCCTTGTTTATCGATTGCTGACCTGAATGAGAATACAGTTTATTTCAGGTATGCCCTGACGCCAGAAGATGAAAGAGATAGACTGGATCCAGCACGAAGCCAGAATGACGGCCGAAATCGACAATGTTGCCACACGGACTTAGGGGCATGCACATTTTGCGTGCCCTGAGCAGCAGAAGGGTATTTTCCAGTGACCAGTGAGAGTCTGGTCACCCTTGAGGGGTCCACCACTAGACAAGTAAGAATGTAGCCCTGCTGGGTTGCATCTATGGTCCTGTGAACTGGGAGCAACGAACACGGCCAGATGTACATTACAAGTATGCTCCAGTGAACCAGGATAGCGACGGATGCGAGAGAGGGCGTTAGAGTTATACCACTATTTTTGTTACTCAAAGTAGACAGCAGATCTCACAATATGCTAAATCTCTGTCGACCTCTGACTGACTCCTAAACTCTCTCGGGAACCTTCCGAAGTCGCAAACTGTCTCAAACAACTCTGGCTTCTAAATATATTAATTTGTGACCGGAAATCATACACATCTCGTCTTTGTCGTAAGGTGACTATCTCTCTCAGCTCTGCGCGAGCCTTTTTTAGTGTCACACAAAAACACGCGTTCACATTGCAAGCTATATTACTTGTCATATACATACGCGTACACAAACATACGCGCCCACGTCCACGCACGTACATATATTCACGTTCGCGTACATACACTCACATTCACGTGTATACTCACACACGCGTACACACACGCATTGACAACGTCACTTCCCCTTTCAAAGGAAATCCACACATGCGCAAAAGACCAGCGGAAACACCTATAAAAGCAAGAGCAATAAGCGGCTTCTTCCTTTTAGAACCAGCTTTCGAGCTGTACGGTCTACGGACCGACAGTGTGCCTTTTCGGTATGCGCGCGCACGCGCGTACCTCACACTACTTGCTACTAGGTGGGACAAAAAGCTATCAGACCGTACGTACACTTTATACGCTTTCTATCTCCATAACCTGGATTGACTTTCTCACTCTATCTCCCCTTTGTTTTGGTCCATCAACACAGACATGTGCGCGACTCTCTACTGAGCTTAACCCCCTCTTTCTATAGGCCGGATTGCCACTTTGCGTTTCTCTATCGCATTCCCCTTTCCTTCCACGCGCGTACTCGTCAACGGCCTAATGAACACGTGTACACCCAAGACTTTAATTTCTGAACAGAAAATAAACATGTTTATTTTATTCCAGCATTTGAGTTCTTTGTTTCCTTCATTCAATTCGTTTCATTATTTTTTCTTGTGGTGAGTTTAGGGTATTTATATCCTAGTCTTCTACAGCCACTCCCATCTGACTGCTCATCTCACTTCTAATCGAAGATTTTTATTTATGTGCAAGATTGCCAGTGTTTACACCTCGACACTGAGGCGGCAGGGCTTAGCTGTTGCATGCAAAGCAGAAGAATTACAAAAATTGTTTTTCTTAAATAATACATAATTAGTCTTACTAAATGTTCACCCATAAAATGCTTTCCGGGCTAAACGTTACTTAACTATAATTATAGACGTACCTGTCATGATCATATTAATTTTATGGCAAACCGTGAACACCAGTAAATAATTTTACTGTAATCAATGACAAGACAAGTTTCGAATGAACTTGAACATTGACAGAATTAGAAGTAAACATTCCAACGCAAAATTACGCAATACAAAAAGAATGAATTGCGAATTTATTAAATGAAGGCATAAACATATTTCCAAATTATTCTGTCTATGAGAATAATTTCCATTAATGTGATGAGATTAGAACAAATAAACCCAAATGTTTCATTTAATAATAATAAACACAAACTTTAAAATAATCTCATTATTTTCACGCAGGACTTTAACCTTCTAAACTCCTTGATTTTACGAAGGACTGTTGCGGACCAGGATATAAAATACCCTAACTCGCCACAAGAAAAAATAATGAAACGAATTGAATGAAGGAAACAAAGAACTCAAATGCTGGAATAAAATAAACATGTTTATTTTCTGTTGAGAAATGAAAGTCTTCGATGTACACATGTTCATTCAGCCGTTGACGACTACGCGCGTGGAAAGAAAGGGAATGCAATAAAGAAACGCGTAGTGGCAGGCGGGCCTGTAGAAAGAGAGGGTTACGCCCAGTAGAGCGTCGCGCACATGTCTGTGCCGATGGGCCAAAGCGAAGGGGAGATAGAGTGACGTTAGAGAACGCGGTCGGTTCGTCGACTCAACAGGTCGAACGCTGGTCCAGACGAAAAAGAGGGAAGTTAACAGGTTTTGTTGACTTTTATACTGGGGTCAGTGTTCTGACTGTGCATGTCTGGCTTTCACTTTAAAGGGGGTGACGTTTCGCATGTGTGCGTACTTGTGCGCGTATGTGTGCGTATATGTGTGTACGTTTGTGTGTGTGTGTGTGTGTGTGTGTGTGTGCGTGTGTGTGTGTGTGCGCGCGCGTGAATATGAATGTATATACGTGAACGTGAGTATATGTACGTGTCTGTGCGTATGTGCGTGCGTACATGTGTGTGTATGAGGAGAAAAACATGTTCGAACAGGACTTTCACCTAACATTTTAATCATAATGACTTCGAAAGAACTTTCACCAATTGGACCTTTGTTTATTCACCTTGTTTTTGTTAAAAAAATAAATGCGGTGCATTTAAATCAGAAGGAGGTGTCGTTTTGTTTTATTCTTTTTTATTATTATTATTATTATTATTATTATTATTATTATTTTGTTTGAGGCAAAGAAATTTAATTTTACTTAAACTTCGGAACCCCTACAAAGGTTGGAGGTTATATAAATGACAATGTGCCAGTTAGACATAATCTACCTATACAAAAAGCTAAATATTTAATTTTTTTTTATATATATATGCAGTTTTATTAAATGTTGAAATCTTGCTTAATTTTAATATGTTTTGCTCAGATTTCATAAAATGTAATATGGAGGGGGGGGGCATGTACAAAAAAAATATTTCTTCTCATATATCTTCCGAAAACTGCATTTTAAATATACATTTATTTAAAAGTGAGTAAGCATGGGAAATTTCATGAAAATCTAACCATTAGTTGATTTTTGTTAGATTAATTAAACACGGACATGGTTGCACGTTAGAATTCCCTACTACATAGGAACGTTGTTTTAAGGCGTCAATAATATAAACACGATTTTAGTTTCGCATTTTCATTTTTTTTTTTTTTTTTTTTCGCACGCTGAAAAAAATTATTACTTTATTTTAAGCTTCTTTTAAATGGTATAAAAGTTAGGATGATAATATCACCCGCTATTGCTACTTCTGCATTTACCGACCCGCGATTTCCACGAAGTTTCTCGGGTGCACTCGGCCATTGACGGGAATAACTGGAAACGGGCGATCGCAAAACGTTAAACCGTTACGAGAAAATTTTAATGAAAAACATGGAAATACAATAGGTACCTCCAATGCGTGCCACAGATTTAAACCCTATATGTAACACGATGTAACTGTAATCTAATTTATTATTATCATCCTACCTTTTTTTACCAATTAAAAGAAGCTTCAAATAAACTGCTAATATTTTTTTACTTTTTTACAACATACGAAAATAATGAAAATGCGAAACTAAGATTGTGTTTACATTATCGACGCCTTAAAACAACGTTCCTATGTAGTAATCATTTTGAAGCCGTAAACATACCCATGTTTAAAAAATCTAGCAAACATTAACTAATGGTTTACCGTTTGCATGGTATTAACCCCTGGACCCTCGCATTATTTTGCGCCATATCACCGTATCCGTTAAGGCTATGAAACGCTATTGAAATGTACGTGCGCGTTCACGCGCGCAGTAACATGACCTTTCATAAGGAGCATGAATTCATGGCGGATATTTTAAATAACAGGAAATATTTTTCATAAAATAAAAAAATAGTTTTCATCTCATTTAATAGTAAGAATAATGTTGTCAGTAAGTTTTCACGAATGGTTTACGAAAACATTTTTGTTTTTCATTCCTTTTTTTTATTATTTGACGGGGAGTATTCAATTAAAAACCATACAAGTTTTATAACAGGTGCTGTCACAACAACCCCTAAACAGAAGTTTTGTGAAAAATTAAACGGTTCTTCTGCTCGGTGTATGTCGACGCGTACTTACGGAAAAACGATAAATTAAACTGCAGAAGCGCCTGTTATAGAACTTGTATAGTTTTTAATTGAATACCCTACCTCAAAATAAAAAGGAACAAAAAACATAAAAATGTTTTTGTAAACCGCTCGTGAAAACTTAATTTTTTATATCAATTAAAACGCATCACAATCTACGTAACACAGAAAAATGAACCGCATTTTTTTGTTTTTGAAAATTTCTTGTTATTTCAAATATCCGCTAAAAATTCCTCCGTATTGTGACAAGTCACTTTACTACGTGCGTGCGCGCACGAACGCATTATGTAAGAATAGCGTAAACGAATGCGGTGAAATGGTGCAAAATAGTGCGAGGGTCCAAGGGTTAATACCATGCAAACGGTAAATCTGCGTCTAGTTTGAATATCATATGTTATCAGCGACTCCGAAAATCCTTAAGAAAACCAAATTTTATTGGTCGGGGTTCTGTTGCAGTTAAAGTAAACCATTTACCTTTTCTCTCTTCCAATTGGTATCGGAATTCTCGTCTGCTGCTCGGGCGGGCCGGCGTGCGCGCACGCGCGTCTAGTTGAAACTCAGCGCGTTGTGATTAGCTGATCGCCATGTTACGTCAGACAGCAGCTAAACCCGAGCAGTTGATATCGTGTTCCAGAAAAATCCGAGCTGAACGCTGAATTACATCTGGTTCGTTAAATGCATAAGTACCATATAAGTTACTCTTCTACCTACCGGGATAAGTTTTGTGTGTTTTTTACGTATTTTAAGGATTTTATTCGGTTGAGAAAACAAGCAGTGCCGAATTGGTAGATTAAACCAGCAATCAACATGGCCGACGAAAACACGCCATCTTCGGAGCGTCAATAATGGCTCAAAAGTCCCAAAACAAACAAAATTCTGATAGAAATCCACCTAATAAATGTCACCATGACATTTCGTGATACTTACCTTTTTTTTTCTTTTTTTTTTTTCTTTTTTTGCTACATACCCGAAGACTGCTATTATTTAACAGCCTAACTCTAAACTTGTACGAAGTGCTTTCAATAACTTTCCAGACTTTTTTCGTGTGGCCACTTTTTATTGATAGTACACACATGGAACTTTATCCCTCTTTGATATAATGCACTTGTTTTAGCGTTCAAACAACTGTTGAAAGTTCTCGTCTGTAAGCGTGTCAATGGCCCTGGTCACAGCCTCTTTCATCTCCTCCATTGTTTCATAACGACAGTCTCTAAGGTTTTCCTTGGGCTTAGTGATTAACAAAAAGTCACAGAGAACAAGGTCTGGACTATAGGGAGGGTGACGAACTGTCTTGGTACCCATCTTGGTCAAATAGTCTGTGAAAAGGATGGAGTTGTGGACTGGTGCATTGTCCTAGTGGAAATGCCACTGACCCGATTCGAAGAGTGCTGGCCTCTTCCGATGGAATCGCTTTCTGGACTCCCTTAAAACCTCAACATAGTATTCTTTGTTGACTGTCTGTCCAGTGGAAACCCAGTGTATGTAGATCATGTCTTTTCTGTCTAAAAAAAAAAGGATCATAATTTTCTGGGTGGATTTGCTCTGTCTGGCCTTTTTGGATCTGCGAGAGTTAGTATGCTTCCACTGGGAACTCTGTCTCTGGGTTTCTATGTTATAGCAGTAGATTCAGCTTTCATCGCAGGTCACCTGAGCATCAAAAACTACAGGATCTGAATTAATCAGTTCAACCATCTCCCTTTGTCATGACAACGTCTTTCTTTCTGATTTTTTTTGGCCACCCTTGCTTCGCGCAAATCTTTCGTATCTCCAGTTCCTTCAAAATAATTGTGCTTACAGTTCCCACACTGACATCAAACTGTGCACTCATGAACACACGACAATCCTTATCCATAAAATTCTTCATTTGGCCAATGAACACTGGTGCTCTGACTTCCTGACTCCTCCCACAACTCTCATAACCCCTCACAGACTCGCTGCTTTCATTGAATCTCTTATGCCACTCAAAAACTGATGTTCAATTCATACAAGATGTGAGATTGTTTTCAAGTTTTAAACAGAATTTTATTGCACATTGTTTATTCTAAAGTGTCCTCACGTCGAGATTGCACTTTTGAAATTTACCAGCTGTAACAATCAGGCTTTAGTAGGGTGTATTCTACTTCTTGCTGTAGCTGTTCATTTGAACCTGAAATTGGCCAGTCATCTTAGAAGATGCATAATAATAGCATACTGAAATTTCAAGAGACTACGATAATTTTAAATGTCTGTACAAAAGTCTGGAAGCTTATTGAAGGCACCTCGTACTAACTGACTGTTTGTCGATTGCCGAGATCCTTTCAAAACACAATAAATAAGAGAAAAGGAGAGTGTTTTATGCTTTTTGTTTTTTGATTTTATGATTAAACGCATTTCTCAGGAAAAAAATGGAAAAGTTGTTTACCTTCGTCTAAAATAATAGATTCTTCTTCGAAAAAAAAATCTACATTCAGGCGAGGGGTATCATCATCATCATCATCATCATCATCAAGATTATTGTTGCTTGCTTGCTTTTGTTTCTTTTTTGTTTTGTTTTGTTTTGTTTTTTGCTCTTGGAGGCGGTGGTGTCGATTTGACTGATTTTTTTCCGGCTATTTACGGAAATATATTCGGAAAAATCTGTTTAGGTGGTTCAAATTCTGTAGAAGCACATTTTTTTTTCTTAAGTTCTAATTTTTACGAAGCTTTAAAGATTACCTGTGCATATTAGAATTAAACAAGAAGGGCTAACAACTCCAGAAGTCACCACCGCCACTAAAACCTTTTTTTTTTTCTTTCTTTTTTTTTTACTTTGTCAACTTCTTTTGGTGGATTTAACTAATAGTTGGGGAGTATTTTTCCGTGAATGAATTTTTACAAAAGTATGTGTGTATTTGTGCTATGCTTTAAAGAAGGACAAGAAACACTTATACGTCATGTATAATGTTTGTTTTTTAGATAGATTTAAAGAGAAATTTAGCGAGGGGGGGTGCGGCATGCGCACGCACGTGTATGTTTGTAGGGATAGAGTGAGAGAACACGAGGATTGTCGTAATTTCATTTCTCGAATTCGTTGCCGAGCAGAATCCATTGGGTCTTAATTTGGACCAATTAATATAACATTTTGGACACCACACACTCACAACGCTCATTCTGTAATTTTTGCCTTCGCTATTAATCTAGCGACGTCGTCTGCAGGACATGGCTTCCATTTTTTTTTTAATTTATTTATTTAACGACGGGTGTATTTATGTCTGTCGACGACCTTCAAAGATATTTCTGCATCAAATAGCCCGATATTTATTTTCCGATCAGGTGTGTGTCTCTTTTATGTAAAGTACCGGAGATCCGATATTTATCAAAGTTTATAAATTCTTTTTTTTTTTTTTTCTCCCTTTTTTTTTTTTTTTTTTTTTTTGTAAATGATATTTTCAGAGGTTGCGGTTGTAAAGTAGATACCGATATGAATTGACGATCTGAAATCTCAAGTTTGAATTCTCTCAATTTCATGGCGCTACTTTCATTATGGATGTTGACAATCTTCACGTGGCCTCTCCTGTAAGTACCTGATTCTATAAATAAGTGGCGAAACTAATGCCAACAAAAGAATCAAGCCAACCAAAAAACCGTACCATGCTAATTCATGCGAAGTTGTGTTTAATGCCATTTTAAACTTATTGATTGAATATGAGGTCAGGACGAATAGGCTCCTTATGACGTTTACTTTGTTTCGTCACAACAGTTTCGTCAGTCGATTAACAATCTTGTTCCTTGGCATTTTAGTTAGGGGTAAAGTGTAGTATCTGTTTTGCTACACTTCATTTTTTTGTCCTTGATCAGTGGAGGAGAAATCCTTTATGACGGAGACAATTTTTATTTTTGTTCCTATCCAAAATGCCTCTTTTTGGAAATCTGGATTTTCTCCACATTAAAAATCGACCTTGTGTCTAACTCTTCCCTCGTGTAGAGGCAAGTAAATAGGAAAACACTCTTGTTCTGAAATTGAAATTGATATCGTTATAAATTTTCGTATTTACTTTTATTTTATTTTATTTTATTTTTTTTTTTTTTGTTTTTATTTACACTTACATTTGTTTATCTATCTGCCTATCTAGTCGGGCTCCTTGTTCGGATAAATGTGACTCTCTCTCTCTCTCTCTCTCTCTCTCTCTCTCTCTCTCTCTCTCTCTCTCTCTCTCTCTCTCCAGATTTCCCTGTCTTTCATCATCTGCCTAAGATCTTCAGGATCACAGTTGGCGTCATGTGCAATTTGCTGGATGTACATAGGTCACCCTATGCTTGTGCACCAATGCTGTGGAGTCCACTGCAATACATTTCTCGCCAGCTCTTGCTTGTTCCTCTGGCAAACTGGCAAGTCGTAGACGTCGTTCTCTGATAGTAGTAGATATGGCAGGTATGTTGCCATAAAGTTGCTGCTTCATGGGATTGACCATCCCACATTTGTTAATACAAAGATAAATGATCTGGGTCGATGTTTTGGATTCAGGACAAAACGACCTCGTCTTCAAAATCATCAGGGCGAAAAGAAAGGGAATCTCTATCAGTAAGTTATGTGTACTTGATGTGATATTCTGTTCGTATGTTTCTGAATTTTTGAGATGAGGATTGATAATTAGGATTATTTCGATTATTCAGACTACTGCTCTCATCTTGAGTTTTATTCCCACAACGATTTGGTTAATGTAATTTCCGACTTTCTTCAGGTTTATCCGGTCGAATTTGGAAATCTTTTAGTCGAACTCGTCCACAAGAATCCGTAGCATAATGGATAAAGTACTAGGTAAAATTAAGTTTTAAGCAACACTTTTCCTGGGAGGGGGGTCAATTCTTAGTACGAGCGAGACCAAAAATGCAATTGAGAACTATTTCAGACTTGTACTCAGTCATTGCTGACGAAAGGATAGCTACCCAGTCAAGTAAATAATAATTTCCGTTCGAAATTTAGTGCAGATTTCAGAGTTCGATAGAAAGATTCCCGAGTTTGACAAGATACACCTGAAGTTGGTGGGAGGTTAAATCGGCCGAATCGTTGTGAGAATAACGTTCCAGAACAATATACTGAATAATACAAATAATACACATCTGTACGTATATTTGCTTCTTCGTTTATTTGAGACAATTTTCAGACAGCGATCATTTTTCACGTCCTTTACCGTCACGACAGAGGGTACAGGACGTTGAAGACAGCGTCACCTGACAAATTCCATCACTAGAACCGTTTAAAGTTTGCGTCCGGATGTACACGTTTAAACCTCAACCAAGATTTTTTCGGGAAGGCCACAACTTAGTAAAACTTCTGTTTGCTTGTTTTAAGCATAACGAGCGCCGACAAATTTTCACAGTGATTGATCACCGCAGAATAATGAAACTTATAGTCACTCTGACGTATATTCATTCGATATTCAATATTACAATTGTCTTCGTCATAACAAGCGAGTTTATAAGAGTGAAACTTTTTTTTTTTGCGTCAATACGAACTTTTATGCGTTCGTGCATTCAGTTAATCTACCGACAAAGTTAAACAAAATGACCGGCAGCGCAAGTATAACTGCGCTGAAACCGCAAAAAGGGCCGCAAACAGAAATGAGAAAATCAGGTTTAACGTTATGTTTGCCGTTAATTCCGTATCACGGATCAACTCGTACTTGTCAGAAACGCGAGATTATGTTCGGCGTTAATTCCGTATCACGGATCAACTCGTACTTGTCAGAAACACAAAGAGGTGTAAAATTGAAAGTAGCTTTATTGCTGTCATTATTTTCCTCCTTTGCATATCGGAAGTTAAGAGTCTACTGGGCATGCGCATTGTGACATCGGAAATAAAAAGAGACACTAGTGGAAAACAAAGGCAGTTTTTGTTTGTTTGTTTGTTTGTTTGTTTGTTTTTTTTGTTGTTATTGTTTTCTTTTTTACTCCCGCATCTGAATAAAACCATGCATCTATGTTTTTGTCTTTGTTTTTTTTTTTTGTTTTTTGTTTTTTGTTTTTTTTTTTTGTCTTAGCTCAATTCTACGAAAACATCTTCGTG
Source organism: Euprymna scolopes (assembly GCF_053919585.1). Taxonomy (NCBI): domain Eukaryota; kingdom Metazoa; phylum Mollusca; class Cephalopoda; order Sepiida; family Sepiolidae; genus Euprymna; species Euprymna scolopes. Next base: position 158,031,127 of record NC_136487.1, on the reverse strand, counting down.
AACATAACGTCGCTCCTGTTTGGCAAATGAATAAAAGATATACCCTGGACACAAAGCACAAGGAAAACGTTTGATGAATACAATCTAGTGTGAACGAAATAACAACGTCGAGGATACAGAACACTTTTTGGTGAGGAATAGGGTTAACTGTTATATTTAATGGCGCAAAGGTAGGCTTTTCAAAACTATCTACAGATCATTATTAACGCCCGTTGAGTCTTGCCATGGAAAGAAATTGTTTTGGTGGTCGAATCATCACTGTATGAACAATTGATTAGAGGTAGAAGTTGTTTTACATTATGTTCAGGATTTTCTTACGGTTTATAAGTCGGTGTGGCCTAATAATCGCTTTCACGGTCGCGCTACAATAAAAACAACACAATGCAAAGTGTTGCTAGAACTCAGTCGAGCTCTGTGTATGTGTGTGATATCCTCGGGTTAGCGTAGAAAAAGGAAATCCAACCATTGCTCGTTGATACCTGTTTGATGACGTCAGTCTCCACTGATTACCTTCTGGATTCAATCTACTTTCGTCCGAATTTGACTAATCTCTGCGATCTCTTTTGGAGGACCTCTGAGCCGCCAATTGTTGCCAAAAAAACTTGAACTGGTCAAAACTAATTCACGACTTCTAAATATATAAACTCGAGAGCGGAAATCCTATGTCTAATTTTTCGTCTTACTCGCTGTCGCCCCTGATTAATAGAAACTGACTACTTTCATGCTCGACCGTAGATCCTCTATTGAATATTATATATTACGAGAAATAATTTGCCCGGTGGACAAATTCGCAAGAAAATAAATAAATGATAATGTAGTTCATCAAATTCCATCAACTGATATTTGGGCTTGACAATAAAAACCCTGGAAACTCACTTCTGATTAATGTTTAGTTTTAAAATATGCAAACAAAAAATGATTTGCGGCGATTTTAAATGGTACCTCTTATTTTATCGTAAATTGAATTCATTAATAAGAAAAAATTAAAATAAAATGGTGAAGAACACTCGGGCTTGAACACGTGACAATTTGAACTGTAGTCGAAAGCTCTACCCCTGAGCTATGTTTCCAGATGTCAACAAGTCTTCCTTTTTTTCTTTTTTCTTTTTTTTCTTAGAAGAAATTATTGGTTGAGATTTTATTATCTCCCTTGCCGATGCAACCTAAATATCGACTGTAAAAATTCTTTTTGAACTATAAGAAAGAAAGACTATTTTTAGGATCGGATTTTTTCGATTGTCGATACTTTTTAGACGAATTCTGTATAAAACATATCTAAGAACACTGCCAGATATATAAATTATCTTTGTGTGGAATTTGTAAAAGATAGGCTCAGCCGTTTTGGAACCTATAAGGAAGGAACTCGCACACACACACACACACAGTGACTTTTATATAATAGAGATAGCGATATTAAATATACACATATATATGTATGCACACATATATACATATATATCATATACATATATATAATTATATAATGTTTATATATCTAATTATATTTATTATAATTAATCAAATCTAGTCCACCACCTTACAGATGCCAAACGTCTGTCCGACCAACCATATGGATTAAGGCAAGCCCGTCCTACTGCAGATATCCAAACTACAATCTCTGAACGTATATACCTTAAACTGGACAAAGCAGGGGAAGGTATGGCATTAATCCTAGATATATCTAAGGCTTGTGACAGGGTATAGCACGATGTCTTCTCAGGAAAATCAGATATGGTATTACAAGACTTAACATAATTAAATCCTTCTTAAATAAGAGAAGAATCCAGGTTGTCCTCGATGGTCGTGCGTCAAAACAGTATGATATAAATGCCGGTGTACCTCAAGGGTCGATGCTTAGACCATTATTATTCCTGATATTCATAAATGATCTCTCTGATAAAACTGTCTCTGAGATGGGTATATTTGCTGATGACACCACACTCTATAACAGGCATGAGGGGAAAATGAATGAACACATATCTAAGCTAATGGCAGAAACACTAGAGGAAGGCCTCCAGTCTGTAGTGGAATGGGGATAAAAATGGATGGTCACATTCAATGCTGCCAAGACTAAGCTAATTTCCTTAAATAATTACAAGAAACCTTCTCAACCACCTATAGCTATTGCTAAAAATACATTACATGAAAGTACTTCGTTCAAACTCCTCGGATTAACATTGACAGGGTACATGAGTTGAAACAGATACATCGAGGATATTGCCGCAACTGCTGTGAGGAAAGTGGGCTCTCTCTACTGTGCTAGAAAGTTACTAACACCTGAAAGATCGTGTACCTCTACAAAGCCACCATTAGTCCATGTATGGAGTACTGCTGTCACATTTGGTGATCTGCTACTAGTCTCTCACTCCTGTACAGGATTCAAAAGAGACTCAACAACCTAATAGGTCCTGAACTGTCATCTAGGATTCAACCTCTGTCCCACCGATGAAATGTTTCATCCCTCTGCTTGTTTTACAAGTATTTTAACCGTGGATGGTGTGACGAACTACAAACCCTTGTACCCCCTTGATGTAAATACTCCCATCAAACCCGACAAGCAGCAAAATCCCACCCCTACACAATAGAGATCCATAGATGTAAGAAAACCTTCTCCTCTCATAGTTTCTTCCCCAGAACTGCTAGACCCTGGAATTCCCTTCCGGTTTCCTGCTTCCCCAACTGTACCGACATGCAGAAGTTCAATTGTAATGTGAACAAACATCTTGCTGCTCAATTCCTACATAGTATCCTTACAACTTATGTTCCTGATAGTAGCACCCTACACCAAAGTGGCAACTGTGCCTTGTTTGGGGTGAAAATATAATTAAAAAAAAAAAACAGACACAATTGGAAACAATAGTTAAGTTTTATAGTTAAAACTTTAAATATTGAACTTTTAGGCAATGTAAGTACGAGGATCGTCACAAAAGTATAGCCTCCTATTATTTTTTACTCAAAAAGTTACAGAACTATGAAAAGAGGAGCAGTGCCATTAAAATGAGTAACCTTTTGTGTTTCATAATTTATTCTTTTCTACATAGTCGCTACCATTCTCAATGCACTTTTGCTAGGAATTTAATGATGCATCTCTGCTTCTGACGCGCATCCATGATAGGGGTTCTTTTCTTACAGTCTCATATCGTCAATATCTGCAACAGAGAGATGAAACTTATTAATACATAAGTTCAGTCATAATAACAATGCAATTTGCAATCCCCTCTGATCCATTCGGGCGGAATAAAAAAATAGGAGGCTTTATTTTTTTATGTCCCTCGCAAAGCAAATTAATATGGAAATCAATCAAATTATACGTTGAAACACGAATTGAAAAAAATATTGCACACATTTTTTGGTTTTGTTTCAGATCAGAAATCATCAGACTTGTACAAAATATCGCATTCAAGAATTTTAGTATTTATTGAGATTTCCGACTTAGAATTCATGGTAGGGTTAAATGTTTTTTGGGGAGGGGGGGGTGCTACTCAGACCTAGTGTTAGTGGTAGTGTTAAGGAAGGATTTTAAAAGGGAAGGATCTCTTAAATTTTTGATATGCTTCTACAAAAGCACCAAATTTCTATTTACATTGTTTATCTTTGGGCTATTGTCCTTGCTATTGTTATTTATGTATTGACCAATTGTCTTGCTGATATGTCCTCAGACCTTCTTCAAATATATTTTTTATCCATGGTTTTCCTCGTATTCACTGTTTTTGATTATCTGTGTGTTTAGTAGGCTGATATTTCATGCGTATTTAAAAATCTGATTAAACAAAATTCTTAGGAATCATATCTATTCACTGCTTCCTTTGTTCCAGCTCTTTTGACTTGTTGGTCTAGTGGTCTTCATAAATTCATTATTTTGATACCTTATTGCAATACAGCTTTTTATTTCAGTAGCTTGTTTCCAAGAATTGATGACTTGTGGAATTTTCTTCCTGCTCACTGTTTCTTATAAGCTCAGGCTTTTCAAGATTAAGGTTAGTAGGCATCTCCTGCCTTAGCGATAATCAATTTTCGTTCTTGTTAGCTCCTTACATCAGGTGGCTTCCTGCATTGTCTGGAGTGATTTCCATAAAACAATGTTACAATTATTTATCCTGCTTGATTCAGTTTCCCCCGATTCTTTTTAGAATTAAGTACTCAGAGGAAGGTTGCTGAAATCCATAATGAAAATGACATTGTGAAACCGACAGGATTCGAACTTTGCATGCTCAATCGTTAATTCACTTCACTAATTCTACTTCCCATTTGAATCCAATGAACTAATGATATTTTTATAGAATCACTCCCGTTTCCAAACAAAACTTAGAATTAGTCAGGACTTATTCTATAAAAATTCCAATTGTAAGAAAGTAAAAAAAAAAAAAAAAAAAAACACTAGGATACAACATAGATGAATAAACTTTTACATGTCCTGACGAATGGGGGGGGGGGCAAGAAAATGGTCAACCTCTTCCAATCTTATGAAAACATTTATTTAAAAACTCGCAGAGAAATGTGGCAAAGAGTTATGTCTTTGTGAGTTGTTCTAAAATAGATTAAGGGCGTTCTTGTTGTGTTCGTATTGGAAGCTTTTGTGTCCGCAGAATACAGACCTTAGCATAATATGAAAGGGAGCAGCTGCTAGTTCCGTTCAGAGATGAAACTAGCCAACTTGATTAAGACAAGAAATGACCAAGTGAAAAGCAAACAGAATCCTGATTTAATTGCCTTTTGCCTAATTGTGTATATATATATATATCTTTACTATTATATAACAGGAACTTTGTGTGTGTGTGTGTGTGTGTGTGTGTGTGTGTGAAGTATGCAATAATATGAATATGATATTTTAATTTATGAACATTTCTTAGATATTTATATTTTTTGGATTCATCAGACTACGTCATTTCTTAGATATTACTATAGAGCTAATTCTCAATTGATTATTATATTGTACCCAATATATAGTACTAATTCCAAAAGTTTTCTAAAAAAATGGCTTGGATGCCATCAGCTAGAATCTAAACCAAAACATTTAGTGCTTCAGCTTTATTCAGTCCCATCCGAGTTAAGTCGATATGCATATAAATACTTAAAAAATACTTAAAAAATAATGCTGTAAAAGGTACAAATGTATATTTGCACATGCATAGAAGTAACACGTTTAATTGACTTATGCTTGCCAAGTTAAATTTTTTTTTCTACTGTGAAGTGATTTATTGAAATAAAATATAAGAAAAGGACATTATTGAAAAGTATACAATAAAAACTAACAAAATTATACAGATAAAAATTAGTCTTTTTCAATAGTCATCTGCAAGTATTCCTGTGGCAATGGAGAATCAAAGCCAACTATTTTGAGAACATTATGTATTGGATACATTTTTTTATGATGTTTGAAATTGTGTTATTTTGATTTCAATAATTTTATTTTTATACTTTCATAAACATATATTCATTATATGAATTCAGATAAAAAAAGTTATTTTTTAAATTTAAAAAAAAAAACATTTATATAATTTCATAAACATATATTTCTTATAAAATTTAAAAACTTTTCTTTTTAATTTTGTTATTAAAAGTGCAAGTAAAGACTAATTTTATTTTTATTTGTAAATTTTTATTGTATATTTTTGTAAATTTTTATTGTATATTTTGTAAATTTTTATTGTATAATTTTGTAAATTTTTATTGTATAATTTTAAAAAATTTTTATTGTATATTTTTGTAAATTTTTATTGTATAATTTTGTAAATTTTTATTGTATAATTTTGTAAATTTTTATTGTATATTTTTGTAAATTTTTATTGTATATTTTGTAAATTTTTATTGTATATTTTTGTAAATTTTTATTGTATATTTTTGTAAATTTTTATTGTATATTTTTGTAAATTTTTATTGTATATTTTTTAAATTTTTATTGTATATTTTTGTAAATTTTTATTGTATAATTTTGTAAATTTTTATTGTATATTTTTGTAAATTTTTATGGTATATTTTTGTTAATTTTTATTTCTATAATTTTGTTAATTTTTATTGTATATTTTTGTAAATTTTTATTGTATATTTTTGTTAATTTTTATTGTATATTTTTGTTAATTTTTATTGTATATTTTTGTAAATTTTTATTATATAATTTTGTAAATTTTTATTGTATATTTTTGTAAATTTTTATTTGTATAATTTTGTAAATTTTTATTTCTATAATTTTGTTAATTTTTATTGTATATTTTTGTAAATTTTTATTGCATAAAGTTGTAAATTTTTATTGTATAATGTTGTAAATTTTTATTGTATAATGTTGTAAATTTTTATTTGTATAATTTTGTAAATTTTTATTTGTATAATTTTGTTAATTTTTATTGTATATTTTTGTAAATTTTTATTTGTATAATTTTGTTAATTTTTATTTGTATAATTTTGTTAATTTTTATTGTATAATTTTGTAAATTTTTATTGTATATTTTTGTAAATTTTTATTTGTATGATTTTGTTAATTTTTATTGTATATTTTTGTAAATTTTTATTTGTATAATTTTGTTAATTTTTATTTGTATAATTTTGTTAATTTTTATTGTATAATTTTATAAATGTTTATTGTATATTTTTGTAAATTTTTATTTGTATAATTTTGTAAATTTTTATTTGTATAATTTTGTTAATTTTTATTGTATATTTTTGTTAATTTTTATTTGTATAATTTTGTTAATTTTTATTGTATAATTTTGTAAATTTTTATTTGTATAATTTTGTAAATTTTTATTTGTATAATTTTGTTAATTTTTATTGTATATTTTTGTAAATTTTTATTGTATATTTTTGTAAATTTTTATTGTATAATTTTGTAAATTTTTATTGTATAATTTTGTTAATTTTTATTGTATATTTTTGTAAATTTTTATTGTATATTTTTGTAAATTTTTATTTGTATAATTTTGTAAATTTTTATTGTATATTTTGTAAATTTTTATTTGTATAATTTTGTAAATTTTTATTGTATATTTTTGTAAATTTTTATTGTATATTTTTGTAAATTTTTATTGTATATTTTTCAATAAATCACTTTGCAATAGAAATACTGAAGAACAATAAAAATGAAGGAACTGATCTGTCTTGTCACCGCTACCAGTACCAACCACGATGAAAGTTAGGAAGTATGTTAGCTAACTATAACCCAGATCCTGCTTACTAGAACTTTAGGCATGATGCCATTTTTGTAGTGAACAGGCCTTTTTTTTTTTATATATTTATTTTTTTTTATTATTCAATTTTCACCCCAAACAAGGCACAGTGCCACTTTGAAGCAGGGGACTACTATCAGGGACTTAATTAGCGGGGTCATTATGAAGTGAGATGAGTAGAAAGATGTTTGTTAACATTACACTTGAACTTCTGCATATCAGTGCAGTTGGGAAAGCAGAATCCCGGAAGGGAGTTCCAAAGACCCGCAGTTCTGGGGAAGAAACTATTGGAGTAAAAGGCTTTCTTGCACCTAGGGATCTCTACTGTAAAGAGATGAGACTTAGTAGCTTGTCGGGTTTGTCGGGGGTAGTTACGTTGGGGAGGTACAAGTGTTTGCAGGCCTGAATCTATATTTACATTGCTGACTTCAACACTTGTGTACTGTACACAAAAACAGTCTCATCTGAACACTTTTCCTTCATATCTGAACCCTTCTTCTTTCCCTACTATTGGGACATTTGTTTTCATTAATACTCATGGACGTATTCATTTAATAACGATTTTTTCATCCCTTTTTTTATTTACACGTTTTGAAATTTAGAATGGGACTTTGTCTTGTTTTGATTGGTCAGACAGTTATTCTCATTCTGGGTGGTATTGGCACAACGTTTCGGTCGTTGAAACCTACGACCTTCATTAGGTGTGAAATCCATGTTTTTTTAACTAAGGAAAAAGGGGTTAGCTCTGTATTGCAAGAAACCAGACCGTGGGTTTGAGGGTGTGTTCGTAAACCATTAAAAAAAAAATTAATCTTCAGGGGTTACCAGGGTACTTTTTTAAGATTTTTCTATGATTCAATTTTTAACTGAATCCTTATGCTAATTGTCAATATTAGTTAAAAAATGTTTTACAAATTTTCATTTTAAAAAAAAAAAAAAAACGCAGTGTAAGGGAGGCGACTCTAAGAAATTTTTTTATTAGGGGATTATCTCCCTTGTTGTTAGAATGAGACATTGTCTTATTCAACAGAAATAGTTAGAATTTTCTTTTCAAGTAAAAATAGAAGCTTGACATTTAAAAAAATTTTTTTAATAATAATAATAAATAATAATAATAATAATAGCAAAGATTAATTTCGCTTTTGGAAACAATTTCTATGTTCGTATTAGGTGAACAAAAAGTTCTTTTTTGTTATTGTAGCGAAATTCGAAAAATGAAATATTACATTTCAAGTTAAACAATATCTACTTAAATGTCATATCACAGTAATGAAAATATCCAAAAATCACGAAAAGCGATAAGATGGAAAATTATTTATGAAAACAGTTTTCGAAGATAATTAGTGAAAATTAAGTTTTGCTAAATTGGCCAAAGATTTGCAGTTTTCAGAAAATATTTACCTCCTTTTTGGTTACAATTAGAACTCTCTAGTTTCTTTTTTTTGCAAGACTCAATTTTCGCTAATTGTTTTTGAAAACTATTATCATTAATTAATTTTCTACCTTATCAGGTTTTTTTTGTAATTTTTGGATATGTTCATTACTGTGACATGGCAATTCTGTAGATGTCCTTGGTTTCACTTGAAATTCAATATTTCAATTTTCGAATTTTGAAACAATAATGAAGAACCAAACAAAATTTGGAATTTCAAAATGTAAACAGATTCAAAACGCATATGGTATATATATATAGACTTTTATTCATTAATTCATGTACGAATTCACAGTCACTTATTATTTAGAGTAAAATGGGTTTCAACAATATTTCTCCTAAACAATATATTTGGGCTTACAAGCATGTTTCAGTTTTTAGAAAATAACATTAAAGATAAAAACAATAAGTTATAGAAATTTTAATTGTCCAAACAAAAAACAGACAAAACAAGTCAATCAGGAAAAGAAGGATGACTAATATTAAGAAAGGGAGATAACTCTGAATTTTAATATTGTTTTTCTTTTTTGTTAATTGGAAAATGGGAAAACAATTTTTAGTAAAGAAAAGAGCAAGTTACAATAACTTTTAGGTAATAACAGACACAGAAAAACATTATTTTACTTTTTTTTTTAAACCAAAATTTGGAGATATTGTAATAAGATGAGGTAAGGAAATGTGCAACAACACAAATATTGATTTAAAACTAAGAAAAAATAATAGTTTTAAAAAATAGAAAAATATGTAAATGTTTGTATAGGTATTCCTTCTGTATAATGTCAATCATCAGACAATGGATAATGAATAATAGACTGTTTGTTTATTATTCATTATTGTACTCCTAACAAAGAACCGCAGTCAGAGCAGAATTACTGTCAAAAACAGTGCTTGTTCTGAATAAGAAAAAAATCAAAAATCGCAAAATTGAATTTCTAATAAAACCCAACTACTTAATTTTTAAGTCGATTTCAACTAAAAGCATTATCGTGTCACAATTAGTAACAAATTACTGAAAACACACTTTTACGATTTCACAATTAATTGATCAGCCATCATTATTTTTTAAATGTATCTTAAACAAGGGAAGTAAGTCATAGTTTGGAATCCGTTTATTATTTAAGTATAATGCAATTTTTTCAAAAACTTTTTTATTAATAATTTTTTACTTTATCATTTTACATAATTTTGGGACTTTTTTTTTTTATTTATTTCAACATTTGAAATTCAATAGTTCAATTTTTTATTTTCATTCTTATTCCGGACAAGCATCAGAAAATCTATAGTAAAAACAGGAATTGTCTCCTTTACATTAGATCATACTCCTCCTCATCATCATCATCACACTACATAATATTTTGAGGGGTTTTTTGTCAGCCATTACCATATGCGATCGACTTGTTTTGTCTATACTTCACACGTACAACTATTAAACTGGTACTTGTACATTTTAATCAAGACATTAAAAAATTAAAATGTTGAAAAAAATTATATTGTACGTACTCGTTATGGAATAAAGTTTTCATACAAAAAAAAAATCACTTAATTTGATCAACCAGTTTTTTTTACCGAGGAAAATCAAATTTTAATGAGGTGGATCGGGTAGCAGCCATCTTTTTTTTTTTCGCTTGGAAGGGAGCGCCAGGGGAGATAACTCCAATCACCGCTTAAAGTTTGTCAAAATTTGACAAGATTTTTTCGAAACATGAGCAGAAAAAATATCCAGATAAATATTTTAGGGGGGTTTTTTTCACTTATTTTACAGAATTTGTGTCCTTTTTTTTAATCCTTTTTTTCATGTTGTTCTTTGTTAATCAATTTTTGATTTAAAGCCCCCCCCCCTCCTCATGTCCATAAACAGTCAAATGACGACGATAGATCAATCTCATTAAAATGTGATTTTCCTCTATAAAAAACCAATGGATTAAATTAAGTGAAATTTTTTTTTTTTCGGAGAATTCATTCTATAACGAGTATGTACAACATAACTTTTTTGCAATATTTTCATTTTTTAATGTCTTGACTAAACTGTACAAGTACCATTAAACTTGCTATAACATTTTTAAAGGTTTGATGTTATTTTGTTTTTTCCTGAAACATGGTTTTACGTAAAAATTATCTATTGGGAGCGATGAAATCCTGTAAATAATAAGCAACCATACATTAGGACATTATCAATTCTTGCAAAGAAATCTTAATCAATCACTCAAAAATATCATTCTTATTATTTGTTTTCTTTTTCAGTATAGTTTAGAAAATAATAATCTGTAATTGGGGAAAGACTTAAGTAGTATGATCGACTATTTCATAAATATCGTGTCTCTTCTGCTGCCTTAGAGGAATTTGGCTGCGGACTTCATCAACATAGTCAACATCTGGAAAAGAAAGAAAAGAAATTTTAGAATTACCTTTTCTATATGAATACATCATAGGAGTAAAAAAATATTTTAAAACTAACTGTAGCTATCCAATGTTGTCTCTTTAGTGTTTTCTTTTAATAATGGGTCACAATTTATCAAGGCCAAAAGCTCACTTGGAATGCTTATTGGAAGGGTTATTGAGATGAAAGTAAGCTTTTTTGGTGCAATTACACTAGAATATCTCAACTTGGCCTTTTTGGTCAGGATCAAAGTGTAGTATCTGTATAGGTACACTAGAATAGCGAAATTTGGAACACAAAAAAAATTGATTTAAAAAAAAAAACAATGGTATCCAGTGACCTTTGTGTCAATTTCAACTAAAAGTAACAATATCAACTTAATTGGCATGTCAGAAGTACTTAAATATTACCGCATTATTTAAAACTAGCAGAACCTGTTAACCGACGTTGCCCGATGGAAGCCTCCCCCCCCCCCCCTTGCAAAACAATAACCTACGGTTGTTGGTGGTGGCCACTGCCATCCCTGAATAACTGTAGACACTGGCAGCAATGGCCGAAATAAAATAATCTGGCTTTCACTGGCGATTAGTGATGGTACGATGTGATAATATGGAGGTACTGTTTGAATTTTAAAAAAGCAATTAAGGAAATGCGTAAATCAATATGAATAAATAAAAGTATGAAAATTGTCCATTAGAAAAATAATGGAAAGTAGAAACAAGTTTTAGAGGTTAGGAATTCTCATTGTATACGAACTGTTTAGAATGATCAAAATCAGTGGTAGTAGTCCGAGCTGTTTCCATTTATTGTTCAAGTTTTCCTCTTTTTGTCAACTTTTACACGAATAGCGTTAAAGTAAATTTCAGTTTTATATACTATACTATATAATATATTTATATAAAAAAAGAAGAAAAAAACTTACTGATGTCTGCATAAATGATGTCTTCAGAATGTTCTGTAGTTGAAATCACTTCTCCCCTAAAAGAAATAACAAGAATTTCAAGTTAATTTGAAGATTGTTTCTGAATTTTTGAGATGAGGATTGTGATTCATATTATTTGGATTATTCGAGCTACTGTTCTCATCTTCAATTTTATCTTGACAATGTTTCGGTTGATGTAACCTCCAACCGTCTTCAGGTGTATCTTATCAAACTCAGATATCTTTCTGTCAAACTCAGGAATCTGCACAGAATCTACAAACGGAACTTTTATTTAATCCACAGAGGAACTATACTCTCATTCCATCAGAAGTCCTAAGTAATTTGCATTTGTATTTTGAATGTCACCTGCATTGAAGATTGAACCTTCAACCTCCAGAAGAGTGTAATTTACAACTCAATTTTACCAAGTACTTCATCCACTATGCCACAGGTCCACAAGTTTAACAAAATACATCTGAAGAAGGTAGCTTACATTGACCGAAAAAATGTTAAACTAACACTCAAGATGAGAACAGTAGTCTGAAGAATCCAAATATTAATTTGTATATTTTTCCGTTTGGGTTGTAATAGATATTTGGGTTCAATTTTTGTTCCTGTCCAAGGAAAAATACTTATTTATGTCAGATATTTTTATGCATTTACTGTCTACCCAGTGTTGTCTGCATGTCTTTTTGCTTTCACTTGGATTTGGCTTTTTGTTTCTTCTTTTAAATGCTTTTTTACTTTACCATTTTTTTTAAATAAGATTTTGAAAGTCAGATGTAATTATTACATAAATCATTTAGTAATCAAATTATTAAAATATTGTGTAAAATCTCTATTTATAAAATTATCGAATGTCATTAAATTATTAATTGAAATGTTGTTTAAAATTTCTAGTTATAAAATTATCAAATGTCATTAAATTATTGATTGAAATGTTGTTTAAAATCTCTATTTATAAAATTATGGGATGTCATTAAATTATTAATTGAAATGTTGTTTAAAAATAGGGAAAGTTTTATTTTAAGAAAACGGATGGGAGGAACAAATATATATTTTTTAATGAGGAGAATAGAACTTTCTGGAGGGGAAGAAACAGGATATTCTCCAAAAAAAAAAAACATTAGAATTAAGAATTTATAGTGTTTGGTTTAGTTTGGTTGTTTTATAAAATAAAAAAATGTTTTTGTTTTAGACTTTGCAAAACATTTTTTTTTTAAATTGCATTTTCATCTCAAATAAGGCACAATGCCAGTTTGATGTAGGGGACTACTATCTGGGACACAATTGCAGGAATACTATGTAGGGAGTTGAGCAGCAAGATGTCTGTTTACATTACATTTTAACTTCTGCATGGCAGTACAGTCGAGGAAGCCGGAACCCGGAAGGGAATTGTAAAGTCTAGCAGTTCTGGGGAAGAAACTGTTAGAGTAGAAGGCTTTCTGGCATCTAGGGATATTTACTGTGTAGGGGTAGGATTTTTGCTGTTTGCTCGGAGTATTTAAATCGAGGGGGTACAAGGGTTTGTAGGTCATCATTAAAATACTTGTAATACAGGCAGAGGGATGCAACATTTCATCGATGGGAGAGAGGCTGAAGCCTAGATGACAGTTTGGGACCTATTAGGTTGGAGACTCTCTTCTGAACCTTGTCCAAGAGTGAAAGACTAGTAGCAGATGCACCAGCCCAAATGTGGCAACAATACTCCACACATGAGCAAATGGTTACCTTTTAGAGGTATAGGGTACTTTCAGGTGTAAGTAACTTTCTAGCATGGTAGAGAGAGCCCACTTTCCTCACTGCAGCAGCAGCAATATCCTCGATATATCTGTTCCAACTCCTGTTTCCTGTAAACATTAAGCCGAGGAGTTTGAACGAAGTACTTTCAGGTAATGTATCATTAGCCATAGCTATTATGGTTGAGGTTTCTTGTAATTATTGAAGAAGAGAAGCTTAGTCTTGGCAGCATTGAATGTTACCATATATTTTTGTCCCCATTCCACGACAGACTGGAGGTCTTCCTCTAGAGTTTCCACTATTGCCTAAGATATGTGTTCATTCATTTTCCCCCTGTGCCTGCCATAGAGCATGGTATCATCAGCAAATGTACTCATTTCAGAGACAATTTTATCAGGGAGGTCATTTATGAATATTAGGAATAATAAAGGTCCAAGGATTGACCCCCAAGGTACACCCGCATTTATATGAGATTGTTTTGATGTACGACCATCAAGTACAACCTGGATTTTTCTCTTACTTAAAAAGGATTTAATTATGTTAAATATTCATCCTGTAATACCATATTATCCTGAGAAAATCTTAGTGCCATATCCTATCATGACTGAGTTTGCAAAAGAAAAAAACAATAACATCAATGCTTGGTGCATTCTAGGTCAAGAAGCCAGTATTTTCAGACAACCTGATCTGGTAGCACCTACACACATTTTAGAAAGGAGAGACAAACTGTATACATGCATTCATTCTTTTTTTGTACTGTTATTCCGTAAACCTATGCGAATTGAGGTAGTTTATTGTATTGACGATAAATAATTGAAATTGAAATCAGAAAAAAACTTTTTAAAAAAACAGATCAAAATTAAAGGTATTTTTTTAGATTAGGTCCACCTCCACAATTTTCTTTTAAATTACGACTTTTATAGGTTTTCGACTATGCTGAATACGGAAATCGCATTGAAATTTTGCAGAAATAATTAGTTATCGAGATATAAAAAGTTGTATTATGCATTGTATTCTTTGGCGGCCATCTTTGTTACACAAGTAGATTTGTGTATGTCACGCGCGCACACACGTAAAAAAGGTGGCCATCAAAGAATACAATGCATAGTACAACTTTTTATATCTCGATATCTACATATTTCTACATATATCTACATATTTCTGCAAAATTTTAATGCAATTTCCATATTCAACATAGTCGTCATTTAGAAGAACATTGTGGAGTTGAACCTAATCTAAAAATTTACCAAATAAAATATGTATTCAAGAACCTTACCAGGGATTGATTACAGTGCTATGCCCCCAGGCTGTATAAGAAGCTGTCTCAGATCGGGCAGGAGATACGGCAGCAATGTACAATTGATTATCAACAGCTCTAGCTCGTTGTAGAAGTTCCCAATGAGCAGGACCGGTAGTCATATTAAAGGCACCCGGGTAGATCAGCAGTTTACAGCCTGTATCGAAATAAAAAAAAAAACAAATCTGAATTTTCTTAATTTTTTTAGATGATGTTCATACTATCTTTTTATGTTGGTGTTGAATGGCTTTTAGAAATTGACTTCCAAACTAATCCTTCTTTCTCTCCAATTCATCAGAAGACAAAAAAATAAAAATAAATGAGAATTTTCAAAATCGAGTAATTCACAAAAATGATTAAAATCCGGTTTTGGTGTACTTAGAGCAGTGCCCCAACCTCTCTCTCCAATTTTTTTTTTTTTTTTATTGCGGGGGATCCATAACTACTCCTCCCTATGAAAAAAACGAAAATACTAAAAATAAGGGAAAATCTTTATGGTGTACTTACCCATGACAGAAAGAAAATATCATACACCAAAAATCATATAAATTGATTAAGTAGATTTATTTTGAAAAATAAATTAAATTTTATAGCTAAATAACAATCGACAATCTCTCAATGCCAGTTTTACAGGACAAGCGAGATAATTATAATTTCAACTTTTGCAAGATTTTAGAAAGCCATTCTTAGCATGAGGAGGTGTGTGTATTGGAACAACTCAAAATTGCTTAAAAAAGACTTTCTTGATAAAAATCATCATCATAGTGTATCACTCCATCTCAAGATCCATCGTTGGATATTCTTTAGGTCCACATCGGGGAATAGTTGAGCCCCAAAGGTAGCGAGACGACAACAACTATGGAAGCCAGTAATTACAGTTAAGAGATTAAGCATTCCTATCTCGTTATGGTTAACAATCTGATGAAGGCTAGAGGAATAGTTGGTCGAAACGTCATGAAACAACAACTATAAAGATGAGGATAACAGTCCTCAAATAAATAAAATAAAAATATGCAAATTACTCATCTCAAAAGGATTCCAATAATAAATTTAAAAAATGTAGTCGAAAAAAAACAATTTTATGTCCTAAATTCTCGTATGAAAAACTGAACTAATTTCTTAGTAAAATGGAGTTATCTCCCTCAGCACAATGACGATGATTGCAAAACGCCAAATTCTTTAAAACTAAACCGGCGTCCACATAGTTTTCAAATCAATCAACACCCAAATTCAACAGCATTGACGAAAACAGGATAAGGGCCAAAGATGCATGATTATATAATGTTTATGCACGTGTAATGGTAAGTTGCGACTGTAAGTAGGTATGTAACACTCGGATACATGTTTCACAGAAAATAGAAATAATAAACATTAAAATCTATTTCAGTTTTAGTGATCATCATAACCCATTTCATGCCTGAGCAAGCCCACAAATTCCCTGTTCTGCACACATTTCCCTCTCTCTATATATATATGTCTTCCCTATGGTCAACATGACTATACCATCAAAGTCTCCTGTTCTGCATACATCTTCCTATATTGTCCAGATTTAACCTTCCTCTGAACTTATCAGATCTAATCCTGTCTTTAAGACCCTCATTATATAAATTGTATCATTCTCACATTTCTCTTCATGCAACACATATCCTCAACCCTCACTAGCCAGGTTTCACTTTCATATACAATCATGTACTGTGTTCACATGCCTCTTCATTTGGTCAACAACAATAACGCTATGCTAATTACTAATGGCAGAAGCTTCCTGAAATTACTCAGGCAGTCAAAGCTTGTGTGACCAAAACCAAGGAAAACTGTTGTATACTGAATCTATCTCTCCTCCTATATAAACATTCTATCTACCCATAATTCTTTGTTCTTTGACAAGTCCATAAATATCTCTCTTCCTCCGCTCAGTTTCTCTACAAGCAACAACTGGCATAACAATCCTTCTAGTCAATCATTCAAATTAAATTTGTTAAACAGTTCTTGCATAATCACATTAACAAACACATAGAAAGCTTGAGTGTCTACTAGACACTGTCCTCAAATGTCTAGGCTCTCCCTGTACAGAGATTTGTCAGGACAACTTGGCATAAGGATACTTTTCACTAAAAATAAATCGTGACTAAATATTCAAAATCACATACTATTCGCGGTCCAAATAAGATCTCCTTGGTATGGCTGATTCGAAGTGGTCTATTCAAGAAATGGTGCACCTTTTCTAAATGATGTTGCCTATAGTAACAGCACTAAGTTGGATACTCCACCAGACTAGATGAATTTTTGTCCTGAAATCCAGTAATACCAGGAGGCCGCAAGAAAATATAACATATTTAAATGATTAATTGGGAAAAGGAAATATAACATTATTAACTTCTTTAGTAATTCAACATTTAAGACATAACAGAGATTTAATGGAATATTCGAATATCTATGGATCTCATATAAAGATCAAGTGTTAGCCCCTAAAAAGGAGCCCCTTAATTTCTGAGAACTTCAACTCAAGTAAAATGAAACAACACGAGATAATTATGCTGTATCCAAGTTTATTCTTATGTCGACACACCATTTCTCATTAGATCACCGACGGTAAGCAACAATGTGCCTGGTCAATACTATATGGGTGCTTATTTGGAAATACCAGGTGCTGTATGTGCTCTCTGCTTATCTTGGCAGTGTTTGTAGTTGAACTGCACTTCTCCTTGCCATTGGAATCCAGCAGTGTTGATTCAGGAAAAGTGTGGTTGGAGATTATGCAACCCTTGCCTCACAAAGTGTAGCAACAATACTGAGATAGAACGCAGACCATAAGCACTCCTCTTGGGCTGCTGATATAAAGAGAGTTTTAATAATAAAATATCTTTTACACTATTAGTTATGAGAAATCTCTTACCATTTTTTGCATATATTTGTGCCAGTTCAGCAAATCGGATATCATAGCAGATGCCAACGCCAATCTTGCAAAATGCTATAATAAAAATATTTAATAGAATTTTTATCAAAAATTAACAATATTTTTTATACGTTATATATTTTAAAAAAAATGGTGAAGAAAAGAAATACAGGATTGAACGATAAATTTGTCACCTTAAAGAAAATAAAGTAGTCCAATGGATTCAGATCAGGGAAGAAGGGGGTGGGGGGCAATACAAAGTCATAGCACTCCTTCTGATGGTACAATCCGGTGGCCGCTAGCAGACCCTGGGTGTGGCAGCAGGACTTGGTGCCGGCTCACAAGTCTAAAGAATGCTACGACTTTGAATCCTTCTTTCACTGATCACTTCCCCTTCTCCCCCAACCTGAACCTGCTGGACTACTTCGTTTGGTCATACGTCAAAAACATCACCAACCTGACCTCCCACAACACCAAAGTCAGCCTGATCTCCGCCATTAGCCGAGTATTCACCGAGCTCCTGCTGATGATTATGGAAAAGCTATGCTCCCAGTTCTGGACCCATATGAAAGCGGTGATTCAGGCAGAAAGCGACTACATAGAATAGATGTCAGCTCTACTACATAACCAAGTTACCTGAATTGATTTTATCAATAAAAGTTTTAAAATAAAGCTGTAGTATTGTTTTCTTTAGGGCGACAGTTTATCGTTCCACTCGGTACTCTCTATAAACTTTAAGTATAAATAGTTACAGATATTGCTGTACTATTAATTAGATTTGAAGACGATGCATTGGACCATTCAATCAAAAGTTATTGGCAACAAAAGCAGAAAATTCCTAATGCCATGTTTTAACCCAAATTGAACAAGATTTTCATAGTTTTCTTTTCGTCTTACATATTTATCTACAATCTAAATATTGAGATAATTTTTTTCCTTTGTGTCCTTCCTAATGACATCCTATATTCTGCTCAAAGTTGGTGCTACCAACCAGGTTTAAAGATCAATCCTCAACTTGTCTGTTGTCTTCGACAAAAGTCTGCCCACGAAATGCAAGGGAACTAACTCTTACCAATCCTTGTAAGATTTATATCCGGGTACTGATACTTATTCAATATATTATAATTTTATTAATCGTTGGACAACTTTTTTTACAAGCATGTTTTTTTTTAATTTATTCAAAATTGTTTATATTTAATGATAACTCAAATAATATGTTCGATGAGATTATTATTTTTAATACAAATAGCATCAAGGTTTTTCCAGTCAGACTGTCAAGTATCATAACTATCTCTACAAAAATAAAGACATTATAAACATTTAAATGAAAAACCCATTTGAAGCCATGTTTGTGGTAATTTGTTTAATTCTTAATCACCCCAAACAAGGCACAGTGAGACTTGGACGTAAGGGACTACTATTTATGACCATATCTACATGGATAGAAGGTAGGGAGTTGAGCAGCAAGATGTCAGTTCACTTTATATTTAAACTTCTGCATATCACTACAGTCAGGAAAGCAGAAAACTTGGAAGGAATTCCAAACTCTAGCAATTCAAGAGAAGAAAGTATTTGAGGAGAAGGCTTTCTGGCGTCTAGGGATCTCCACAGAGTAGAAATGGGATTTTGATGCTTGTCAGATTAGTGTAAGGCTTTTTATGTCAAAGAAGCACAAGTGCTACAAGTTCGTCAGAGTACATATTAAAATACTTGTAAAATAGGTACAGGGATGCAATATTGTGTTGATGGGACGGGGGTTGGAGTTTGGTTGACAGTGCGGGACCTATTAGGTAGAAGTCTTTTTTGGACCCTGTCTAAGAGCAAGAGACCAGTGGTAAATTCACCAGCCCAGATGTGGCAACAATATTCCATGCATGGGTGAACAGTGGCTTTGTAGGGATACAGGATACTCTTGTGTGAATTTCTTAGATAGCTGAAGTTTTGGACTCAGAAACTTTTCATCAAGATGTTAAAAGTAAACTATGAATCTGTTTAATAAATAAATAAATAAACAAATAAATAAACAAATAAATAAATAACTAAATAAACAAATAAATAACTAAATAAATAAACAAACAAGCAGACAAACAAATAAATAAACAAATAAATAAATAAACAACTAAACAAATAAATAAACAAACAAACAAACAAACAAACAAATAAACAAATAAATAAATAAACAAACAAATAAACAAATAAATAAACAAACAAATAAATAAATAAACAAATAAATAAACAACTGAACAAATAAATAAATAAATAAATAAATAAATACCTACGTGTGTCAAAGGTGGTGAGTTTGTTTCCAGGACTCAAAGTTTCTGATTCCTTGAATCGTATTTTACCCGGAACGTCAATATCAAAAAGGTGAACCTGATTAGATAACAAGAAATTGGAGATCAATCTTCCTGAATCAAATAACTGGAAAAATCATTTTACCACAAATTTTCATAACTTTATCAGTACTAGTGCATTTTGTGAATCAGACATATGCAAACATCTGCTCAAGTTTGCCCAAACTATTCTTGAGACTTTTTGAACATTATCTTAAAAAAAAATAAACTTTTATTACAAAACCAATGTTATATATTACAAAACAAAAGCCATCCCCTTAAATAATCAAATGATATCAAATTCCCATAACTAATGATTACTACACTGTTGTCCCGATGATTACTTTACATCCATTAACCCTTATCCTTCCAAGCTTAATAAGTGGTGATCTCCCCTTGTAAAAAAAAATAAAGATATAAAAGCCAAAATGTTACCTTTTGGTGAGTTGCAATCATGTCACCTGTTGGGTTGAATATGGGCGAAGTATTAAACAACTTGCCGTTTTTCGATTCTGGTATTGATCCTAAAAAATTCAAAGCAACATAACCCATAAAGCAATAAGTACATAGAATTTAATAATTTTTTTTTATCTATTCAACACAGCAAATATTTATTTCTAAAAATATATTATTATACTAAATGTGAGTTAATAAGTGTTTGTTTTCCTTAGACATTTTTGGTGCTTGTACAAATTAGTCATATTTTAAACCAATGCATTTCATGTGAAAACATTATGTACTTACTCGTCATGTCAAATTTAGAATAAATCACCAAAAATTATGAAAAATGATCCAGAAGATGGGCTAGGTGTAGTTTTAACAAAATATCATCCACAATTATATTCAGACATTTTTTTTTTTAATGACAGAATTACAATTATTTAGTAAAAAATGATAGATTGCAGTTACCTCCTCTGGATCTTGAAAGCATACGATAAAAATCTACAAATTGATAAACTTGATAAATTTTATTTTTACTTGTTATCATTTTCTACTGAATCATTTTTTGTCATTTTTTAAATTTATACTAATTTCGACATGATGTGAAAGTACGTAATAAGGTTCTCAACTGAAATACATTGGTTTAAAACATTGCTAATTTGCACAAGCACAATCTTTTTTTTCTATATATTTTTATGGCATAAAATATACACTAAAAATATCTTAGCTCTGGGATTGCATTATGTTTTAAAAAGAATTCTATTTTAATAAATCTTAATTTATAATTAACTGAACAAATCCCTCATTTTTCTCTTAACTATCTATTTCTCTCACCCTCTCCGTACTTCTCAATGTGTTGCTTTTTAATATTTCGTAATGTCTCTGTATGGCAGACTAATTATTATAAACTAGCAGAGGGCACCCCGCATTGCCCGGTCATAAAATATGTATATATAAAAGTTTTGTGGTTAAATTTTAAATTCTGAAAAAACAACATATAGAGACATATATTCGATTTAAGAATTTATTGTTTGACAAAAGGAATATATAGAAGGGGTTATATATATATATATATATATACACATACACAAACATTTTCAAATCGGGCAGTAAATAAGAAAAGTTTACTCAACAAAAACAAATGTAAACTTCAAACAAATATAAATACTAATATTTATTTATTAAATATTAATCCCAACCAAATAAAAAAAGCTCAATACAACGACAATATGAAGTAGAGCTTGACACAAGAAGCATAAATGAAAACCGTAAATTAAAATGTACATGTAAAATAAATTTTACATGCGAATAACGATAATTGATTATCTTTGCTTGAGGTATTCCATCAAAAAATAAATTTTACATGTCAATTTTAATTTACGGTTTTCATACACACATAATTATTATGTATCGATTTCAAAAGTTTAAAAAAATAACTTGTGTATCCTTGGCTAGAATCGAAACCCAAACATTTAGCGCTCCAGCTGTGTTCCCTATTGTTTGAGCTATAGACAATAAAGTTTTGAAATTAAACAACTTGAAACTATGAATGAATTTGTGCATGTGCAAAAGTAATAGAAATATGTTGGCAAGTTGAAATGAGCATTTTTGCATTTCAACTTGTTAATACAAGAAAAAATTTTTTTTTTTTTCTTTTTCAATTTTCTTATCATTTTATTCTAGTTGGGAATGAGGCAGCCAGACATTTATCCATTATCTCATAGATTCCAACCAAGAGATCTTTTTTAGGTTCTAATTATCTGCAATTGTTTGTATCTCTTTTCATGTAGTTTACAATTTTACTTAACTTTAGTCAATGTTCTTAGAAATCAAGGGGACCCCCTTTCTGGATTTTTTTTTTTTACATGAAGGTCACCACTTATCAAGGCCCAGAAGCCACTCGGGGATAAGGGTTATTTTGTGTACAGTAATCAATGGGATAGTGTTGCAGTTTTCATTAGTATTGGAGATTTGATAAAGTGCCATTACTTAGGGGGGGGGGCGAACACTTGATCTCTATATGAGATGCTTAGATATTCGAATATTCCATTAAAGTTATCCTTTATTTCTCAAACACTGACTTAGTAAAGACGTTGGAAACATAATTTTCCACGCTTTACTCGACCATTTTCATATGTTATAACTTTCTTGTGGTCTCTTGGTCTTACTGGATTCCAGGGCAAAAATTCATCTAGTCTGGTGGAGTATTCAACTTCATGCTATGACTTGAGGTAACATCACTTGGAGAGGGTGCACCATCTATGATATGAATCTCACCTGTCTGTTTAAATGTATGTTTGTATGTATGTTTGTATGTCTGCCTAAAATTTTCAACAGAGGCGACAGATTTTCACAAGATTGGTATCATTTTGAAGCTCGACCCTTTGGATAACAAACATCGAAAAATTGGCCAAAAAACATTAATTACTTCATCCTCAACTGGGTATTTTTCTACAGGGAGGGGTCGTTTTTCCGCCAATATTTTCGAAAGTCATTCCCCTTGTTTTGATTGTCTAGCCTTAATTTAAACCTATGTAACTTCTGGTTTCGTGATGGGCGCAACAGCAAACACATCACGTTTTTTTTTTTTTTCACATTCTTTTCCTCCTTCACGGTACGGGTTTGAGCCTGCCTGCCTACTACCACTTTTTTTTTTTTTCATTTTTGCTCAACACTCACCTCCAAACACCCGGGCAACGCCAGGCACCCAGGCTAGTTCCTCATAAAAGCCAGTGTAGATTAGCCATAGTGAGGTGCATTGGTGCTGCGAATACTATGTGATTTGGAATATTTAGTCAGTGTTTACTCGTAGAAGGAGGTATCTTCATGTCAGGTTGTTCTAACAAACCCCTGTATAGAGAGACCTTAAACACACGAGGATAGTGTCTAGTAGGCATCGGGTATGTCAGAGCTTATGAATTTTCAAACAAAACCGATGTAAAATAGTGATAATGTTTACAGATACATTTGATCGTCGATATATTTGTCAAAGCATTTAATCTAATATTGTTTTTAAATAATCATAAAGCTCATATAGTATACCAAAAAAAAATAGAAATAAAATCATTTCGATCTCTACTATTATATAAAAGTTACTTTTGCGTGTGTGTGTGTGTGTGTGTGTGTGTAAGTTTCTTTCCTTATAGGTTCCAAAACGGCTGAGTTTATCTTTTACAAATTTCACACAAAGTTAATTTATATGTCTGGCACTATTCTTAGATATGTTTTGTACAGAAATTCATTCGATAAGTATCGAAAATCCAAAAAATGCAATCTTAAAATAGTTTTTCTCTCTTATAGAAAAAAAGGGGGATATTTTATGTTACACTGGCAAGGGAGATAATAAAATTCTAATAACTCATTTTTTCTTTAAAAAAACAGTTTTATTATAATCTGGAGACATAGCTGCGTGGTAGAGCATTCGACTACAGATAGAATGATCCCCTGTTCAAGCTCAAGTGTACCTTGCCATTTTATTTTAATTTTTTTTATTAGCAAGTTCAATTTACAATAAAAAAAATGAGGTATCATTTAAAATCGCCACAAATCATTTCTCTGTTTGCATATTTTAAAACTAAATATTAATCAGAAGTGACTTTTCAAGGGCATTCACCGTCAAGCCCAAATATCAGCTGACGTGATATTGTAAACAAACACAGATAGAATTTGATGAACAACATTATCATTATTATTAATATGATAGCGTGCGTGTTCTTTTGTGTGTCATACTTTCTGGCAAATTTCATTGGTTGAGACTTAATTAATTTTTTTAATTGTTTCAGAGAGAGATAGAAAGAGAGGAAGACACATATGTATGCTGTGTATTTCCTTAATTAAACTATTACTGCTACTACTACATTTTTATGTGTGTGTGCGTATTTACTTACCCTCATCTATGTGTGTGTGTGTGTGTGTGTGTGTGTGTGTGTGTGTGTGTGTGTGTGTGTGAGTGAACACTTTAGACTTCTCTATATTAATATGATGGCATGTGTGTCGAAATATTGTTATAACTACCTACTTTTTGTAATAAATATCGATTCAAAAATTCTTCATAATTTTTAGTTTCAGTTTCGATCATAGCTGAAGGCACTCAAGTCATCTATTTTTTTTTAATCACTATTTTATATTTTACCCAATATAATATATCTTAACTTCTTATCTGATCTATATATTAATACGATAGCGTGTTATTTTGTGTGTCATGCTTACATCTTTTTTCTTCCGAGTGACTGTCGTTTACTTGTTATGATCTTCCATTTCTTGTAATAAATAATTATACTAAGAATTCTCCATAAATTTCAGTCTCGATTATAACCGAAGGAACTCAAGCTATATATATATATATATATATATATTCAGAATGTGAGAGATTATATATAATTATTTCCACAGTCAAACAACGTCGCAGCCCATAAGAGCCATGACAGCCAACTCGTGTCTTGGACTTCTGGTTCGTTGGCTGTCATGGCTCTTGTGTGCTGCGATGTTGTTTGGCTGTGGAAATAATTATATATATATATATATATATATATATAAGTTTTGTTTTTGGTTTCGATTCAAGCTGATGCACCGGAGTCATATGGATATATTTTTTAATATTTTTGCAATCACAAATTTACAATATATAAGAATCACTAGAAAATTGACTCTATAATACTATATCCGAAATCAGCATGAATTAAACTATCATATTTAAGTGTAGTTTACGACTGGGCTACGCCGGGTGTCCTTGCTAGCTTAGATAAATACTTTTGCAGTTTTAATAAAAGAGCTACAAGACGTCTCCATTTAGGCTGAATGCCAACATTAATACATATGAAAGAGTCTGCTGTAGAATTTCCACAGGTGCCGCTAGTCATTATTATTTTTAAAAAAATTTTGCGAATTATTCCACGGAGCAAATTATTCCTCGTAATATATAATAATCAATAGAGAATTGATTCTATAATAATACATGCACAATCTGCATAAATTATAATATGTTTAAGCGTATTGTATGATCGGGCAACACCAGCCTGCAGCTAGTTAGTTGATAACTGTGTCATGCTATAAGCTTATTGGTATAGTTGAAACTTTCAAAATAATTGAACACATTTCTAATTATGGTGGACATTGCTCTTTAATTTGGTTATTACACCAACCATAATTTTATCCCAGACATAAAGAATGCACAAACCTCCAACAAGGAAAATATCATTATCCTTCGCAGCTTTACTCAGGACTTCTGTAGAATTACCAGGGATAGTTTCAGCATATTCCGGAAAGAAGTTTGTCCCATATGGACAATTGAAGCATTCCTTTTTTGGGGGGGAGAACAACATTAAAAAAAAAAAAAAAGAAAAAAAAAGAAATACATATAAATGTCAGCTTATGGTTCAATAAAGCATAACAATTGCAAATAATGAAAACATTTAAAATCATTGCAAATTTATAGACATGTTTATCCACGAAATAGTATTAAGATTAATTTTCATTAAAACAGAATTACCTATATATATACATATATATATATATATATATATATATATATATATATGAACGATAAAATTGTCATCGGAGAAAAGATGACATAATTCTATTTCTCTTTGATGAAAACTGGGTTTTTTTTTGTTGAAGATCTACTAGTTGACCAGTTGTGTACAAATCCCAAGAGCGATAGGAGCCTTCTATCATGTCTGAAAGTGACACAATGTTCTACGAGCAAGATTGGAGATGCGCTGCTGTACAACTCATGCTCTCTACTGATTCAACTTATAACAACAGGACCATTGCCAGCATCCTCATGGCTGGATTGTCATGAATAACAGGGACGTGCCAAGGGTGCTGAAAACAAAGTTTCCAGCCGTGGTTATGATCTTTGGTGTAATTTCAAGTGAGGGTCACATCATGCTACCTCAGATCTTCGAAGTCAGCATGTAAGTCAACACCAAAGTGTACCTGGATGTGCTGAAGAGTCTGGTGATCCCATGGTGCAATCCAGTGGCTGCTGGCAGACGCTGGGTGTAGCAGCAGAACTCGGCACCAACCCACAAGTCCAAAGAGACCCAGGCTTGGCTTTAGAAGAAGAGCTATTACTTTGTACCCTTCTCTCACTGCCTCCCCTCCTCCCCAGATTTGACCCCGCTGGACTACTTCATTTGGTCATACGTCGAGAACATCACCAACATGACCTTCCACAACATGAAACCCAACCTGATAACTACCATCTACCAAGTATTCGCTGATCTCCCGCCAGCACTTTTGGAAAAGGCATGCTCCCAGTTCTGGACCCATATCAAGGCAGTGATTGAGGCTGAAGGCTGCTACATTGAATAGATGTCAGTTCTACTACATAATCAAGTTACCTGAATTGATTTTTTCAATAAAGGTTTTAAAATAAAGCTGTAGTGTTGTTTTCTTTAGGGCAACAACTTTATCGTTTCACCCTATACTACAGGCTATTTATAGCAGCTGTGTCAGGAGTACGGTGTTGTATGGCAGTGAATTCTGGGCCCTCACCCAATCCTTTCTCACTCAACTGCACCACAATTAACAGACCCATGATAAGATTAGGTTTGCCCCCAACTCCCTTTTTTCGAAATTGTTAAAAATCAACTTACAGGCAACGCTACAACTTGTGCTCCCTTTGTGGCTGCTTCTTTTATTTTCACGGCAGCATTAGCCAAATTATCAAATTTTGAAGCCGACACAGCCAACTGGATGAGAGCCAGTCGGAATTCTAAAGAAAAAATATAGAAAAGATTTTTGAAAAAAAGAAAAAAAAAATGTTTTACTTTAACAGTTTAAGAACCATCAAAAAGTTTTACAACACAAAAACTCTGATCTTGCTTGCTTGTTTGCGCATAGTGTCTTTTATATGGTTGAAGGAATGGCAAATACGATGAGCTGTGAAAATAACAGAGAGAATAGATGCATAAGAGGGTAGTAGTAGGAGTAGTTTAAGGGGAGACGAATGTAAATAAAAAGAAAAGGAAAAGACTGTTATAGTAGTAGTAGTAGTAGTAGTAGTAGTAGTAGTAGTAGTAGCTGCAGCATAAGAGATAGAGAGTAAGAGGATGGCATAAATAAAAAAGATAAAGAAATCTTGAAAGATTACAGAAAAATATAAAATCGGTGATATAGAGTTTAGGGCTGGGAGCAAGATTACACAACAGTACATATTTATTACTGGGCAACGTTGGGTTCGCTAGTTAAAATCTAAACTCTTTAAATGCTTTCAATGGTGGAAGGATTTTTATGAACTTTCACACAAAGGTACTTTATTTGCTCGCCAGTGTTCTTACATAGGTTTTGTATTGGAATGTCTTTGATAAGTATTTATAATCGATAATCAAAATAACCCAATGAAACAAAGAACAGGTGATTTTCATTTTTCTTGTTCAAAAAAATCGCATTGCTTCCTCTTTTTTGACCAGCTTTTGGCTTCTTGACTCCTTGTGTTGAATGCTTAATGGAAAATATAAGGATCCGAGAAGCAGGAAGAAAAGCTTCTAGTCTATGGACTTAATTGTAAACTATCACATGATTTGTTATGCTTCTTCTTTTTTTTTTTTTTTTTTTTTTTTTTTTTACATAGGAATCACCACTTATCAAGGCCCTGAAGCCACTCGGGGATAAGGGTTATTGCATGTACAGTAATCAATGGAATAGTATCATAGTAATCATTAGTATTGGAGATTTGATAAAGTGTCTTATTTAAGGAGGTGGTTCATCAGGAATTTGTTTATGTTGGACTTGAAGACATCCAAGTTATAGTCAGGTGGGAGACAGGTAAACGGAAGAGATTTCCACAGGTGTGCACTCCTAAGAAAGAAGCTTTGTTCATGGAATCTACGTTTATAATTCTAGTTTATAATAATAATGCTTTATAATTCTGCCTTAATCAATTCGGAGCCAAATTTTGTACAAAAAAATGTGACAGTATTTTTTAGCTATAATTTTAAAACGTGTCGTATTTGTTTCTCCTCATGTTCTTGCTGGTGAATTTAAAAAATGCAATTTTGACGTGAGGACACTTTAGATGAACAGTATGCAATAAAATTCTGTTTTAAACTTGAAAATAATGCCAAAGAAACGTATGGAACGCTTCAGACTGCTTTGCACCATCTTGCATGAATCAAGCATCAGTTTTTGAGTGGTATAAGAGATTCAAGGAAGGCAGGAAGTCTGTGAAGATGTTGAATGGTGTGGGGGAGTAAGGAAGTCAGAACACCAGAGTTGATTAGCCAAATGAAGAATTTCATGGATAAGGACCGTCATGTGTCTATAGAGATAATAAGTGCACAGTTTGATGTCAGTGTGGGAACTGTACACACAATTATTCGTAAGGAACTAAAGATGCAGAAGATTTGTGCAAAGTTTGTCTCACGTGTGCTCAGAGAAGACCAGAAAGAAAGACGTCATGACTAAGGTGGGTATCAAGACAGTTCCTCGCCCTCCCTATAGTCCAGACCTTGCTCCCTGTGACTTTTGGTTATTTCCTAAGCTCAAGGAAAACCTTAGAGGCTGTCATTATAAGACAATTGAGGAGATGAAAGAGTCTGTGACAATGGCCATTGACACACTCAAACAAGAGGACTTTCATGGGGCCTTCCAGAAGTTGTAGGAATGGTTTAACAAGTGTACTGCAGCCGGAGGAGATTAATTCAAAGGGGGTTAGAGTTTCATATGTGTACTATCAATAAAAGTATGAAAAAATCTGGAAACTTCATCAAAGCATCTCGTAAATATATAATTTAAAGATTTGTTAATCCTATACATTTGTTAAATGTCTGTTTGCTTTCACAAACTAATGTACACTTATTAGATCGGCTATGTTTGAAGGGTTTGAGTGGCACTTTTAAGTTCAGGGGCGATCTCAAAGCAGAAATCGATGAAATGTGACTTCCAGCCTGGAGGAGGTTTCTGTCTCTTTTTATAGCTGAAAAATTAAGCAAGAGGACATAAAACATGGCCATCTGTATGAAGAGACTCAGCAAGGATGAGAGCAACCATGGAGAATGTAGTTAGGCTCTCTTTTTCTCTCTCATGTCTACGTGATGTTTTATGTAACTGTCTCTCTTTTTAAATAAAACTTTCTTCAAAATCAACAGAGTCTACACCATTCTCACAATGACCTTTTCCCCTATTGATTGTAATATGATGCTAGTCCTGTGCAGTTCTAGGAGGTCCACCTTACCAGGCCTTGCCTTCTCTCTTTGAGAAGAGGTTAGTTTATTGCTAATCACCTGAGGCGCCCTTCCCCATGTTAAGAATGACTTTAAAAATAATAACATTATTATTTCAACACAGTGGCAAAAGTGCACAAGTAACAAAATAACATTGTTTGGTCTGGTAAATCAACACAAAACCTACCTTAAAAAAATACTTTTACACATATTTCATGTAGTAATATAACACAGCGATCATATTTGTTCAAAACATAAACAACGTAGTGAATTTTCAAGATAATGAAGAGTTAATCTTTTATATATAAATGCGTGTGTTTGCACGTACAACAATGGCCACCGCTTATAACATAAAGAATTACATTGCTTAGCTTAATATCCGGAAACTACTTATTTGCGGAAAATTAAATGCAATATTTATAAGTGATACATGTGTAAGTATTTTGTTTGTATCATTATGTTATTGCCGACCCCAATTTTGAATGCAATATTTGTTTTTAACACACTCAAAACCCCTTAGGAAAAATAGGGACTGCCAAACGATTGTGAAGAATGGACCACATGTGTCTGTGACGTCAGATTTGTGTTAACTATACGAACTATGGAAAAGCAGAAGCGACTTAATGATTTTTTTTAATCTTTGTTTATCTTCTTCAAACTGCAATTAATAATTAATATTTGTTATAATTTTGTTAGGTTTTAAGATTTACACAGTTTAACGATTAATAACATTATAAACATTTGTATATTAAATATGAATTACGGTTTTACTGAATTTTCATTTGGTTACCTACGGGGTTCTATATTTTGTTCGGTAAAAAGAGACAAACAAAATATGAGGGGTGGCCTACAAAATGCATAATATTTGTGCAATAATATTTTCAAGTTGGTTTTAATCTGGCGATAAAATAGCTGACAAGAGTCATGTTTATATTAAAAAAAAAAAAAAACAATAATATTAAGTTTATATCAATTTTTTAATTGCAACTTCAAGGTAAATTTTTGGGTACAAGTTTATAAATGATCCACAAGTAATCTTTTTTACTATAAAAATCTGAAAAAAATATTTATAATGTACGTACTTATCACTGCATGAAAATGTCATATTCCAAAAATCACGTAAATCGATCAAGTATTTTTTTTTTTATTTAAGAAAATCAAATATCATCAGAAGTTTTGTCGAAGATTTGCTACAGGTCATCTTGTTTGAGAGATAATGGCACTAACGACCCCTGGCGGAAATAAGGTGGAAGTATGGGTCAACAACGGCAGACCATCGACTTTTTTTTTTTTTTTTTTCTTAACAAATTAACTTATTTAATAAATAAATAAATTGACTTCTTTTAATAAAGAGACTGTGGAAAACACTAATTTTTTATTTCTTTGTTCGTCTGAAAACAGACTTAAATTCCAAAAATGTTTCATTATGTTAATTTTTTTTTTTTTTTTTTGTATTATAAAAAAGTGTTTTCGACATTTAAGAAAAAAAAAACTTAAACTAGTCAATGGTTCAATGCTCACCTAATAAAGTTTATTTAAAAAAAAAAAAAAACGTTTTAGACATTCTCGTTATGTTAATTTCTCATTTTGTATTTTTTTTTTTTTTTTTAATTCAAAAAATGTTTCATTATGTTAATTTATTATTTTTATAATAAAAACGTGTTTCCGACATTTAAAAAAAAAAAAAAATAGTCGATGGTCTGCCGTTGTTAGCCCATACTTCCACCTTATTTCCGCCAGGGGTCGTTAGTGCCATTATCTCTCAAACAAGATGGCCTGTAGCAAATCTTCGATAAAACGTCTGATAATATTTGATTTTCTTAAATAAGAAAAAAAACTACTTGATCGATTTACGTGATTTTTGGAATATGACATTTTCATGCAGTGACAAGTACGTACATTATAAATATTTTTTTCAGATTTTTATAGTAAAAAAGATTACTTATGGACCATCTATAAACTTGCACCAATTTCTGTTCAATATGTGTATTTAAATTTTCTAAAAATAAATATTTTTTTTACTTATTTGAACTCTTGTTTCATAATAAAGAGAAATTTCGATAGATTTAAATATATTTTGTTCGAATTTCGAAAAAAATAAATATGGGGGGGGGGGGAGACGCACTAAAAAAATAGGCACCGCCAAAAATGGCCGAAAAATCAAATTGTTGTTTTTTAAAACGAAATTACATTTATTAAAATCCATTATTTCTGAGTAACTTTTTTTTTCCAGAAAGATAAAACCCTGAATTTTATCATATAGAAAATAGAATAATGTAAAACTTTTTCTACTATTTTAAATTAAATTTTAAATGTTAAATTTTCCCCAAAAGTTAACAATTGGCGTTTTCTGTTTTGCACAAAAAATGTATATAAATAGTTAAAAAAAAAAAAAATAGGTTTTTGAAAAAATTAATTTGTTTATTTCTTGTCTAAGATTTAGGGTGATTTTCTATGAGAATATGCAAAAATATTATAATATAAGTACCTGGATTTCAAATAATTCCACTTATTCATATAAGCAACCAGTTACTTCGAGTCGATTTGATTACTAAAAAGCAAACAACGGAAGACCAAAAAGCCAAAAAGAAAACTTATTTTTCAGTGACGAAAATTTCAACGTATTATTAACGCTGAGGCTGGCCAGTACCAGATGGGTGACCATTTGTATGAGTTTGGTTTTTAATGTGTATGGTGTGGGGGCCAGGCTCTCCAAAATGGGAAGGGGGGCAATTTAAAGCAGAATAAAAAAAATTATTTCAGCACGTTTGGTCCACCGGTCGAAAGGCAGCAAACGTTTCCAAACTTGATCGAAAAAATAATGATATTTTTAACACAAAGGGCACAATATTTATCGAATTTTTTTTTTTTTATCGATTCTTCAAAGCATGCCCTGTTTAATAATGGTCATGGATTATTCGGCTCGCTAAAAAGAAATTGTTAATTTATTTATCAAAGATTTTAAAATGGCTTTTTTCGTATAAATATTTTTAAAAAATTTTTTGTTTTGCTTAACTTAAATTAATTATTTTACTTAACATATTCACCGAATTTCACACTTCAAAACTCAAAAGCGGGATAATTAAACACAGTCGAAGTTCTGATATTCAGTCAAAAAAAGGTATGCAAACAAGTTTTTTTTTTTTTTAATCTATAATCCCGTCCCTTACAACAACACAATATGTTTTGTTCAGTTTCAGATGATTATTTTAAGCATATTTGGAACCCCCTCAAAACAAGGGGGGTTTTGTAAGCAAAAAAATATATATATATAAATATTGTTTATGAAAAATAAGTACACTGTTATAAAGTTCATTTTTCTCTTAATAATCGCTGAAAATTTCGTATTGATTGGATAATTACCTGATTTTTGGTATATTTTTATAAAGACGATCCGTCAAAAGTACTTACCTGCCCCCCCTCCCAGTTTTGGCGGTGCCTATAAAAAAATATTTCCCCTTGTATATTTTACGAAAACTGAATTTTATATGTAATTTCATTCTAAAATGGATAAGTATCGAAAATTTCACGAAAATCCGACCATTAGTTGATTTTTGCTAGATTTATTAAATACGGGTATGTTTTCACGTTCGGAATGTCTACAACGTGGGAACGTTATTTTAAAACGCCAATTATGTAAACACGATTTTCGTCTCGCAATTTCATTATTTTCGTTCGATGAAAAAAATTTTTTTTAATTATTACTGGTTTATTTTGCCCTTCTTTTAAATGGCACAAAAGTTATATTGATAATATTAATTTATAATAAAGTTACATCGTGTTACATATAGGGTGGGGTAATTTTGTGGTGACTTTTGGCAGTCCCTAGAAAACAAGTGTTTTAATGTAGGTTCATCGTTTTAACAATATCGATTTTTTTTTTGTAGTTTTTTGTTGTTGTTTTTTTTTTTTTTTTTTTGCCTAAAAAATAAATAAAAAGCTGCACTTATTGTACCATGCTGAAATAACATTGATTTAGAAACCCATTCTTAACATGGAAGGGGAAGGTGTTTTGTAACTATTCTGCATTCACGTACGGTCGGTGCGGTGCGGTGCTTATAAAGATAGTCGACATATCGATTTTTTTGTAAATATGTCGTTTATTACGCACTTAGTTGGCATGCCGAGAATAGTAATACATCCAAAAATTAGGCAAATTCATCGATTAGAAAGTTATTTGTAGTTAAAAGTAATTTTCACGGAAAATTGGGTAAAATCGCATTTTTCTTAAATGTTATAAACGTTGTAGATGTCTACACGCAGGGGACATAACTCCGAAACGAATTTTTTTTTTTTTTTTTTTTTTTTTTTTTACTAAAAACACAGTAGCAGTCCTTTCTACTCGATGAATTTTCGTAATTTTTGGATATATTACTATTTTCGACATGATAATATTTTTTTTTTTTGTTTAAAACGATATATTTTTTTTAAATCGATTTGTCGATTATATCTTTAACATGTTGGCCACCCATGTGCTTAACTGTCCTCAGGTAAATAGCAGCCAAAAACGATACGGCAATAATTCACCTTTCAAAATCCTATTTCAAATAAACAAACTGGCGAGGTCATGTGCGAAAAAAACGTAATGAAAAATTTGAAAAAATATATAAATAAATAAAACTGTAATAGGAATTTTTGTTTTTTTGTTTAATTATACACCTTAGATATAATTAATTTGAAATGATTTACAAAAATAGTTAAAGACGGTGTATAAAATATTGTTTTAAAGAAAGAAATAAACATACGTACTTGAAGCCATGTTTTTGCACCGTTACGAGTTGACTGCCACGCCGTAAAAATTCCCCTTTTATTTTTCTTCCGGTTTGTTTGTGCCCCCTCCCTCTTTCTCTCTCTCATATTGGTATTTATTTGCTTCCTCACAAAAGCAAAATGTGACACAAGGTTGTTTCTAATGTGGGGTCTCTCTAATATTTCTTTTTGCTTATAGTTCGTTTCATACTTATACTTTTCAGCAAAAAAACCTGGCGCTGCCAAGGATTGAATAAGAAACACCATGTCAGTTTTGTTTTTTTGTTTTTGTTTTTTTTCGAGGTGGGGCTGATAAGTCATCATTTATCAAGGCGAAAGTCCATTGGAGGTTAAGAGTTAATGAGATGCATAGATTGTCAGTTTGAGGAATTTTTTTGTACCAAAAAAAGTGCACCCCCCCCTGTTTACATTTATTATTTTTATTCTGGTTCTTGTATTTGATTTTGTGTATTTCATATCCTTTATGATTCTTAGTTTCGTATATTTTGGGTTTGTACGAAACTCCCTTTAATTTGAAGAAAAGGGAAATGCTAGCTCCTTGATGACATCACGAGCCCAGCGCGAATTTTGGTCTCTTTTGAAATTCCGGCAACGAGGAGATTGGACGTCGTTTCATTGCCCAGCGCAGACAAGGAATTTTTGAGCCTCCTTCAAAGAAGAGAACCCGGCAAGAATACCCCGGACATGCGACGAGACATGCTTCTGAAAACTATCTACATGGCTACGGTTTTGCACGTATTTGGAAGGAGTGTAATTTTATAAGAAAACTTTATTTTGCATGGCTACGGTTTGCACGTAAATGGAAGGAAAGAAATTTCTAAAAGGACTTTAAATTTGTGAGTACACTCCTAAAATTTATTACATATGAGAGTGTGGATTAGGAACTACTATTTTGAATTATAATATTGTGTTCGTTCATG
Organism: Euprymna scolopes; assembly: GCF_053919585.1. NCBI lineage: Eukaryota > Metazoa > Mollusca > Cephalopoda > Sepiida > Sepiolidae > Euprymna > Euprymna scolopes. The sequence continues at coordinate 157,995,675 of NC_136487.1, read as the reverse complement.
GATACGACATTTTAATATAAGAACCAGTATTATTTTTTTCATTATATGTTATCTTGGCATTCTTTGAATTTAATGCCCGCAAAGGGAAAAATTTGCAACTAATTTTATTGTAAATAAAATCTCTTCTTTGTTTTGAAACAAGATTTTATATTTCATTCTTTACCCCCCCCCCTTTTTATTTCATGGTTTTATTTTTTTTCAGGCTAGTTACTTTTGCGTTGAATTTATCTGGAAACAAGATAAATTTCCGACAAGTTAAATGATGACAAATGTTATGAAAGGATTGAAAATGGTGAATGAATGCGATGATTTATGACAAATATTTGTTGATATTGAATCTGAGGATGGTCTGTCATGTACTAGTGGTACTGGTACTGATACATTTTTTTTTTTTTATTTGTTACTAACCAGAGTGCCCCCTTTTGGGGAGCTGGTTTTCCCCCTTATTAAAAACCGACCTTGTGTCTAACTCTGCTTATTCGAACATAGTTTCTTTTTTTCTTTCTTTCGTTCTTGTTATTGACAATAAAACGAAAAAGTAGTCCAAAAGAAGAAAGAAAGAAATATATAACAAATGTCGATATCGGAATACCCTGGCCAAATCACTGCTAAAAAAAAAATCGTCCACGTCCATCAAACATAAACATCGAATCGGAAACTCAAAAACAAAATGAAACAAACTTTATTTTAAAAATAATATTTTTATTATTACCAGAAAATATATATTTCGCCTGTTATTATTTTAGTAAGAATAACGAATTACTATTTCGTTATCTTTCTTACTAAAATGAAATAAAATTATTTGGGCTTTACCTTTTTCGTGGTACCTGTAGTTTAATGAAGACATTAAAAAATGAAAATATCGAGAAAAAAAAAAGGTTATATTGTATGTTTCCGTTTTGGACTTAAGATCTCCGGAAAAAAAAATTCACTTAATTTGATCGAGTAGCTTTTTTGTTTGTTTTGTTTTTTTTTGGGGGGGGGGATTCCAGCGGAAAAAACACGTTTTACAAGAGCGCAATGAAGGTAGCCATCTTTAAATTTTTTTAAAACACCACGGGGAGATAACTCAGTTTAAAGCGCCGACACACCCTCCCATCTTTAATACTAGCTTTTCTTCCTAAAAATCGAACCTTTTGTTCGGTATCATAGCAAATTGTTTTATTTTTTTTTTTTTTGCTGTAAAAAAAAAAAAAAAAATACTTTATCAAATTAAGTGAATTCTTTTTTCGGGTTTGTATTACTGTACACATAGATTCGAAAAAGTTGTCAAAAAACAAATATAGAACAAATAAATGTTATCAAAGGCAAGATAAGTTACTTTTCTACCAAACTGGATATATTTTTTGTGTTTTTATTCAGTGTAACATGTTTATTCAGCTCGAAAAACATGCAGTGTTTACCGATGTTTCGGAAAATTCAAAATGGCAGCCGACTCTCTCTCGGAGAGGGTACGTTTGGAAAAAGGTATTATAAACAATAAACTAGACAAAATACTGTTAGAAAACAACCGAATATATGTCAAATTATGTCACGGTAACATATAATGAGCGAATTTCTAACAGTATTTTGTCTAGTTTATTATTTATAATACCTTTTCCCAAACGTACCCTCTCCGAGAGAGTCGGCTGCCATTTTGAATTTTCCAATACATCGGTAAACACTGCATGTTTTTCGAGCTGAATAAACATGTTACACTGAATAAAAACACAAAAAATATATCCAGTTTGGTAGAAAAGTAACTTATCTTGCCTTTGATAACATTTATTTGTTCTATATTTGTTTTTTGACAACTTTTTCGAATCTATGTGTACCGTAATACAAACCCCTTTTTTCTTTTTTCTTTTTTTTTCGGAGAACTTCAACTTCAGTCCAAAACGGATACGTAACTGTTTTGGTGCAAGTCTATAAATGGTCCACAAGTAATCTTTTTTACAATAAAAATCTGGAAAAATCGTTATAATGTACGTACTTGTCACTGCATGAAAATGTCATATTCCCAAAATTACGTAAATCGATTAAGTAGGTTTATTTTATTTAAGAAAATCAATATTATCGGCCGTTTTATCGAAGAAAAAGCCAGACGCCATCTTGTTTGAGAGATAACGCCACTAACGACCTCTGGCGGAAATATGGGTCAACAAGGGGACACCATGCAGACCATCGAATATTTTATCAATCAAGTACTTTTTTTTTTTTTTTTTTTCAATAAAATCAAATTTTACAATTTTTAGGGATAATAAATAAATAGACTTCTTTTAATAAAGAGAATGTGGAAAACACTAGGTTTTTTTTTTTGTTGTTGTTCGTCTGAAAACAAACTTTAATAAGCGAAGTACTTTTTTTTTTAAGAAAAAACAAATTTTACGATTTTTAGGGATAATAAATAAATAAATAGACTTCTTTTAACAAAGAAAATGTGTCTTTTAATAAAGAGAATGTGGAGGGGGAGGGCAGACCATCGACTATTTTTAGTTTTTTTTTTGTTTGTTTTTGTTTTTTGTTTTTTCTAAAAAATAAATAAACAACTCACTCCCCCGTTAAATTGTTTTATTAAAATATATTTTTTTACGCAAACTTTTCAATAAATGTTTTTCCAATCATATTTTGATAAATGTTTATACAATAAATGTTTTAGTTTTGTTTTGGTTTTTCAAATGGCGCTCGCCCAGTTTAAACCTTTATTAATATGTCATTTCATTTTCTGTTTTTAATAAAAAAAAATGTTCCATGAAAAACTTTCCCGTTTTCATTAATTAAATCGAAACATTTCCAATTAAACAATTACGGATATATGTTCTCTTTCACTTTTTTATTTACTTTTTTTTTCAGAGTTCTTTCCGAAAGTTTAATTTTTTTGTTATTTATTTCATGCTTCGGCGATAGTTTAATATAATGTTCTCCCCTAAATTTGGATAGCAGGTGCGTGAAATAAAATGGCGTCTCCAATTTCGGCAATAAAGTGTAGAAGCACCACGATTTATTTTAATCTTTTTTTTTTTTTTTGGCCTAGTTTTTTTGTGTATAGTAATACAAACCCAAATAGTCGATGGTCTTCCCTCCACATTCTCTTTATTAAAAGACACATTCTCTTTATTAAAAGAAGTCAATTTATTTATCATCCCTAAAAATCGTAAAATTTGTTTTTTCAGGTTTGTATTACTGTACACATAGATTCGAAAAAGTTGTCAAAAAACAAATAAATGTTATCAAAGGCAAGATAAGTTACTTTTCTACCAAACTGGACATATTTTTCGTATTTTTATTCAATGTAACATGTTTATTCAGCTCGAAAACTATACAGTGTCTTACCGATGTTGAATTGGAAAATTCAAGATGGCGCCTGACTCTCTCTTTAACACGGTAAGTTATAGAAAAGGTGTTATAAATAAAAAAAACTAGACAAAATACTATCAAAAACCCGCTCAATATATGTTACCGTGACATAGGTTGACATATATTCGGTGGGTTTTTAATAGTATTTTGTCTAGTTTTTTTATTTATAACATCGTTTAAAGCGAGAGTCAGGCGGCAGGCGCTATCTTGAATTTTCCAATACATCGGTAAACACTGTATGGTTTTCGAGCTGAATAAACATGTTACATTGAATAAAAACACGAAACATATATCCAGTTAGATAGAAAAGTAACTTATCTTGCCTTTGATAACATTTATTTGTTATATATTTATTTTTTTACAACTTTTTCGAATCTATGTGTTCAGTAATACAAACCAGTTTTTTCTTCAAAAAAAAAAAAAGTACTTCGCTTATTGTTTTCCACATTCTCTGTATTAAAAGAAGTCAATTTATTTATTATCCCAAAAATCGTAAAATTTGATTTTATTTAAAAAAAAAAAAAAAAAAAAAAAAGTACTTGATTGATAAAATATTCGATGGTCTGCATGGTGTGCCCTTGTTGGCCCATATTTCCGCCAGGAGTCGTTAGTGGCGTTATCTCTCAAACAAGATGGCGTCTGGCTTTTTCTTCGATAAAACGTCCGATAATATTTGATTTTCTTAAATAAAAAAAAAAACTACTTAATCGATTTACGTAATTTTTGGAATATGACATTTTCATGCAGTGACAAGTACGTACATTATAAAGTTTTTCCAGATTTTTATTGTAAAAAAGATTACTTGTGGACCATTTATAGACTTGCATCACCTTTTTTCAGTATTTTCATTTTTTTTTTTAATGCCTTGACTAAACTGTACAAGTACCTTTTTTGTAAACAAAGCAATTTTAATCGTTTGTTAATAATTACTTCGTGACTCTTCAAAAACTGTCAAATGGCTTTAAACTGTCATGGCTTTCTCATTTAATTAAAAGATTGAAAGTTTTTGGAGCTTTTTATTGCTTGGCCTTCGGGCCAAGATCACATAATTCTTGTTTATTACTTATTTGTCGTGTTATTTGACCAAGAAGAAATTGGAGCTTTTTTTTTTTTTCTATTATTATTATTTCGTTATTTATTTATTTAATTGTCAGTGAATTTTATTCAAGTACGCATGGAAAAAAATAAAAGTATTAATAAGTTTATTTCATTTTAGTAAGAAAGATAACGGATTCGTTCTTATTAAAATAATAACAGGGGAAATACTGTTGGAATTTTTTTTGTACCGATAATGGTGCATCCCCCCCCCCCCGTTTACATTTATTATTTTTTATCTGGTTCTTATATATGATTTTCTGTATTTCGTATCCTTTATGATTTTTAGTTTCGTACATTTTGGATTTGTACGAAACTCCCTTTAATTTGAGAAAAGGAAAATGCTAGCTCTGTGATGACGTCACGAGCCCAGCGCGTATTTCGCCCTCTTTTGAAATTCCGGCAACGTGGAGATTGGACGTTTGTTTCATTGCCCGGCGCTGAGAATGGAGTTTTGACAAGCCTCCTTCAAAGAAGAAAACCCGGCAAGAATACCCGGATATGTGATGAGACATACTTCTGAAAACTACCTACGTGACTACGGTTTTGCGCATATTTTAGAAGGAGTGAAATTATTTTAAAGAAAATACCTTATTTTACGTAACAAGGAATTTTGGAATCTCCTACACAGAAGAAAACCCGGTAAAAAAAAAAACCCGGACAAGCGACGTGGTCTTGCTTCTAAAATCCATCTGTGTGTCTACGGTTTGCACGCAAACATGGAGGGAGAGAAAATTCTAAAAGGACTTTAAACAAAAAAAAAAAGAAAAAGGCACGTGCCTGACTGGCTTTCAATTTTTGAGTACGCTCCTAAAATTTATTTCATATGCGAGTGTGATTAGGAGATACTATTTTGAATCTTATTATAATGGATACAACATCTTCATTATAAGAACCAGTGTTATTTTTTTCATAATATTTTACTTTGGCGTTTCATAAGTTTAATGCCCGCAAAGGGAAAAATTAACAATTAATTTTATTGTGAATAAAATCTCTTCGTTTCAAAGCAAGACCTTCATATTTTATTCTTTACCCCCTCCCCTCTTTTGTTTCATGCTGTTTTTTTTTTGTTTTTTTTTCAGGTTAGTTACTTTAACGTCGAATTTATCTGGAAGCAAGATAAAATTCCAACAATACATCTTTTCTGGTAATAATAAAAATAAAGTTTGTTTCATTTTGTTTTCGAGTTTCCGATTCAATGTTTATGTTTGATGGACGCGCGGGACTATTTTTTTAGCGGTGTTGGTCAATATATTCTGATATCAACATTTATCCAAATAAATGTTATCAAAAGTGCTTTCCGACTCCCTGGAAGACCTCATCAGTTTGCCCTGTATTTAAGAATTCAGGTGATAAGTCATCTCCCTCTCAGTACAGACCAATAAGTCTCCTGTGTGTTATGAGTAAGTTGCTGGAATCCATATTAAATAGAGAAATAGTCAACCACTTCAGCAGAAACAACCTTCTTAGTGACACACAATATGGTTTCCGCTCTGCAAGATCTACCGCAGATGTGGTGACGGTTATATCTCACTGGATTAGTGAATCTCTTGACAAAGGCTTCCTTTCTAGGGCAATTGCTCCTGACATATCAAAGGCCTTCGACAAGGTGTGGCATAAGGGTCTACTTCACAAGATTTCCAGCTACGGTATAACTGGAAATGTTTTCTCAATCATTAAATCATTTCTCTCCGATAGGTTCGTAAGAGTAGTGGTCGATAGACAAAAATCAGAAGCCTGCAGTATTAATGCTGGAGTCCCTCAGGGGTCAATCCTGGGCCTAACTCTCTTCCTGATCTACATCAATGACCTTCTTAAACAAATACTTAAATCATTCGTTGACATCTATGCTGATGACACGACCATCTATGGCAACACATCAAAGGCTGTAAATGGCAAAGTTCTCTCTGATTCTCTCTCCTCTGATCTCGAGCACGTGGTTCAGTGGGGGAAGACATGGCTGGTTACCTTTAATGCATCTAAAACCAAACTTCTATCCTTACATCATCAACGCTCTGATCCCCATCTGGCATCAATTGGGATGGATGGCTCTCGTCTGGGAGAGGCCCCGTGTTGTGACAAGCTTCTGGATTTGACCTTTACTCCTGATCTGAAATGGAACATGTACATCAAGTCTGTTGCCAAGGTCGCTGGAAAGATGGTGGGATCCTTCTACCGCTCCAGAAGATATCTCACTACTGATGCAATTCTCTATCTATATAAAAGCCAAGTACGTCCAAGGATGGAATACTGTTGCCATATCTGGGCAGGAGCTGCTAAAAACAGCCTATCCTGCCTTGACAGAGTACAAAATAGACTTCGTGGCTTAGTGGGGGATGCCCTTTTCTCTACCCTGCAACCTCTCTCCCACAGAAGAGACGTTGCGAGCCTATCCTTGTTTTATCGTTATTTCCATGGCAGGTGCTCGTCTGAACTCCAATCTCTGGTCCCCCCCTCGCCAATCTTTCACAAAAAACACCCATCTAGCTGAATCCACTGTGAAAAATTTCCCCCACTCTTTATCTGTGCCTAAATCAAAACGTGGATTCCATGAACAAAGCTTCTTTCTTAGAACTGCACGCCTGTGGAACTCTGTTCTGTCTGCCTGCTTCCCACCTGACTACAACTTGGATGTCTTCAAGTCCAACGTTAACAAATTCCTAATGAACCGCCCCCTTAAGTAAACACTTCATCAAATCTCCACACTAACGTAATGTACTTGCAATAACCCTTATCCCTGAGTGGCTTCTGGGCCTTGATAAATGGTGACCACTGTGTAAAAAAAAAAAAAAAAAAAAAAAAAGGCAAGATAAGTTACTCTTCTATCTACCTGGACATGTTTTTGTGTTTTTATTATTTTAAAGTGTTTTTCCAGTTTTAAAAAAAAAAATGTCAAGTGTTATGTAAGAACAAGAAAAAATGGCCGACATTGGACGGTCACATCTTTAGTCTGGATAATCGCTCAAAAAAATAGAAGCCTCCTTTTTAAGTGGGAATATTCACCGATCACGTGGGAGAGTCACTATTTTTTTTTTTCAATGATGGTCACAAAGTGGGTGTCCAATTTAGTAGAACATTATAATTGAAAACTGATCCCTGACGATAAAAGTCATAAAAAATTTTTTTTTAATCTGAAAGTTAAGTCTGTAATCAATGAAATTAACCGGAAAAAGTTTTAAAAGGTGAAAATTGTGGAATTTAGAGGAGGAAGGCAATCTCGTAGCTGTCTGCCGAAAATTTAAACAAAATACTCATAGAATGCAATAAATGTCACGATAACATTTATTCAGTAGGTTTCTTTCAGTATGTATATATATATATATATTTAGACAAATATTATTGAATAGCACAGAGTTATTCTGTTTTACAATTTTCCTTTTTATCTCCTCCAATCTCCGAATAGTCCTTTTTGTGTTCTTCTCGAAATTGTATATGTTGGATCCATAATCACGAGCGCTTTCGACAGAAGTACTTCTATATTCTTCTAATATATGTATAAAATAAAATTTAAAAAAAAAAAAGTCCGCCCACCTAACTTGTAACGAGCTACCACGTGACTAGGAAAAGATGTATATATACGTAATTTAAAAACAATTTCTGCATTTATTTCTACAATATGCCTGAGGATGATAGAAGTACTTCCGTCAAAAGCACTCATGATTATGGATCCAACATATACAATTTCGAGAAGAACACAAAAAGGACTATTCGGAGATTGGAGGAGATAAAAAGGAAAATTGTAAAACAGAATAACTCTGTGCTATTCAATAATATTTGTCTAAATGAGAAAATGCTGTCTAAATATACACAATATATATATATATATATATATATATATATATATATATATATATTACACACACACAAACACACGGCTATGTTGAGTGATAAAATTGGTTAAGTGGAAGTAATGAAATAGATTTTAAAATAAAGCTTACAGTTTCAAACTCTGCAGGTCGATAAAAAATTAAATTGTCTATCATTTGGTAACAGTTATTTATTGTATATTTTTTTCTTTTCATCCTTTTTATTGAACTACAGGGACAATAAATCAATCTCTCTTTCCTGAAAGCGAGGATGATCCTAGGACTGAACCAAACAATGCCTCATTCAAACAAAGAAGAAATCTGTGCCAGGCCTTAGATTGCCAAAATGATGCCAAAACGAACCTTGACCAAAATTTACCCCCAGATGTCGGATAAAAAGAAAAAAAAGTATTTGAACTATACATACTTTTGCTAGTGGTTACAGCCATCAGAAACAGATATTTTCTTTGTTGTTATTACAAATTCTGGCCCAGTTTTTTGTTCTTTGTTTTAAATAAACACCTCATATAACGACAACAATTTGATTTTTAAGCGAGATTAAATTATCTCACAAATTTTGTTTCACAATGACATTTTCTTTTTACTGTTGTTTTTGTTTTATTGATGTTTTTTTGGTTTGTATTTGTTTGTATTTGTTTTTTTTTTCTTTTATTGAAATACAGAAAACAACTGTGTTAATGTTTGTGCGGTTGCATAATTGTAAGCAATTGAAAAATGTGTTTGGAGTTTATCAGAAATCAAATCTGGGTATATCAAGATGTTGCATATAGAGATGTGGCGACGCATATTTGAAAGCAGAGGTGCACATACACACACACACGTTCCAGCTGGGGTTGGCCTACATTTTTGTGTCTCATAAAAATGACCGAAATTGTAATTAAATAAAAACAAAAAACTGTTTACATTCCAAGAGCAGAAGTTATGAATTGCACAATGCAAAATAGAAAAGAAGAATGTAATATCTTGATGTTTACAATTCCAGGAATGTTGATTTGTGACTATATAAGAGGAAAATAAAAAACAGAAAACAGGAGAGAGCAAACACAGCAGCAAGCAGGATTTGACGTCTTAACACCTTTTTGTTGTCGAGCCACACATCAACCAACCTCTTACAACTAACATCTCCCTTTCTCTCTCTCTCTCTCTTTCTCTCTCTCTCTCTCTCTCTCTCTGTCTCTCAATGAACTGGAAGCCTAATTGTAAATAAAACGTATACTTTGAAATTCGTCTCTGTGTTGATTTTGAGAATGGTGACAAAAGAATTGTGCAGTGTGTAACTTTTAAAGAAAAATTTTATTGCAGGTTTTATGTGTAAACAGAGATGGAAGAAAAACAGACCCAATTCAAAAAAATATAAATATTGTTATCACACATGGCAGTATGATTGCGACAACCGTCAAGTCAGTTGAACAGCAAATGTAAACTAAATGCTTACGTCCACACGAATCAACACGAACAATACCATCAATATGACCCGACATGGTACCAAACACTTCCGTCAACACGACCCAGTATGGTCACAAACAATTTCATCGGCACAATCCAGCACAATCCTGAACAACTCCATTGACACAACCCGACACGATGCAAACAATTCCGTCGATATGACCCGACACACTACCAAAGCAACCTCGTCAGATACTCGCTAAACAACTCTAGCATCATCTTTTTCTAACCCTTGAACAATCTCATTTTCACCATAAGTGGGCCGGACTAAGACACTGACACATAATTCTTGAGAGCTCCTGCACATGCCCATCACACTTCTCTCTGATTTCGAGATCACACAAATAGCAATGTAGGGCAGGCCACTTTTGCCTGGTACTTTGTCTTTATGGTACGATCTCGGGAACTTCCTCAGTGGAGGTTTTCTCTGTCACACCATTGAACTCCTCCTGCCGTAGAAAATTGGGTGACTCCCTCTCTGAGGAGCTTTCTTTATGTGGTTGTTTATATAGCAGTGGAGCTTTGTCATCTGAAAAGATAATGGTGTCACAAATAGACATCTTTCATGTGGCATGGTATTCCATTAACTGAGACTGAGTGGGGGTTATTGATTTTTATCACTGTACCCCTGCTGAACTGTCGTATATCTTTCCTATGGATTCTATACCCAAACAGTATCTCTCTCCTTGTACCACAACTTCATTGATACTGTTGACACGGATCCTATGGGTGTAAGTTACGTTTGCAGGTGTAATCATAGCTGTCTTGTCATCCTTGGGAATAATATTGTGCCAGTACACTGCCTCCAAGATTGTGCACTATGTTTTTGCTGCAATGTGTTTTATTGTGCAATGGAACCTCTCAATTATTCCGTTTCTGATGGTACGTGGGTGCACCGAAATCATATGTGCACAGCCCACATCCATGCAAGCTCAGTAAACTTCTCTCAGCAAAACGCTGTGCCATTGTCAGTAAGCATCTCAATTGGTGGCTGCCTTTCACAGAACACAATCCCCAACTGCTTGATGATTCTAGCAGAATCCTGTCAGTGCAATTGCTTCCAGATAAAAAAGTGACTAGGGCTACAATCTAACAGCATCAGGTACAGCTGAATACAGAAATAGGTTATAGCTATAGCAACCCTGCTCCAAATTTCCATGACATCAAGCCTACCTGGCTTCTAATGAACTGGGGCTGAATCTATGGATTGGCATTCTTTGCAATACCCAACCACTGTCCATACCTCAGCTTTAGTTATTCCTGGGTTAATAAAATTTGCAAAGTACAACGTCCTCTTCATACTGGGATGTCTGCTGGACCAATTTTGATTGCCTGTACATGAGAGATGTGTTCTGCAACTACGGCTCACACAGGTTCTCTGGGTTCCATTATCTTCCAGGTTTCATTTAACCATTGCTGTGGTACTCGTGTAAGTTGATCAGCTCAGTTATTGTGAGACTTAACAAACCCCATTTCAATCTTCAGTGCATATTCTGTGGCCAACTTTCAGAGTGTGGAGAGGCGATGTCTAATTAATATTTCAGAAGCTGTTTTGGTGTGCACTTTCGTCTGTGCAGACAAGGTGTCAGCTATTCACCAATGTACACATTCATAAGTGAATGGTTTTGGACTTCCACTGCAATTCAAGGTTGACACCTCGCAGCACAGCATCAAGCTCAGCTGGGTTTATATGCTTGTCCTTATGTATTGCTTGGAGTCAGCTTGTGTCTTCTGCTACAGAACCATTGCTTTCCATAACGACATGAGTGGGTAAAGAACTAGCATCCATCCACACTAACTTCTTGTCTACAGTTACCTTTTACTGGATCATTCTGGGCCACTCTTAAGCAAATGTTCTTAATTATCCGTGCTAGAACAGAATCTTGAACTTCATCCTATTTAGTTGTGTTTGCTCTTCGTTTCACAAATGGTGACACGTAATCAGTCACACCAGGAAATGGCCACACCTGTATCATGGACCAATTAATGTAACCAGGCTGTCACCAGCTCTAAAACACAGGGACTAGTCATAAGTCCCCATGGCTACACCTAGTCTGTATGGCAATATCTTAAACATTCTAGCTGTTTGTTGTCAGTCGTTGGATCGAATTCCTCTTGGAGATGCTCTGGACTTACTGGTATATCGCCTCTCTCAACTACAGTTTGAACATCAGGTTTCAGGGTAGACCAGAAATTTACTCGATTATTCTCCACAATCAAAAAACAATGATTTTTTATTTTATTTATTTTTATTTTTTTTTTACTCGCCTGCACCCCAAACCGGGCATATTGCCACTTGGACGTAAGGGCTACTAATTAAGATCATGCCTAAGAAAGATTAAGATGTTGGGTTATGTTCCATTTGAAGTTCTGCATGTCAGTACAGTTTAGGAAGCAGACAGCAGGAAGAGAATTCCAAAGCCTAGCTGTTCTAGGGAAGAAGCTATTTGAGTAGAAAACTTTCTGACATTTAGGGACCTCAACAGTGAAGGAGTGTGATTTTGTTGCCAAGCAGTTTGGAGATATGTACGTCTAGGGGGCACAAGTGCAATAAACTCATCAGAGCACATTCCATTAAAATATTTGTAAAACAGGCACAGGAATGCAACATTGCGACGATGGGACAGTCCTTGGAACCTAGTTCACAAAGTGGGACCTGTTAGATTGCAGACGCTTTTTTGGACCCTATCCAAGAGGGAAAGACTGGTGGTAGATGCACCAGCCTAGATGTGATAACAATACTCCATACATGGGCGAATGGTGGCCTTAAAGAGGTACAGGATACGTTCAGGTGTAAACAGTTTTCTAGCACGATAGAGGGAGTCCACCTTCCTTGCAGCAGCCTTCACAATGTCCTCGATCTATTTATTCCAGTTCATATTTCCTATGAATGTTAAGCCGAGAAGTTTGAAGGAAGAATTTTCAGGTAGGGTGTTATTTTTCATGGATATTGGTGGTTGGAGAGACTTCTTGTAATTATTAAAGGAGAGCAGCTTAGTCTTACTAGCATTAAATGTCACCATCAAGAGATCACTTTCTTATAAATGAAAATAATTAATACCTAAACTATTTTCAGATAAATCGTGCAAAGAAAAAGTTAGATTATTCGGGTTCTAGATGCAGGATTTTCAAATTGAATTCTTTCAGACAGCTTCTCAATAGAAGGATGGAAAAAAGGGCTTTTCCACTTAGCTCTTTTAGGGGATCTCCAGCCTTGGGTGAGAGCCCAAAGCTGAGGCATACTCTTCAACAGCCAGCAAGCAAGTATCTCCTATTTGCCAAAAACAATTGTGTTATGGAAGCCATAAATCTGACCCTCGTCTCTCTGAGATTAGCATTTCCTTCTCTGTCGTTTGGAGATCACCCCTTAAGAAGAGTTCTTAATCTTTTTGCTTTTTCTTTCCTTCCTACAAAATCCTTCTCTCTCTCAATCCATCTCTCTTTCTTTTTTTTCTTCATATCTCAACAAAAACATTCTATCTTTTCTCCAAAATCTGGAATCTCTTAAACCTCATGTCAAACACCCCTATATCACACCTAACCTTCATATAAACCAGCAAGACAATTTGGTGCTGTCTGGGTGTATGAAAATAATCTTATAGCATGAGCCCAGTCTCAGCTGTTCTGGGGGCTTGTTTGCCAGATCAAACTTCTCCAAATATTCCTTGTTACAGGTCACAGACCACACACTTATTCACAAAAATTCAATATAAGACGATATAGCTACGTTTATAATCTCACCGTGGCTTAGGATGGTGTTAACAATGGCCAGCATTATTAAAGGGGTAAAATTGAACCCAAATTCTCGGCAGGTAAGACAATATCGTTATCCCTTATTCTTCAAATTTGTCAACATGTACTTGCAAATAAGCTTGGCGTACATTTAGAACTGCAGCATTTGGTCCTTGCTGTCGTATTACCTTAATTTTTGCAAACATCCGTGTTGGCCATATATACGTCCGCATACTCATTTAGATCCCAATAATCCATAACGGGCCGAATCTTCTGTTTGTTTTTCTGCAGAACAGCTACGAGGCAGGTTAGGGTTAGGGATTAAACCCTTTGGGAGACTGAGTTTGTCCTTCAAATATGGCAGCAGCCAGCCGTTATCAATCCACATTCGCAGTTCCTGATCATATTTCTCTGAAATATGTGCTGGGGCTGGATATTCTGCAAGTCTATTTTTCAAAGTTATTGGAGATTGGTCAGTCACCAGCCCATTTCCAGGAGGCAGTCCATTTCCAAGTCTTCTTTTCACACACTGCGGTGAAATCAGTCTCAGCAATAGTAATGGCGATTCAATTTGATTTGCTGAATTGTGGAAAATATTATCTCATTGGTACTAGTTACAACTACTCCTCCCATCCACTTGATTGCATCCAAGCAACAAATCAAATCCAAGTAGGTCTCCATTTAAAACTAAAACTTCTATCATAATGCCTAGCTTTGCACCAATGTTAACGTGCACCATCTGAGTCCACAGCAGTTAAATGTGCTTCCGTCTACCATGAGCACAGGGGTCACTTTCCTCGTCCATTCCTCACATGACTTGCAGACTAGTGATTGCATGCATTCGGTATCCCTCAGAGCTGTAAGCGATATTACATTGATGCGAACAGACAGTCACAATCGGCAATGTACCATTTATAAGAGTTTGGGGGATTAGATTAGTGTTGAATTTCCCCATATCCATCACTCATTTCTCAGATAAAAAAAAATAAAGAACAATGTGCCCACACTATTAATAACACGTAATGATTCTTCAAGGCTTGACACCAGCACCTCTGATAGTCTCATGATCCGGTAGACAATCGCATGCCATATGATTGGGTCAATCACATTTATAACACCGTGGGGAAGAATCTGTTTCCTTAAATATGCATTTTGCTGAACTTACTCTGTTTTGCCAAAAAGACATTGACCGTTTCACCTGGTCAAAGGCAGCATGCTGCAAACTGCTTCAATGTAGCAAAGGGATCCAAGGCAAAAGCTGTTACACAATCAAAATCTGCATACTTTTCCTCATTCAACCCAATTAGTTGACACATGAGCTTTCGACAGCCATTCCACTATTGACTGTGTGGAGTCGCTGCCATTAAGCATAAGCTTTGAGTAGAAGGCCTTAATTGCCGAAATAACTTGTAGCTTCACTAGGGAATAGAGTCGACTCAATTTTAAAAAAGTAAATAAAAATAAGAAATTTTAAAATATTGTTATGGCAATACAACTATGGCAATCTTCAGGTCAACTGAACAACAAACGTAAATCGAACGCTTATGTTTATACGACTCAACACAATATGGTACCGAACACTTCCGTCGACACAGTCCTGAAACGACTAACATCTTTTTCTAGCCTTTAGACGATCTCATTTTTGCCTTAGGTAGGCTTGACTAGGACAATGACAATTCTTGAACACGTCCATGCATAGTCATATATATATATATATATATATATATATATGTATTAAAAAAAAAAAGGCAAAAGTGGTGCGCGCATTTTTGCATGTCCAGCAAAGGGGTTTTTGCCGGGGTTCTCGGTGGGGAGGTGGGGTGTTACTATATTTTAGAACTTTTTATATACTCCCTAGATTGTAATATGTATGATTTGCGAGCAGAGATTGTCTATATCTTTTATTTGAGTGACTTTTACAAAATTCACGCTATTCTATCGCACATTTGTTCGATTCTTTTGTATAAAAGTGAAACTAATTGAAAGCAGGCGACAAAGCAGGGGAGAATAGAGCAGAAACTCTAGATATATATATAAGGCTTTTGACAGGGTATGGCATGAAGGTCTTCTCAGCAAAATCAGATCATACAGTATCACTGGAAGAATACTTAACATAATTAAATCCTTTTTAGATAAGAGAAAAATCCAGGTTGTCCTCGATGGTCGTACATCTAAACAATATGATATAAATGTGGAAGTGCCTCAAGGGTCTATCCTTGGACCTCTGTTATTCCTAATATTCATAAATGACCTCCCTGACAAAATTGTCTGTCAGATGGGTATATATGCTGATGACACCACACTCTATAACAGGCACGACAGGAAAACAAATGAACATATACCTAAAGAAATGGCAGAAACACTAGAGGATGACTTTCGATATATAGTAGAATGGGGACAAAAAAAAATGGATGGTCACATTCAATGCTGCCAAGACTAAACTTGTTTCCTTCAATAATTACAAGAAACCTTCTCTACCACCAATAGCAATGGCCAAAGACTCTTTATCTGAAAGTATGTCTTTTAAACTCCTCAGCCTAACGTTCACAGGAAATATGAACTGAAACAATTACATTGAGAGTATTTACAGGACCACTGCGAAGGAAGGTTCTCTCTACTGTGCTAGAAAGCTACTAACACCGGAAAGTATCCTGTACTTCTATAAGGCCACCATTCACCCATGTATGGAGTATTGTCATATTTGGGCTAGTGCATCTGCTACTAGTCTCTCACTCCTTGACAGGGTTCAAAAGAGAGTTGCCAACCTGATAGGTCCTGAACTGTCATCTAAGCTTCAGCCTCTGTCTCATCAATGAAATGTTGCAACCCTCAGCCTGTTCTACAAGTATTTTAACGGTGAATGCTCTGACCAACTGAAAGCACTTGTACACCCTTGATGTAAATTACCCCGACAAGCAGCAAAATCCCACCCCTTCACAGTTGAGATCCCTAGATGTAAGAGAGCCTTCTACTCCAGTAGTTTCTTTCCCAGAACCACTAGATTTTGGAATTCCCTTCTGGGTCCCTGCTTCCAACTGTACTGACATGCAGAAGTTCAAGTGTAACATGAACCGACATCTTGCTTCCCAACTCCCTACATAGTACCCCTGTAACTTAGGTCCCTGATAGTACATCAAAGTGGCAATGTGCCTTGTTAGGGGTGAAAATGTAATAATAAAAAAAATAAATAAAATAAAAAATTTTTAAAAAGTGCCACTCATTTCCTGTTTACCAAAGTATCAAATCATCTACAAAATCTTTGAGATGGGGTGATCTATTTGCTACAACCCCTTCCTCACACAAGAGACATTGCTACTCTACATAAAAGGTGCTCGACTGAGCTCAATTCTTTTGTTCTTCCTTATAAGACAGTCGCAGCTAAAATAGGCTTTCATTTTTCCTTCCATGTGCTAGCATAAGATAGAATTTTTTGCAGGGATTCTGATCTGTGAAAGGCATTCATTAAGAACTGAATCAACTGCTGTTAGGGAGATTATGGCAACTAAATGGTTAATGACACAAACTGAGACTCTGCGTGTATCAAGTTCAAATCTAGTTCATTCCACAGAAACACTTTCACTTACAGATGTTGGCAACTTTCATCTGGTACCTTGGAGTTGAAAGGGTCGTTTTCAACTATAGGGGAACACAGAAACACACACAGTCCAACCGACATATACTTAATGTGTTGGAGTCTTGTTTTTCTTGACATTTGTGTTTGGAGTCATTTTCTCTTCCATACTTATGAGCCACTGTGCACCCCTTTTGGCAGGTGTTTATTGTTGAGCGGAGGAGAGTGTGGTTCACAAGTAAATTTAAGAAAAAAAAATTTTTTAAATATTGTTTTAAACGAATTTTCCACTGTTCCCCTGTTTTTCTAAAATGTCACAATTATGGATTATTTGGAATTATCTCCCTTGTTTATTTCAAGATAAATCACAATATTGCTGCCATTCTCTTAGACAAAAAATTTGGTTTTATTTAAAAATAAAATTAATTTGCATGATGAACAATATTTTCTTTCCATCACAAGTACGTACATACAGATTTAACTTTATTTTTGTTTTTAATGTAGGAGAATTCTGGACAAGAACTAACAATTATCTCCCTTGTTATTTGTCTATTTTCAAGATGGCATTGTGATATCGTCACTATTCTCTTATTTTAAAAATAAAACTACTTGATAAATTTACAAATATTTTTTTGGGTGCATTTTCTTTCCGTCATGAGTATGTACATTATATAGATTTATTTTTGTTTTAATATAGGGGAAATTCTGGACAAATCAATTATTTTCTGCAATAAGATTATCTTTAAGAAATGGAACAAGACAAATCCAAGAACTAGCAGCAAATGTCAGAATTGATTTGGGGGATTTTTTTTTTTTTTTTTTTTTTTACTACATATAAATTGCTTGAAACTAGGCAAGAAACTACTTGATGTAAGGATTTAAGAATAAAAGATGATAATACAGCTTCCTATTACAGTGGTTTCTTTCGAAGAACTACAGGCTTGTGGAACTCGTGAAGCTGACAGTTTTCCTCCTAACATACTTATAACACTGTCTTCTGGGCCACATTCGGCGGATCCTGGTTCACAGGACCACATTTGTGATATCCATGGTCATGTTGGTCGATCCCAACTCACAGGACTATAGATGCAACCCAGCTAGTGGTGGACCCTTCTAGGGTGACCAAACTCACTGAAAAATACTGTTCTGAGACTCTGGGAATGCTAAACATGTACGACCCTAAGTCTATGTGGCAATTCTTATCTTCAGCTGGGCATTAGTCTTCAGATGCTGAGGTTGGTTTCATCTTATGTAGATGCTTTGATGAATGGCTTGTATGCTGCTCGTCAGCTGCAATTTGGCATCAGTGCTGTAACAAACTATTTCCAATCAACAATTCAAAAACAACTCAGAGATCATTTATGAACAAAAATTATTTAAAAGATCTTCACAGTAAACTTTGTACAAGGAAAACTAAGTTCTTTGGGTTCTCAATGGCTTCGTGATGCAGGTTGTACAACTTAAGTTTATTTAGACAATTTCCCAAGAAGGAACAAGAGCTTTTCAGGGGGTATCTGCCCTTTGGGGCAGAGTCCAGGTCAGAAAAGAAAAATCCTTATTTCTAAAAACATTGTTTTTATTAAATCGGCTTCTCCCCCTCCCTGTCATTTGAAGATTACTCTTTCTCTATCCCATTATTTTATGTTCTTTTTGTGAATCTATCTCTTTAATTCTCCTTTTTGTCTCCCTTCTAAATATATGCTTATGTCAATTATTTATTTCCTAATATATATATATATATATATTTATTCTAAAGGTTCCTTATGAAATCAATACAGATTCTTCCGATTGGGATCCATCACCATCCACAACTGTTTGGGTAGCCAACCGACCAGGCATGCAACAGTTTGGAGACAGAAATCATCTCCCTTGATGACAAAAGTCTGGTCTGTCTGAATTAAATTATTGTACTTGTCTGAATCAGTTATTTAAAATACATTTTTACCAAACCCAACTAGAAAAACAATATCTCCCCAGCCCCCTTGTTCCAAAGAATCCCATTATGAGATTTTTATTTTCTCCTTTCATTGAAACATGTTATTTTCTTGATGGACAGAATTTCATGGACATCTGTTTTTTCCTTGACCAAGTGTCATCATAACCATCTCATCCATCCGCGCAGGGTCTGGCGTTGTCCAGGACCTTGCCACCTATTGCTTATATTTGAAGATGTATCTCCTATTTTTGTGATAATCATCTTCCATTCTTGTTAGCTTTTTATATCAAGAATTCTGAACAAGTGTATTCTATGTGTTATGTGTTTTACAAGTTATTCTTTCTGATCTCATACTCATTGCTATAATTAGTTTTGGTCAATAACAGGTTGGTACAGTTAGTTTTCAACAGATTAAGTTCTGGAAAAGTTTTACTTTTCAAAATGGATATGAAACAAGGAAAAAAAAAGAAAAAAAAAAAAAGTTTCATCATTTATTTTGTTAGTTTAAAAAAAAAAAGTCTGAGCAGAATTCCTCCCAGATATTAAAAAAAGCAAAAATAAAGATAAATCTGTACGATATGTATCCATGAGGGAACAAAAATATATTAAGTAAATTGATCAAGCAGTTTTATTTTTTAAAAATCAAATTTTATGAGTATCTGAAGAGTGATCGTCTTACCCACCACTTTGAAAAATATTTCAAGATACAAAGGGGATAATTGAACAATTCATACTTAGATTTTATGCCGTAATACCTACGAATTTCTATTTTATGAAAATAAAAGTACTTGATCAATTTCCGTGATTTTGGGAATATATTTTCAGTTTTTCATGAGTATATACATTAGAATTTTTTCCAGTTTAATTTTTAATATAGGGGGAATTCTGGACAAGAACCAAAAAAAAAAAAACTTATGAGTTGTGAGAGGATAAATAAAAAAAAAAAAAAAAAAAAAAAAAAAAAAAAAATCCATGAATAATTTTGATTTAAATTTTTGAATAAACATCAGGAAAAAAAAAAAAAAAAAATTTTAAATCCCAGTCCGTATTTTTGTAAACAAATAAAGGGGGGGGGGGAGGCTCTTAAAATCTTTTTCATCAATGCCGCCTCATTTTCCGTTCCAACTTTCTTTGTTTCTTTTCATTTTCTTCCGGAGCTGGCTCAAAAAACCATGGTGCAAGCACATTGACCCAGAGTAAATAAAATGCTCGGCCTGGCACCTAAGAACAAAGAAAGAAAGAAAGAAAGAAAAAAAAAAAAAAATGATAAGTAAATAAGATCAAGGGCAGATAACTGCAGAGAAATCTTTTAAAGTTCCACTGAGGCAAGTATTATTTAGCTTGTCTGCGGGTGGTTAGACAGAAAATCAGGTAGAGTTTTGAAAAGCCAGCACACCACATCAAGTGCAGTCACACCTCCAGAAAATGACTGTACAGCACTTGTCATTCCCAGTAGGGTTTGAATATATGGTTGAGTGTCAGTTTTAGTCATTTAGAATTGCTTTAAAGCTTCACTGCTCACTCATTTTTTGACCAAATTAAAAAAATTTGGTTTATAGATTATCACCTCAGCTATATAGCAAAAAAAAAAATCTGAGGAGATGGTGACGTTGTTATGACTGGTTTCCATAGCAACCACGTCACTTCAGCAACTACTGTTGCTACCAATTCACCGCTCTTGCAAAAATAGAAGTGACAAGTGAAACAATGAAAGGGAGATAATTGGGGGTGATTTTATTGAAAGCAGACGAATGCCATACATTGTTATTACATACGTGTTTATGGGGGAAAAAAACAAAAAACAAAAAAAAACTGAAATTTGAAATTAAGCAAAGAAGTGAATTTATTGGAAAGCCTGGAAAAAAGAAATATATATTAAAATAGAAAAATGCGAGCATAAAAAGTAATATGGTTAAGCTTAAACATGGAAAAGTAAAGGACTAGTTAAAACTTTAAAATTAGATCATACGGTATCACTGGTAGAATACTTAACATAATTAAATCCTTCTTAGATAAGAGAAAAATCCAGGTTGTCCTCGACGGTCGTACATCTAAACAATATGATATAAATGTGGAGGGGGGGGGCCAGGGTTCTATCCTTGGACCTCTATTGTTCCTGATATTCATAAATGACCTCCCCCGACAAAATTGCCTCTGAGATGGGTATATATGCTGATGACACTACACTATGGCAGGCACGACAGGAAGACGAATGAACACATTTCTAAAGAAATGGGAGAAACACTAGAAGAAGACCTCCAATCTGTGGTGGAATGGAGACAAAAGTGGTTGGTCGCGTTCAATGCTGCCAAGACTGAAGTATATAGAAGCTAGAAATAACGTTAAGAAAGAAATAGCGACAGCTAAGAGAGAATTTACGGAAACCACTAAAAAGCGCATCAAAGCACAAAAACTAGGAACTCGAGACTTCTGGAAAATCTACAACAGTGTAGTAAATAATGGGCAATCAACAATTCCCCCACTAACCAACAATCATGAGGTTGTCTCCTCAGCAACCGACAAGGCTAACATGCTTGCCAGTCGGTTTGCCTCCAACTCCACACTGGACCCTTCCAACCACCCCCTACCTGACTTTCCTATGCGGACAGACGCCATGCTAGACGATCTGAAAACCACCCCTGCTCAGGTGCATGCTATCATAAAAAACCTTGACACTTCAAAAGCATGTGGACCAGATCTTATCCCAGCTGTGCTATTAAAAAAGTGCTCAGCCGAAGTAGCTCCAGTTCTCTCCAAACTCTACAACAAATGCCTTAATGAAGCTTGCTTTCCGGGCTGTTGGAAAACTGCTTCTGTTGTACCAGTATTCAAGAATTCTGGCGAAAGGACAGACCCATCAAATTATCGCCCCATTAGCCTCCTCCCACTTTTTGCCAAAATATTTGAGACCATAATTAACCATGCTCTAGTCCATCATCTTACAGATGCTAAACTACTGACTGACAAACAATATGGATTTAGACAAGCCCGTTCCACAGCAGACATCCTAACTGATCTCTGAACGTATATACCATTCATTGGACAAAGCGGGGGAGGGCAGAGCGGTAGCTCTAGATATATTTAAGGCTTTTGACAGGGTATGGCATGAGGGTCTCCTCAGGAAAATCAGATCATACGGTATCACTGGTAGAATACTTAACATAATTAAATCCTTCTTAGATAAGAGAAAAATCCAGGTTGTCCTCGACGGTCGTACATCTAAACAATATGATATAAATGCGGGGGTGCCCCAGGGTTCTATCCTTGGACCTCTATTGTTCCTGATATTCATAAATGACCTCCCCGACAAAATTGCCTCAGAGATGGGTATATATGCTGATGACACTACACTCTATGGCAGGCACGACAGGAAGACAAATGAACACATTTCTAAAGAAATCGCAGAAACGCTAGAGGAAGACCTCCAATCTGTAGTGGAATGGGGACAAAAGTGGTTTGTCGCGTTCAATGCTGCCAAGACTAAACTAGTTTCATTCAATAATTACAAGAAACCCTCTCTACCACCCATAGCAATGGCCAACGACTCTTTATCTGAGAGTCCATCTTTCAAACTCCTTGGCCTAACATTCACAGGAAACATGAGCTGGAACAATTACATTGAAGGCATTGCCAGGGCCGCTGCAAGAAAGGTGGGCTCTCTACCGTGCTAGAAAACTACTAACACCCGAAAGTATCCTGTACCTCTATAAGGCCACCATTCGCCCATGTATGGAGTATTGCTGTCACATCTGGGCTGGTGCATCTGCTACTAGTCTCTCGCTCCTTAACAAGGTTCAAAAGAGAGTCGCAAATCTGATAGGCCCTGAACTGGCATCTAAGCTTCAGCCTCTGTCCCATCGACGAAATGTTGCATCCCTCTGCCTTTTCTACAAGTATTTTAGTGGTGAATGCTCTGACGAACTGCAATCACTTGTGCCCCCACAACATGAGCACCCTCGACAAACCGACAGGCTGCTAAATCCCACCCCCACACTGTAGAGATCCCTAGATGTAAAAGATCTTTTTACTCCAATAGTTTTTTCCCCAGAACCGCTAGACTCTGGAATTCCATTCCAGGTCCCTGCTTCCCCAACAGTACTGACGTGCATAAGTTCAATCCCTACATAGTACCCCAGTAGTTGTTGCCCCTGATAGTAGCCCCCTACACCGAAGTGGCAATTTGCCTTGTTTGGGGTGAAAATGTAATAAAAAAAAAAGAAAAAATTTTTTTTAAAAACTGGAAAAGAAAAGGACAAGATATTCTAGTAAAAAATATAAATTTATAACTTAAAATATTGCCGCATTAAGATTTTTTTTTTTTTAATTCAATTTATAACAATCAATTAATAATGCTGCAATATTTTAAGTTATAAACATAATTTTTACTAGAATTTCTTGTCCTTTTTTTTTTTCCAGTTTTAACAACTAGTCCTTTACTTTTCAATGTTTAAGCTTAACCATATTACTTTTCATGCTCGCGTTTTTCTATTGTAATATATATTTCATGTATGCTTCTAGAATAGTAATTTCAAGGTTTATGAAGCATAAAAAAAAAAAAAAAAAAAAAAAAAAAAAAAAAAAAAAAAAAAAAAAAAATGGGTTTTTTTAATATTTAATTATTGATATTTCAAGCAGTCCTCCGTTTTTAATCATAAAATGTACCACGAAAATAAGTTAGAAAAATTGGAACTGCGTTCATTTCTCCCAAAAATCTTTGAAAGAGTTTACATGAATAGTCTTACCCGTTTGCGAAAGAATGTACTTTATTTTTTTAAATTTGTAACATCAGTGTTCGCTTCAATAGAAACATCAAAATGCAACTGATTTCAATATGTAAAATTGAATGATTAGAAACTTTAGGAAGGTGTTGAACAGAATAGTAGAATTATATTAGTAATGTGATTGATAATTTAAAATTCAAAATCTGTTTCATAAGGAACAACAAAGTCAAGATTATTGACTTTGTTGTTCAAAACAATTTATTCTTATTAATTTACTATTAATTCAAATTATTGATTTGTTGTTCCTTCTTATGAAACATTTTTAATTCTTATTTGAATTATCAATCACATTACTAAATATTAAAGTAGCTCTAGGATATTTGCCTATCTAGCTTATTATATATCTAAATTACAACGAGCACTGTTCTTTTGTGTTTTAATTAAATTAGTAATTTTACTATCACATTAAAATACACTCTGCTCTTTAGACTACTGTTCTAATCCCCTTATATATATATATATATATATATATATATATATATATATGCGTTTTTTTTTTATTCAAAAGTAATGGACTAGTGAATTCAACGAGGTTGTTAGTGCTCAATAAAAAGAGCTGATAATACTTGTTTATTGTTATATAAACATGCTCACATCCCGCTGCTACAAACAGCCACTTGTATTTTCTGTTTGTTTTTGTAATAACGGGTCTCGTTACTGAAATGTATAATTGTTCATAAATTGGTTGACACGCAGATCTTTTTCTTTTTCTATATCCTCTACATTAATTCTTACTTTCTCTCTTTAACTATATTTCATCATTCTTTTCTCTTCTAGCCCTTGTTTTCTTTATAGTAACCCTTTATATCTTTTTCTCTTTTTCTTCTCCATATTATTTTTTTTTCTCTATTTTCTTTCTCTATTTCTTTTTTCTCCTCTTAATCATTCACTCTCCATTATAAATTTTTAACTTTTAGATTGCCCCTCCCTCTTTACATCTTATAATTAAAGTTCTGTGTTTTAAGGTTTTTTAACTTCAACTTTTAAAGAGTTCCTACCTAAAATAAAAATCCATTATTCAATGAACATTTGAATAGTCAAGTCGCTGCCTGATGATATCTGTTGTTTGATTGAAACAAGTGGCTGTTTGTAGCAGCGGGATGTGAGCATGTTTATATAACAATAAACAAATATAATATAATATATATATATATATTAGTAGGCAGGTAGGCCTATACCGTACCGCAAAAGATTGATTGATTAATTGATTGATATGCCGTAAAACCAACCAATGTGGTCATTTAATGCCGGAGTCTTTTTTTTTAACTATTTTTTTATTGGGGGGGGGGGACTTTTTCAGCCTTTCCTCCCTTTTTTCATAAAATCGAACTAAGAAATTAAATGTTGTATTTATACATGGATGTGTATATTTGGGTGACTTTAAATTTCCTTATATAAATTTACTTTCCTTAGGTATGCTAGAATATTTGTTGAGTTGACCTTTTCAAAAAGGTCCTCCATATTGCTTTCTGTATAATATAATTTTCTAGTTGGGGCGAGGTCATCACAACCAACTAGGATATGTTTTACTGTGAGTGTCTCCTGGCATAGGATGCACTTTGGCGCCGATTCTCCATTTAGTATATAAGAATGAGTAAAGTTGGTGTGTCCTATGCGCAACCGAGTCAGTATCACATCTTCTCAGCGTGATCTCTTGATGACCGGACATCGTTCCTTAAGTTTAGGTTTGATTGAGTATAATTTGCTGCCCTCTTGCTGACTCCACCGCAGTTGCCATTTTTCCTGTATGTATGCTTTTATCTGGGGTCTAAGATCAGTATGTGGAATCTTAAAATTGTCAGTTGGAAGGTGAGAAGATTTTTTTGCAGCTGTATCTGCCCTGTCATTGCCTTTGATCCCCACATGGCTGGGGATCCACACAAGAATAATGTTTTTAGTGGTTGAAAGGATAATGATTTTTTCTATTAATTTTGTTAGTGGATTTTCTTGTTTTTGATTTTGTATAGATAATAGGACTGATAGAGAATCAGTGAGAATGAAGTTTTTGGTGGTTTCCTCTGAAATTATGTTGAGTGCTAGATCGATAGCTATAGTCTCTGCAGTGAATATAGATACTTCATTTTGAAGATTTCTCTTCATTGTGGTTTTATGGTACGTTACTGCACAGCCAGTGTGATTGTTGCTTTTAGACCCGTCTGTGTAGATAAAGGTGTAGTCTGAATATCGTAATTTTAAATGTTGAAGTTCGTTGTGGTATTCAATAGGGTTTGTGGTAGATTTGGACTTTTTGTTTAGGTTCAGTTTTATTTCTACTTGTTTCATGGTCCATGGGGGTGTTTTAGGTAGTATGAAGTTGTGAATGCTGGAGATTGGAATTTTCGATTCTTCAATGCTTTCCTTCATTCGGAGCCCGAAAGTTTTGATAGTTTTTCCTCTCATGTTGAAGAGTTCTTTATATTTAGGATAGAAGGTACATTGGTATGCAGGGTTGTTTGGGCAAGACTCCAGTTTGAGTAAATATTGAAGGGCTAACTTTTCTCGCCTTAGATCTAGTGGGGGTTCATGTGCTTCCGTGTATAGACTGTTCACAGGAGAGGTTCTGTATGCTCCTAGGGCCAATCTTAGGTCAGTATGGTGAATAGGGTCTAGGCTTTTTATATATGATGTTCAGGTTGATCCATATATGAAACAACCATAGTCTAGCTTTGAGCAGACTAGTGCTCTGTAAAGTTTAAGGAGTGTTTCCCTGTCTGCACCCCAATCGGTATGTGCTACCACTCTCAAAAGATTTACAGCTTTGTTACATTTTTTTTTCAGATAGTTTATGTGTGGGATGAATGTTAACTTTTTGTCAAATAAAATCCCTAAGAATTTGTACTGGTCAGTAACGGGTATGGGCGTTCCTTCCATGGTTAGGACAGGATCATTATGCATGTTCTTTAGTTTGCAGAAATGCATGCATTTCGTTTTTCTTTTGGAGAATCTAAATCCATTCTCTTCCGTCCATCTCATTACTTTGTTTAAGCACAATTGAAGCTTCCTTTCTATTATAGATATATATCTAGATCTACAACATATTAGGAAGTCATCCACATATAGGGAGCAATCTATCCTAGGGTTAAGGTTTTTTACAATGTTGTTAATTCGGATACTGAACAGGGTCACTGACAGTATACTCCCTTGAGGTACTCCATTCTCTTGTTCCTTCAAGTCCGAGAGAGCTGTGCCAACCTTTATTCTGAACCGTCTATTTTTTAAAAAATTTTCAATAAAAATTGGCATTCTGCCTTTTAGTCCAAGCGCCTTCAGATCGCTTGTAACACCGTACTTCCACACAGTATCATAGGCTTTTTCCATGTCAAAAAACACTGCTGTTAAATGTTCCTTCCTTACAAAGGCTTCTCTGATGAAGGTTTCAAGTCTGACTTTGTGGTCTATTGAACTTCGGTTTTTCCTGAATCCTGTTTGAAATTCTGTAATAAGATTCTGTTTCCAGGAACCAGATTAGTCTTTTGTTTATAATCCTTTCCATGGTTTTACAAATGCAGCTTGTTAGACCTATTGGCCTGAAATTCAATGAATCTGAGACGTTACTTTATTGGGATTGGATGTTTGAGTTTTCAGATTTGGGGATTGGTATTATTGTGGCCTCTTTCCCGGTCTCAGGTACGTTTCCACTGGACCATATAATATTGAAAATTTCAAGTAGGTATTTCATTGAGGTTTCTGGAAGTTTTTTGAGGATTTCATATGGAATTTCATTGGGCCCTGTAGCTGTGTCATGGGATTTGGTTAGCGATTCTTTTAATTCAGGCAAGGTAAGAGGTTGGTTGTATTTTTCGGTATTTTGTGATTCAAACAGAATTTTCTTCTCTTTCTTTTCTCTAATCTTTTTGAATTTCTGTTTGTCTGTCACATGATGAAATTTTTGATAAATTATCTGCCAGGTTATTCGAAATGTCTTTTTGATCAGTGTATATTTTGTTGTCTTCAGAGATGTGGGATATTGGTGTACTACTACACTTTCCTTCTATTTTTCTCATCATGTTCCAAACTGTTTTTGCCTTGGTATTCACATTAATTTTGGATATATAATTTCTCCATGTTGTTCTTTTGGATTCCTTTATGATTAGTCTGGCTTTTGCTCTATTGTTTTTGAAGAAATCCAGATTTTTGCTTGTTGGGTACTTTTCGAATTTTCTCAAGGCAGCTCGTCGAGCTTTGATGGCTTTTCTGCATTCTTTTGTGAACCAAGGTTTGTTGTAATTGTTGGTTTTGGTTGTTTTCGGTATGGTATTATTTGCTATGTTTGTGAGTGTTTTAATGAAGTAATTCAAATGGTCATCTTTTTTTTCAATAATCAATTGGTTTTTGCACTGTTCCTGGAAGTCTTCCCAATCCGCTTTATGTAGGTTCCATTTGGGTGTTTTTTGTTCAGTACTAGTACTTAGACTTTCCAGGATGATTGGGAAATGATCACTCCCACAGGTGTCATTGTGTACTTTCGAATCATAGTCCATATATATGGAAGGATCACATAAGGTAAGGTCAATGGCGGTGAAAGTACCTGTTGCAGGGTACATATAGGTGTAGTTTTGATTATTAAGGAGGCATAGATTATTTTTATTTATTATGTTTTCTATTTCTTTTCCTTTTTTATTTGTTTCTTTACTTCCCCATATTACATTGTGACTGTTGAGATCTCCTAGTAGAAAAAAGAGTTTAGGGAGTTGTTTTATTAATCGAGTTATCTCAGTTTCGTTGATTGTATCTTTTGGAGGGATGTAGATTGAGCAAAGTTTTATAGTTCTATGTAGAGTCACTGTAACTGCAATTGCTTGCAAGTTTGTGTTTATATTTATTTGTCTTTGAGGGACTTCATTCTTCATGAGTATTGATGTGCCTCCAGAAGCTCTGTCCGTATCTTTATTTATGTAGTTGTAAGATGTGTAGTGTTTTATGTTGATGGTATTATTTTCTTTCAGAAAGGTCTCCTGCAGACAGACAAGTGCTGGGCTCATTTGTTATTAATAATAGGAGTTCATTTTGGTTTGCTTTTATCCCTCTGATATTCTATTGTAATATTTTGTTCATCATTTGGAATTGTGTTCAACTTCCATCGTCTCCAATCCCTCAAATCTATTTTCTGTCGGAGTCCCTGTTCGGGATATAGATCGGGATCTTTCTTTTGTTTGTTTTTTTTTTTTTTTTTGTCTGGGGGGGATTTTTGATGGCTTGTGATGTGTTTGATGGTTGTTCGGTTGTTTTTGTAGAAATGGTTTGTGGTTTTGTTTCTTTTTGTGGTTCAGTAGTGTCTTTACTTAATATTATCCTTGGATTGGTTGCAGACATTGCACTATTCATTTTCCTCATTTCTTCTAATAGTTCTTTCATTCCCTTTATTAGTTTGCTTAAGACATCAATTTTGTCAGTTGTATCCGTTACATGTATATGACCATTTTGATTGTTGATTGGAGTAGTTTTTTTAGTTGCATCTGCATATGTTTTAGTTTCAATGATTTTCCTGGCCTCTAGATAGGATATATTCTTTATATGTTTTAGTTTGGTCACTTCTTTTTCTCTTTTCCATATTTCACAATATCTAGAGCCAGCGCCATGATTTCCAAGGCAGTTGGCACACTTGAAATCTTTTCTGCAGTAAATGTGTGGGCCGCTTTCTCCACATCTTCCACACACTGGTAATCATGTGCACCGATCTTGATGGTGTCCAAACTTCTGGCACTTGAAGCATAGGAGGGGGTTTGGAATATAAATTTCTACATTTATTTTCATATATCCAACTTTCACTTCTTTATGGTGAGGGAATCAAAAGTTAGTATATATGTGTTGGTATCGATTTTCTCACTGTTTTTTTTTTTATTTGAACTTTACGAACATCTAACACATTCTGTTTCTGTAAGTTTGTCTTGATTTCCTCCAAGGGACAAAGTGCAAGTTTGTGGCTTTTCACTACTCCTTTGCAGGTATTTAGGGTTGGATGTCTGTAGCATTTGACTTTGATGTTTTCAAATAATTTTAGTTACAATATTTTTTTTTTTTTTTTTTTTTATTCAATTTCACCCCAAACAAGGCACAGTGCCACTTTGAAGCAGGGGGCTACTATTAGGGAATTAATTAGCGGGGTCATTATGAGGGGAGAAGAGTAGAAAGATGTTTGTTAACATTACACTTGAACTTCTGCATATCATTGCAGTTGGGAAAGCAGAATCCCGGAAGGGAGTTCCAAAGACCTGCAGTTCTGGGGAAGAAACTAATGGAGTAAAAGGCTTTCTTGCACTTAGGGATCTCTACTGTAAAGGGATGAGACTTAGTAGCTTGTCGGGTTTGTCGGGGGTAGTTACGTCGGGGAGGTACAAGTGTTTGCAGTTCGTCAGAGCATTCACCATTAAAGTATTTGTAGAACAGGCAGAGGGATGCAACATCTCGTCGATGGGACAGAGGTTGAAGCCTAGATGACAGTTCAGGACCTTTGGCGACTCTTTTTTGAACCCTGTCCAGGAGCGAGAGACAAGCAGCAGATGCACCAGCCCAGATGTGACAACAGTACTCCATACATGGGCGAATGGTTGCTTTATAGAGGTATAGGATACTGGCAGGCGTAAGTAGTTTTCTAGCACGGTAGAGGGAGCCAACCTTCCTTGCAGCAGCCTTGGCAATGCTCTCAATGTATCTATTCCAGTTCATATTCCCTGTAAACGTTAGGCCGAGGAGTTTAAAAGAAGTACTTTCAGGCAATGTGTTCTTGGCCATTGCTACTGGTGGTAGAGAAGGTTTCTTGTAGTTATTGAAGGAAACAAGCTTAGTCTTAGCAGCATTGAATGTGACCAACCATTTTTGTCCCCATTCCACTACGGATTGGAGGTCGTCCTCTAGTGTTTCTGCCATTTCCTTGGATATGTGTTCATTTGTTTTCCCCTCATATCTGTTATAGAGAGTGGTGTCATCGGCAAATATACCCATCTCCGAAACAATATTATCAGGGAGGTCGTTTATGAATATCAGGAATAATAGAGGTCCAAGGATAGACCCCTGAGGTACTCCCGCATTTATGTCATATTGTTTGGATGTATGTCCGTCGAGGACAACTTGGATTTTTCTATTACTTAAGAAGGATTTAATTACATTATGAATTCTTCCAGTGATTCCATATGATCTAATTTTCCTTAGAAGACCATCGTGCCATACCCTGTCAAAAGCCTTAGATATATCAAGGGCCACCGCTCTACCCTCCCCTGTTTTATCCAATGAACGGTATATACGTTCAGAAACTACAGTTAAGATATCTGCTGTTGAACGGGCTTGCCTGAATCCATATTGTTTGTCAGTCAGGAGTTTAGCAGCGGTTAGGTGCTGGACTAGGGCTTGATTAACTAAGGACTCAAATATTTTGGCGAAAAGCGGGAGGAGGCTAATGGGGCGATAATTTAGTGGGTCAGTTCTTTCACCAGAATTCTTGAAGACTGGTACCACAGAGGCGGTTTTCCAGCAGTCGGGAAAAGAAGATTCGTTAAGGCATTTATTGTAAAGTTTGGACAGAACTGGAGCAACCTCGGCAGAGCATTTTTTTAATAGCACAGCCGGGATGAGATCTGGTCCACATGCTTTTGAGGTGTCTAGGTTTTTTATAATAGCATGTACCCGAGAAGGGGTGATTTTCAAATCGTCAAGTGTGGCGTCTGTTCGCAGAGGAAAATCAGGGAGTGAGTGGTGTACAGAGTTCAGTGTGGAGTTTGAGGCAAACCGACTGGCAAGCAGATTAGCCTTGTCAGTTGCCGTGCAAGCAACCTCATGATTGTTTGTTAGTGGGGGAATAAATGACTCCATTATTAACTACGCTGTTGTAGATTTTCCAAAAATCCCGGGTTCCTAATTTCTGTGCTTCGATGCGCTTTCTGGTGGTTTCAGAGTAATCTGTCTTAGCTGTGTCTATCACTCTCTTACAATTATTTCTAGCTTCTATAAACTTCTGTTTATTTGAGCTGGACTTATGTCGGTTGAATCTGCAGAACGCATGCTGCCTTTGACAAATGGCAGCTGCACAAGCAGAAGTAAACCATTGGGGAGAGTGGGGCTTGCTATAGTATTTCCGTGCGGGAACATGTGCTTCAATAGCAGGTTTGAACCATTCAGTTGTCTCATTTGCACACTGTTCCGCTGGAAGAGTAAAGATATTTTGCCATGGGGCATCTCTGATGAGCTCCCTGATGGCTTCCCAATCAGCCTTTTTGTAATACCTCGTTGTTTTGAGAAGTGGGTCTTCAGTTTTAGGGCGAGAATTTAGGCTGATTTCTACCATTATCACAGCGTGATCGGCATTCCTGAGTGGGCTGTGGGCATTTGTTGTACAGTCATTGGGAACCGTTGTCAGAAAGAGATCTAGAAGTGAGGCATGTTGATCGTGCTGGTCTGGGAAACGTGTCGGAAATGTAACAAACTGAGAGAGAATGAGATATAGAGAAGCTATGAGTTGCGCTACCAGCTACGTCTGTGTGATTTCTTTAGTTTGTTCTTCGTTATGGGTTTCTATTAGTAGGCTGCCGTTAAATTGTTTTTTTAATAGACTTGGTTTTAGAGTTTTAAGATTTTTTTCAATTTTAAAAGGTGATAGTTTGCTCAAAGGAGTTTCCTCCATTGATTCTATTACTACGAATGTTGAGTTCCTTGGTTTTATCGTCTCTTCCTCAGAGCTACTGATGTCAGAGACATCAGAGTGGGTTCTCTTTGGGTGGTTGGGTGGTTTTTGGGAGGAATAAGCCATATATTTTGTTTTCTTTTTTCGTCATCTTTGTTCCCCGCCCACCTCGGAGTCCTATTTGGGAAGAGCCTGGGAGGGGGGGGAACTCTTTCGCCCAGCCTCCACAGGAATACAATGATGATATAACCGACATTGGTGGTATCAATGATTATCTGTTCTCTCTTGATATTGCTATGGGATCTGTAGCAATCCTGAGGGGTTTACAGCCTCGTCATCGATATTCACACCTAATCGATTGACCCTCAGCCACCGCTTTCCATCATATATTAGGGAGTAGGGTTATTTGTGGGAGAGGGGGGGGGTTGTGTTAGTAGTAAGTTTTTGGAATGGGCAATATATGGTGGGGCTTGGCGTGACTGGCCGATTGGTCGGATCGGGCCTCTCCGACCGCCCGTCTAATCGAAGTAAGGGCCAAAGTAATGTGTTGCGGTGCTTAAACTTCTATGTATCCTGGTTTAGGTTCACTCAATCACCAGGATCACATCCTAAGACATTACAGGTAGCAACCCACGGCTAACTGGTTGCCCCATTGAGGGATTTTTACCCTCTGCAGGGGGGCAGTCGGTTTGTTCTCATGCCCTACAAACAGGGCAAAAAAAAAAATAAATAAATAAATAATTTAATAGAATATATTTGTTTTTTTTTGTTGTTTCTTTTCCTTTTTAAAATCTGTTTCTATTTAACCCATAGTTGGGACCCTAACAGGTACTACCACTCCGGGTCAGGGTGGACCTGGGAGCAATGGCAATTAAGAGGTGGCTCCACACTCCCCAAAGCCCGTAAGCCGGACCTCACCATCGGATGTAGTTTAAGGTCATATCCAGGACCGGGAGTAAGGTAGAAAAAAATAAAATAAAAAGGGGAGGGAGATAGGCTGTTGTTTTTGTTTTTGGAGAACATAATTAAGTTTTACAAAAAAGATCAGAAAACAAAAAAACATCAATGTAGGTGCATTTCGTCTCAGGAAGCCACAGGGCAGCCTGATCTGATAGCACCAGGTAGTCCGGTGGGAAGCAGGCAGACGGAACAGAGTTCCACAGGCGTGCAGTTCTAAGAAAGAAGCTTTGTTCATGGAATCCGCGTTTTGATTTAGGCACAGATATAGAGTGGGGGAAATTTTTCACAGTGGATTCAGCTAGACGGGTGTTTTTCGTGAAAGATTGGCGAGGGGGGACCAGAGATTGGAGTTCAGACGAGCACCTGCCATGGAAATAACGATAAAATAAGGATAGGCTCGCAACGTCTCTTCTGTGGGAGAGAGGTTGCAGGGTAGAGAAAAGAGCATCCCCCACTAAGCCACGGAATCTATTTTGTACTCTGTCAAGGCAGGATAGGCTGTTTTTAGCAGCTCCTGCCCAGATATGGCAACGGTATTCCATCCTTGGACGTACTTGGCTTTTATATAGATAGAGAATTGCATCAGTAGTGAGATATCTTCTGGAGCGGTAGAAGGATCCCACCATCTTTCCAGCGACCTTGGCAACAGACTTGATGACGATGGATACAATGATGATATAACTGACTTTGGTGGTATCATAATGATTATCTGTTCTCTTGATATTGCTATGGGATCTGTAGCAATCCTGAGGGGTTTACAGCCTCGTCATCGAGGATATATTCTTTGTATGTTTTAGTTTGGTCACTTTTCCATATTTCACAATATCTAGAGCCAGCGCCATGATTTCCAAGGCAGTTGGCACACTTGAAATCTTTTCTGCAGGCAATGTGTGGGCCGCTTTCTCCACATCTTCCACACACTGGTAATCGTGTGTAGAAAATGTGTAAGGAAAGTCCTTTAAAATTACTGCGCCCTCTGTAGATGTATAATGTTGCAGCAACGTAAAGCAATTCAATAACCAGTAAACACCGGTTCTGCAGGGAATCCAACTAGCAAGGTACCTAGACGGACGCGAACGGTTACTCAGAACGGACCAACAATCGGTTACTCAGAACGGTCCCAACAACGCTAAGATATGCTCACACCCACACGGCACGAGAAGCAACACGATTCCCGACCAAGTCAATATTGCGAGAATTCATGTGACTTTGCGAGATATCATCCTTTACAAAAGACGGCGGCCGCCATCTTGATCTTTCTTTCTTTTCGGTCGGCGACGCCAAGCCGGCCCCGAGGTAAGTCTTTCCTTTTCGCCCGTCTCTCTTACGCACCCACACAACACACAAACATGTGGGCGCTTGTCTCCTGGATGCACATTACACTCCCCATTGATCTGATGATCACATAGGGAGCATTGTGGGGGTGGCCTTTTAGTGCGTGTGCTTCTTCGAAGAGGTACATTCACTGGTTCAGATTCGGGCTCTGGATCTGGTTCCGCCTCATCAGACGAAGTATCACTATCAGTCTCTGGAGGGGGCTCACTGAATCAGTGTATCGGCAGCTCATCACTGGACGCTTCACTGCTTTCTTCTGTAGTTGTGTGACGCGCCTCGGTAGCTGGGCGAAGATCTCGCACATGTCGTGGGGTTCCGTCGACCAACACAGACTGCTGGCTAATAACTCCAGATATTGTCCTCGCTTAAACTTGTCGGTGCACCGATTTCCTGGGGGCCGCATCCACACTGGATCTCCCACTTCATACCTGTTACATGTTCCCTTGTCGGCTGGCTGCGTAGTGTTGATTCCCGTCACTCTGACTCCGTATGTGTAAATAGCATTCGCAGGTGCGGTTGAAGGAGACGTCCCGTCCTTTGGCGTAATGTTATACCAATATGTGGCTTCCGTAATAGTACATCGCTTCCTGGCAGCAATTCTCTTGATGCTGCGATGGCTTCTTTCAGCAATGCCATTTCCTGACGGCACATCGCAACCGTAGTCAGACGCCCCACTCATCTAACAACTGCCGGACTTGCTGGCTACAAAACGCTGCATCATTGTCAGTCAGGAGCTCTTCCGGCGCACCTTGCTCAGAAAAAAATGGATGATAGGTGGCGAACAACATTTGCCGAATCCTGTCTGGTCATCTGCCGCCACACCGCAAATCTCGTAGGCCCGCAATCAATGAGAGTTAGAAAGGGCTTGCCACTGTAATGGGTGATATCCATGGCCAGCCGCTGCCACACACCCTCAACTTCCAATCGACCCTTCTGCCATCGCTCTGGTGCCGGATCAATAGACTGGCAAGCCTCACAATTTCTGATCTGCCTGACATCCATCTTGGTCACTGCTGGGTATACGCGCCTCACAAAATAAAGGGTCCTCTTGATATCCGGATGTCCGCTCTGTGCATGAATTTTTTGTATTTGACATGGGTCGATTGCAACTGCACAAGATCGAGCAGTAATCTCCATTCCCATCTTCGCAGTTTCATACCATTTGTGAGGTACTCGGGTCAGTTGGTCAGCACGATTACAATGTGATGGCACCAGAGTGATGCTCAGTGATAGCCCATACTCAGATACCAGGTTTTTTAGTGTGTCTAGCCTTCTCCGTATTAACATTTCGCTTGCTGCCTTGGTACGGATTCGTGTCCGTCCTGAAAGTGTGTCAGACACCCAGTGGTAGACACAGAGAGAATCTGTGTATAAGGTCAACTTCTTAGACTGCCACTGCAGGGTCAGATTTATCCCCTTTACAACGGCGTCCAGCTCTGCCAGGTTGATATGCTGAGAATCTGTTACGGGCCGCAGCCAACATGCATCTTCGAACACGTTTCCTCCTTGCTCCAACGATACTCCCAACGCCAAAGAACTGGCATCAACCCACACACCTACGTTGTCTCCGTTTACACACCACCGCCCACAGGCAGGGTCCTTCTTGTTCACTCTCTCCAGTGTCTCTTTAATCATCAGAGTTAGGACATCATCGGATATGTCATCCCAACCCGTGGTTGTTAGATTTGCTCTGCGTTTAATTACACCAACAGCTGCACGGAGCCAGCCACAGGCCGGTAGGTGACCAACAAGTTTTCCACACCAAGAAAAACGGTCCGCCTTGTAACGATGTTGGGGATGCTTGGAATTTCACTGCCACACCTCCATTGTAGATGCCATCTTCCTCATAAACATCCAATCCCAATACACGTGCTCCTTCCCTCAAACGTTCGGGATTCTTGCATTCCAGACCAAACCGAGCCAACTTTTCTTTGACACACGACGCAGACTGTACATCTTCATTGACGTATACGTCATCAATGTAAGCTGACGTTGAGTCCCTCATGGGACTTTCTTGGGACAATACTGTGTTGACAATAGTCTTCATAATCTATGGTGCCACATTTAGGCCAAAGCCGAGGTGTGTAAGGCAGTACCTCTGCCCCTGGAACCAAACTGTCTGGAACGGCCACAACGTCTCATCAACTCGCACCTGTAAATAGGCTTTTCGCAAATCCAATATCGAGACATTAGTGCCTTTCTGATGCCATTCCCTCAACTTGCTGGCGCATACGTCAGCATCGGCAGTGTAAGCTTCAATATGCTTGTTAAGCTCCCTATAGTCCAGCACCAGCCGTACTTTCGACTTGTTATGCTGGACTACTGCCATCAAGGGTATTAGACCGTTGGGAGGCCCAAGCTTGTCCTCAGGGTAGGGGATAAACCAGCCATCTTAGATCCACGCCTTTAGTTCCCTTTCATATTCTGCTCGGGCCTCACTGGGTATAGGGTACTCTGCAACCCCATTCTTGAGTTTAGTCGGTGCCCTTCCCTCGGTCCACTTCCAAGATGCAATCCAGGCCCTCTTGCGAGGTCGTAGTCCACTGTAAAATCCGGCCGATCGATGTGGAGCGCTGCACACACTGGGGCCTCCAAGAATCGCACTTTTCCATCCCGATGAATTGCGACTCCCCCCAGCGCCTTGATGGCATCGTATCCGAGCAACAGGTCAAATCCCAGGAAATTTCCTTGGGTCACGAGCACATTGATCTTAGTGGCTGTACCGGTGTCCATGTAGATCTCGACAGTTCCAGCTCCACAGCATGTCTGGGTCTCGCCTCCTATCGTGGTGACTTTGATCTTTCTCTTAGTCCAACTTAGACACAGCCTGGCGCTCACAATAGTATGCGAACAGCCTGAGTCAAGAAGTGCTGAGCAGGGTATCCTGTTTACGTAGACGGTCATCACTGGTTGTGCCTTGTTCAAATTTTGCTCGGAGAGCAGGGCGGCGCTGACGTCCTCTCCCCTGATACGTTTCCCGCACAGTTTTGGGCTAGATGCCCCAAACCGCCACAATTAAAACAGTGCACACACCCCCTGTTGCTGCAATTCCTTGCAAAATGTCCACGTCGGCCGCAGCGAAAACATTTCCCATTGCTTGCAGGGTTCTGATTCGGAATCTCCCGAGCGCCAATCTGGCCTGTCTGTGTCGCCATCACAACTGGTTCCCCCAGGTCCTCCTCATCTTTGATGATGGCTCGAGCACATTCCATCAAGTGTTCCATGGGCGTTGTTGAAACGCTGGTTGAGGCTCTCAATAGCTGCTTCACCTGAGTGGGAAGGCCCGCCACAAACGCGTACGCGAGCGTCCGCTCCGACACCCCTCCACCGAATAGGACTGTGAGTTTCTTTAACTCCACGAAGAAAACGTCCACGCTTTCCTCCGGTAGAAGTTTTCGGGAAGCAAATTTTTCATAGGCCGTACAAGGATCCATAGCAAATGTCTTATACAGCGCAGCTTTAATTGCGGTGACATCTCCCTTTTCGGCAGCACTGAGTTGCTGATACACACTCAAGGCACCCCCAGCCAATCTCAGGGGAATCACAGTGTGTACTCTTTTTACCTCACAAAGGTCACACATCAGCTCGACCCTTTCAACCCAGTCGACAATGGACGTGGACCCGTCAAACTCGGGTATGAGCTTTAAGTTGAATTTCGACTCGGTCATAGTCCTAGAGGGCAAATAGCCGAGATAGCTTGTAGAAAATGTGTAAGGAAAGTCCTTTAAAATTACTGCGCCCTCTGTAGATGTATAATGTTGCAGCAACGTAAAGCAATTCAATAACCAGTAAACACCGGTTCTGCACGGAATCCAACTAGCAAGGTACCTAGACGGATGCGAACGGTTACTCAGAACGGACCCAATAATCGGTTACTCAGAACGGTCCCAACAACAGTAAGATATGCTCACACCCACACGGCACGAGAAGCAACAGCAACACGATTCCCGACCAAGTCAATCATCGCTCTCCCAACGTCTTTCAATCAACCGCTTTTATGGCCGTTGCAGGCCGGCTTAATTTGCATATTGCGAGAATTCATGTGACTTTGCGAGATATCATCCTTTACAAAAGACGGCGGCCGCCATCTTGATCTTTCTTTTCGGTCAGCGACGCCGAGCCGGCCCCGAGGTAAGTCTTTCCTTTTCGTCCGTCTCTCTTACGCACACACACAACACGCGAGCGCTTTTCTCCTGGATGCACATTACATCGTATGCACCGATCTTGATGGTGTCCAAACTTCTGGCACTTGAAGCATTGGAGGGAGTTTGGAATATAAATTTCTACATTTATTTTCATACATCCAACTTTCACTTTTTTATGGTGAGGGAATCAAAAGTTAGTATATATGTATTGGTATCGATTTTCTCACTGTTTTTTTTTTTATTTGAACTTTACGAACATCTAACATATTCTGTTTCTGTAAGTTTGTCTTGATTTCCTCCAAGGGACAAAGTGCAAGTTTGTGGCTTTTCACTACTCCTTTGCAGGTATTTAGGGTCGGATGTCTGTAGCATTTGACTTTGATGTTTTCAAATAATTTTAGTTTCAATATTTCTTTAGTTTGTTCTTCGTTATGGGTTTCTATTAGTAGGCTGCCGTTAAATTGTTTTTTTAATAGACTTGGTTTTAAAGTTTTAAGATTTTTTTCAATTTTAAAAAGGTGATAGTTTGCTCAAAGGAGTTTCCTCTATTGATTCTATTACTACGAATGTTGAGTTCCTTGGTTTTATCGTCTCTTCCTCAGAGCTACTGATGTCAGAAACATCAGAGTGGGTTCTCTTTGGGTGGTTGGGTGGTTTTTGAGAGGAATAAGCCATATATTTTGTTTTCTTTTTTTCGTCATTTTTGTTCCCCACCCACCTCGGAGTCCTATTTGGGAAGAGCCTGGGGGGGAAAACCATTCGCCCAGCCTCCACAGGGATACAATGATGATATAACCGACTTTGGTCGTATCATAATGATTATCTGTTCTCTTGATATTGCTATGGGATCTGTAGCAATCCTGAGGGGTTTACAGCCTCGTCATCGATATACACCTAATCGATTGACCCTCAGCCACCGCTTTCCATCATATATTAGGGAGTAGGGTTATTTGTGGGAGAGGGGGGGATATGTTGTGTTAGTAGTAAGTTTTTGGAATGGGCAATATATGGTGGGGCTTGGCGTGACTGGCCGGATCGGGCCTCTCCGACCGCCCGTCTAGTCAAAGTAAGGGCCAAAGTAATGTGTTGCGGTGCCTAAACTTCTATGTATCCTAGTCTAGGTTCACTCAATCATCAGGATCACGTCCTAAGACATTACGGGTAGCAACCCACGGCTAACTGGTTGCCCCATTGAGGGATTTTTACCCTCTGCAGGGGGGCAGTCGGTTTGTTCTCATGCCCTACAAACAGGGCAAAAAAAAAAAATAAATAAATAAATAATTTAATAGAATATATTTGTTTTCTTTTTTGTTGTTTCTTTTCCTTTTTAAAATCTGTTTCTATTTAACCCATAGTTGGGACCCTAACAGGTACTACCACTCCGGGTCAGGGTGGACCTGGGAGCAATGGCAATTAAGAGGTGGCTCCACACTCCCCAAAGCCCGTAAGCCGGACCTCACCATCGGATGTAGTTTAAGGTCATATCCAGGACCGGGAGTAAGGTAGGAAAAAATAAAATAAAAAGGGGAGGGAGATAGGCTGTTGTTTTTGTTTTTGCAGAACATAAGTTTTACAAAAAAGATTAGAAAACAAAAAAAAGCGTCAATGTAGGTGCATTTCGTCTCAGGAATCCACAGGGCAGCCTAATCTGGTAGCACCAGGTACCGCAAAAGAACATGAAGATAAAAAAGTGACATCTTTGCTGTTGCGTCCATTGCCAAACCAGAAATGACGAAGGTTTAAATTAAGGCTAGTCAATCGAAAAGCGGAGATAACTTTCAAGAATATCGGCAAAAAAAGCGACCCCTCCTTGTAGAAAAGTGACCAGTTGAGGGTGAAATAATTAGTTTTGGCCAATTTATCGATATTTGCCATCCAAAGGGTCGATCTTCAAAACAATACTGATCTCGTGAAAATACATACTTTTAAACAAGTGAAAGTTTTTATATAATAGAATATTGTAACCCCTACAGAGCAGCTCAGGTGCACAGGCTTGTGGGTGGAGATGCAGCTGTAGCCGACACCTGTGGCATCACTCGTGTTATCGTCTAGTGGTCAAATTCATCTCCGTCGGTTGCTCTTTGGTTCCGCTTTCAAATCAACTTCCAAACGTCACCTGAGCT
This sequence comes from Euprymna scolopes, assembly GCF_053919585.1. Lineage (NCBI taxonomy): Eukaryota > Metazoa > Mollusca > Cephalopoda > Sepiida > Sepiolidae > Euprymna > Euprymna scolopes. The sequence continues at coordinate 157,954,774 of NC_136487.1, read as the reverse complement.
ATCTGAGAAATATATTGCATTCACAACAGTGAAAAGAAAAGAAAGTCAAAACTTGAAATTGGTTTTTCTTATCAGAATTGATTGTCTTCGACTTTACAAATAATAGTTACACACTGGCCTAGTCATGCGACTTAGAGGGCTGGCAGTTTTCTTTCTTTTACCAAGTACTTCGTTCCTTTTCTAACGTCAGTCTACGGGGAAGGATCAGCTGACAGACGCGTATTGGAACGTGTCGTTCAAGTACGTCGCAAAAAGAATCTTCCTTTCCTCACCTCGTTTTATCAATATCGCTAGCTGTAACCCCGCCCCCACCTCTCCAAATATACCCACGAGTGGCAGTCAACCAATCAGCGGCCGCGCCTTTGTTCGGAGGGGGGACAGTATGGGCTGGCTTGGCTGCCAAAGAGAAAGAAAAGAAAATAAAAAGCGACCCTTACATTTATTTAAGTAAAAGAAAAGAAAAGGAAAGATTTTCCTCTCATCTTCTCTCCCCTCCTCTCCACCCTATCAGCGAGGAAATAAATGTTCCCATGCCAGGAATACGAAATGTCACGCCTAATTAGCCTCAACAGACCTGCCACGCGGGCCTTCGGGTGATCTCTCCTTCAGTCACTGGACGACATCTATCAGTGGTCTATCAACACAATTCCGAAAATTAACAGACGGACTATCTTCAGACTTATTCTAGCGTTGACACGTGCTTTGGTATTCATGGCAAGGGGGAGATCATTTTGATTATCCACCAAGAAACAGACATTCCGTTTAAAAACATCAAACCATCATCATCAGAATTCAGCCGTGCGAATTCCTCGGAATTTATGTCAATGAGACCACCCAGGCGACAAGCTGTTCCTTAATCAACTAGCAAGATCTCAGCATTGCTCGGTCCCCATCGGGTCATAATATTGTATTATATACTATTATATTATATTATATAACATTAAATGTTTTTTAACTCTTTTTCAAAGTGTATTTTTAACTCTTTTTCAAAGTGTTTTTTTAACATGTTTTAACATCAGTTTCTAGATGAAGTAAAACAAATCACTGAAGATTTTCCAACGTTCTTATGGCAAGTAGCTTTTAACATTTTCAAGAATATAACTGACAAAAGCCAGGTACAAATAGCACCTGATCTAGGGAAATACTGTCTACATTCTAGATCGGGTGGTAGCAATAAAAGCACTGGAAATAGAAAAAAGGAACAGACATGACATAAACGAGATAGAAAAGGATCAGATGGAGAAAAGTTTGATGACATCCAATCAGCCATAGACAAGAAACAACACCAACATTTTAAGGTAAAAATCTCAAAAGCAAAAAATCCTCTCCACAGGATTCATACATTCCAATAATAAAAAAAAATACTTAAAAAAAAAACGCACAATCTTTCTCAATGGGAGAAACCCCCTACAAGAGATTGATAGCTGGGCTCAATGTCTGTCAGGGGCACAAGAACAACGTCCGACTCAATGCCAAATATGCTTTCATTTGCTTATAAACCCAGCTGTGGTCTCGTCCTAAGATCTTACTAGGCATGAAAGTTCGGTGCTTGTTCAGATGATCCTTTTCTACAGCTGCGAAACTAGACTGATGAGAGCTGCGGATCTCAAAGAGATCGTAGTGTTTGACCTATACTGCTACCAAATTCTGCAGGTCCACTAGCATCATACTGTCCTCAAAAACAAATTTGAACATGATGCAGGACCATCCCCCCTTAATCAAAGAGGAGACTTTGGTTTGGCTACACTGAATGCTACAACTCAGAGTTCATCCACAAAGTAATAGCTCCAGATGCATTTTAAGATTGGTAAAGACACCCGGAAGGCCAGCTGAAGATGTTAAAGCCAACATTTAACCTACCTCCAGTTTACAGGTATTCGGTATTCACCTCCGGTCCCAAGACTAGCTGCCCGAAACTATCTTGGCTACTGCAGACCGTCATGCGTGGTGTGGCCTGTACTCATTCAAGACATTGTGTATTGTTGGGGGAGGAGACAGCTCAACACATCCTGGGTGAATGCCTCCAAAAACCAAAATCATAGAGATTGATTGATAGGCCATTAAATACAACCAATCTATAAAGGGTCATTTAAGGCCAGAAACCTTTTTATCTATTTGATTAAAATATTGTTTAAAATTGCTCAAAAACTTGAAAATAAATTTTTAATGACATATCTACAAAATAAATATTGTGACATTTATTGGCTTGATTTCTATTAATGAGGTTTTCACCAATTCTCAGAAACCCAAAATAGAGAGCATCATACCCTTTGTTTTAACTTAAGCACTATTTGTATTTCACTTAAAAACAATTTAAAATTAGTTAAAACACCAAAAACTTATTCAGGTAGGTAGAAGAGCAACTCATTTTTGTTTCTTGACCACTTTTTTCTGTTCTGTTGTCCATTGTAAAACATGCGCCAAAAGTTTGTTTTTTTAATCACTCAAAATAAAAAAACTAAAGTGAATGTGCTGTTCAAATTAAATATGCGCTTTCATTATCAAACCAGATATTACTATTGTAATCTAAAACCTGCTGTATGCTTGTGAGACCTGGGTGCTTTATAGAAGAGACCTGAAAACTATTTAATTGGAATGCTTATCGAGATGAGTATTATTTATTCATTGCAGACTATTATCCTCATCTTTTAGTTTCACGTCATTTCAGCCAACTATTCCTCTGGCCTTCAGATAGTTAACCGCGATGGGATAGGAACTCCTAATCTCTTAACTGCATCCTCAGCAATTACTGCCTTCAATAGTTGTTGTCTCGCTACGATTTGGCTAACTAATCCTCTGGCCAGCTTTGGGTAAGATTGAAACTGCTATCTTCAGACAATGTTTACCTGGAACTGTAGAGATTCAAAGTCTATCCACTCTGCCGCGGGTCCCGAAGGGCAATCAAAGTTGGATTTTTTGGTTTTATAAATACACGTTTATTATTTATAAATATGGTCAGATGACAACTATGGAAGGCAGCAAGGCGATTCAGAGTTCTTATCCTGTCGTGATAGCCACCAGAGGAATAGTTGGCCTAAAAGTCATGAAACAACTAAAAAATGAGGATAATAGTTCGCAATAAATAAATGAATAGACTTGAAAAGTTGTAACATTGAGTAAAACTGCATATTTTATGCATAAAATGACAAGACTTAATCAGAAGCAGGTTTTCCTCCACTCAAGGATGAAAAGCAAAGAAATGATACATCATGTATGTTGGGCCAGACATCTTGCCCAAATGCCTGAAAACTGCCTACCCAAGCAAGCTCTTTACTTGGAACTTGCCATCTGCACTAACCCCCATGGGGCACCTAAACGCTGACTTAAAGATCAGCGCAAATCCACCCTGAAGGTGACCAAAATTGACACAAACAACTGGGAAATCAATGTAGCCAATAAAGAGCTGGAGAAGAACAATATATGAAAGTTAAAAAAAAAATTAAAAAAAAAAAAAAAAGGCGGGGAAAAAAGATGGGGGGGGGGGTCTAAAGAAAGCTGGAGCACGACCCGTGAACCTTAATATCCCCTGTGGCGGCTGCTGCACTTCTATACACAGATAGGACTTGTTTTACATCGTAGGAAGTGTCAACAAGTAAAATATATACTTACATCCGAGTTCCACGAACTCAAAACAATTACTATTATAGAGGATGTGAAAATATCTTGGACATTTAATAATGGCACAGAAAACAGTTGTACTTGATGCATCATAAAATTTCAAAAGAAACAAATAGATATAACTTACCAGTAACCATAACAACCAGAAATAATTTGAAATCAAAGTCAATATCTGTACAATCGCTGTCATAAGAATGATGTCTTTGCAATGTCTGAAAGAACGAAAAGAAATTAGGAGTTAAAGAGATAACTGAAATCAATAGAATCTTATCACTTTTTAATCTTTTTTTCAGTATGTGCAGAGAAGAACTACATCTTTGTTAAAATGTAGTTATGTTACTGAAAGATGTTTGGTCACGTTGCCAAAACTCCAGAAATGAACCAGAAACCTTTAGATGCATTTGGTTAAGTAATTCCTTTCACTAACAGTGACTACGTTCACTTATAGCAAGACAATCGCTCTTAGCATTAGCAGTTATCCTTGTTTCGTCTTTTCACCAAAACCACAAGGAATAAACAAAACTCATTACAATGTCCACAAACATGGCATCCAAAACAAAATGTTTAAGAATCCGTCTTTTATTTAGCCATTTTGGAATCCCAATCCCTATTTTGCATAATTGCCTCGTAATTTAGGTTTGCACCCGCATGCAGCTATCATTTCCTTGCAGCAGGCTCAGGCTAATCATGGCTACTTACCCCTCAGTCTCTCTGCAACGCCGAATGATCAGTTCTTTCCAACAATGTTTAAAATTCATAGAGAATGATAGTATTACAGAACTACTGATCAATATCACCAAATTGAGGTTTAAAAAAATTGAATTATGAGGTCCTGGAACATTTTATTACTAGATAAACTTATGAAAATTTTGTGCTTAATAAAACCCTCCTACAACCACTTTATTCATTATTATTGCAAAAACAGAACCAGTTCTTATTAGATCATTGAAGTTAGCAATGTTGAGCCTTGTCAGTACAAGATGGGTGACCATTTGGGAACTGTATATAGAAGGATGTGAACACCTCCCAACAAAAACTGCAAAAACCTAATGTCATCTCCCCTGAAAGTGATATACATGCTACTGGACCATTTGTGAATTCGATATTCTCATGGAATATCCTCCTTTGGGGGCAGCTAGTTCAACCTGCCTAAGGTAAATTCTGCTAAAATAAAATTTAAAAATGTATAAGTACACACTTCATTATTTAGAATTTTTCTTATTAAAACTGGCAATTTCAAGAACCCTGCTCTCAAATTTAACATCATTCAAGAAATACTGGCTTCCTTAATTATTGTTTCCTTACTCCCTAAATTCATAATATTTTGCAGTATTTGGTTATTTCTTGTTTTAAAAACATACATAATTCTTGTTTTTGCATTTTAGTTTATATTGAAGTTCAGTTTCAGTATAAATCAAAACTAGTTTTATTTGCATTTTTTTTTTTTTTTTTAATTTTTAAGTAAAGTAAATCTTAGTTTTTAAAATCCATGAAGGAGCAGTAGATGTTTATTTACTGACATTTCCTATCAGTGACCACACCCTAACTCTTCAAGTTCAACATCAAAATTGAATAATCTGGCATTATGAGCTGGATGCAAAAAGAACAGTCACCATTCGATCCTGAACAACACCGGGTCTTGTACATAAAATCAATCATTTTATACTTACTCTGCCATTCCACTTTCAAGATTCAGATCGATGCCACCATCTAATAATGTTGTTACATCTCCATACACGGGCGTTGCCATTTTCTTCATGAACCGGAAACTGCCAAAGTAGACTAGCCCAACGAGGCATGACATTACCTAAGAAAAAAAAAAAAAAAAAAAAAAAAAAATGGCTGAATTAAAAAACAGTAAAATAAAAATCCCAAGTAAAAAAAATAGTATAAAAAGACCATATGCCAATCATGAGACTACATATATCCACCTGACAATGTACGGATAAACCAAAGTTTTATCCAGGACTTCTCCATTTTAATACTGACCAGGTTCAATGTTGCTTAACTTTAATAATCTAACAGAAATTAGTGGCAAACGCAATCATGTATGCAAAAATATTAATTCTTAGTAATGTAATTAATTCTGAGGATTAAATATTAAATCTACAGAATTACTTATTGAACAAAGACACCAATTTCCCCCCCCCCCACTTTTGAATAGACCCATGTCTTTTTTTTTTTTTTTAAGTGTAAATTTAATGTTTTCTGCAAATAATTATAAAGTGCAGTATCTGTTCTGAGTGAAGAAGTCCTAGACCGATGCAATTTTTTTTTTTTTTTTTTTTACTAAGGAAAGACAACTCCTGCCTATTATAATTTATACTCACACTAATCTATTTATATACAGGTTCAGTTGTAACAGTGCACAGATGCGCTTATGGTGGCTGTATGCAAATGCCGAGCCATGTACGAAGCGACGTCACAGCAAGGAAAAAAAAAGATAACATGTGCATAGACCGACGATCGCGATTGAGAGGAAGTGATCATGTTTGAGAGGATTACAATCACGTTTTATTTGGGAAAATATTTCAAAATAAATCTTGTTTTAATGAAAAGTCAAGTTATTTCTTGTCTTGGTATCCTTTGTGACAGAGTCTATGTGTTAGGTCTAGTGTCTGCATGTATAAACTTATGTTACACAGCTATTAGTCCTCGTGAGAAAGAGCAGGACACAAAATGTTTTAAATAATAGAACAAATACTTTCGCTGGTGAGGACTATTGACCGTAATCAGTTATACAGTCCTTTTGAAATTTTCATCTATTTCTCGTTATGTACTGAATATTTGTTAATGAAACCTATATGAAATATGTTCCTTATTAAATTTTAAAGATTTTCTATTCTGAAAGAAGTTTTAAAAAAATTTAATCTAAAAAAGTTATTTTAAAGTTTGTTAAAAAATTCAGAGTTTCTCATTCAGACCTGTATTACAAAGAGGGGGTTACAAAAAAAAATGAGATGTGGTGTGAGGAGAAATAAAAACTGAAAGGAGTTTTAAAATATAATCTTAAAAAGATAAGATACAAGTTAGAAAAGCAGTTCATCCAAGAAATGAAAATTAAAATGTTTTTACAATAGGCTTTAAAAATAAAGGTACAAGATTCAATTTGAAATTTATTTATCTTCAAAGTGCACTTTTATTAATTTTACAAAGTAAGGTATAAAAATTTAATTTAAATTGAATCAAAAAAATTACCTTGGATTTATTTTGTGTAATGTACATTCTGTTACAATTTAAAAACATTACCTTTCATCTTACAATTAATGATATATAAAATTTTCAATGATTTTTATTAAAAAGTGCAATAGAATATACATTACATAAATAAATCCAAGGTAATTTTTTTTCATTCAATTTAAATTAAATTTTTATACCTTACTTTGTAAAATTTATAAAAGTGCACTTTGAAGATAAATAAATTTCAAATTGAATCTTGTACCTTTATTTTTAAAGCCTATAGTAAAAACTTAACAATTTTCATGCCTGGGATGAAATGCTTTTCTAACTTGTATAAATATGTTTAGGTTGCAAATCTAAATATAAAAGAAACAAGAGCATACCTCTGCCTGACAATGTAAGGATAAGCCAAAGTCTTATCTGAGTCTAACTTTCCCATGTTGTATAAAGTATTCCTGAATTTATGCTCTGGAACCATTGAAAACTCAAAACCTCTTTATCTGATCAGACTGAATATTTTGCATGCTGGTTATTGTTATCAAAGAGCATCAGATCCATACATTGAATTTGGAAAAGCCTTGTATTTCTCACTCTCCTTATTTTTATTCTCCATTTCTCATTCCATCAGCAATGTTTCTGACAAAGGGAGAATTGCAATTTTCTGGATCAGAATCTTAATTTCACACTTATCACCGACTAGTATTTGGCTTTGAAATAGCACTACTTATTTATGGATATTAGTAACCTTCAAATGGGATCTAAACTCTAAAAAGAATCCGAGGAAACCAAGCCAAACAACAGACTGAAGCTGGTCAAAACATTTCTACCATAGTAATTCATACAATGAATGTACTTTTACAAATATGAGAGGATTTGCTAAGTATTTTAAAAGCCAGGAATGACTTTAGTTTGATTTTTTCCAAATTGCTTTCAAATTTTGGAAAGGTTATTTTTTTTTTTTTTTTTTTTTTTTTTTTAATTCAATTTTCACCCCAAACAAGGCACAGTACCACTTTGAAGTAGGGGGCTACTATCAGGGAATTAATTAGCGGGGTCATTATGAGGGGAGAAGAGTAGAAAGATGTTTGTTAACATTACACTTGAACTTCTGCATATCATTGCAGTTGGGAAAGCAGAATCCCGGAAGGGAGTTCCAAAGACCCGCATTTCTGGGGGAAGAAACTATTGGAGTAAAAGGCTTTCTTGCACCTAGGGATCTCTACTGTAAAGGGATGAGACTTAGTAGCTTGTCGGGTTTGTCGGGGGTAGTTACGTCGGGGAGGTACAAGTGTTTTCAGTTCGTCAGAGCATTCACCATTAAAGTTATAAGTCATTCTTTTCAAAATTTGAAATCAGTGTTTAACTATTTTTATTACTAGTATTCTAAAAACATTAACAGACAAAAGTTATAGCCTGTTTACTTAGAATGAGTGCTTCATACCAAATTAATAATTGAATATGGTTAAATTTGTGATCATTTTTGCATTAAATAGTAATCCCTAACTTTATGTCAAATGGATACCATAACACTTAGTTTGTTGCACCTTATAACAAAGACCCATACAATATTTTAGCCAGATTTTCTCGGAAACTACTGGGACAAAGTTAAATGGACAAAAACTAAGAAATATAATATTGTATTTTCATCTCATGAGGGACATCATTTTTCTTTTTAATATCAATTACTAGTAAAAAGTCAGTAAACACAACACAAATGCATACAAAGTAGTCACATTAATAGAAAAGTATTTTCAAGGTTTACATAAAATTAAAAAAAAGAATGTACTTACTATTTCAAGTGCAGTGAAACTATCCCAGAAGAAAAGGTATTCAGTGCCAAAGTAAATAATCTAAAAAAAAAAAAAAAAATTACATGTTAATTTTACATGTTGTATGATTTGTAGAAATTGATTTCCAAATCTATTGTGTAATTGTGATTTTGACTCATTAGGTTTCTACTGCATTTTTTTTATAACATGTTTTCCTCTCGAAGGATAAGCACTTATTGTGTGCAGATTAATTTCAGGCATAGAAGTGATTAAGCAAAAAGCAACTGAGTACATTTCAAAAATGTTGAATGCATATCTATATATACACACACACCTTTTGTTTAGAGAACTATACCAGTAAAAAAAAAAAAAAAAAAAAAAAAAAAATAGGGGAAATTCTTACTATTGTCAATTTTCCCCACTCTTTATCTGTGCCTAAATCAAAACATTTCATAGAACTGCACACCTGTGGAACTCTTCCGTTTGGATGTCTTCAAGTCCAACATAAACAAATTCCTGATAAACCGCCCCCTTAAGACACTGTATCAAATCTCCAATACTAATGATTACTATGATACTATCCCATTGACACACAATAACCCTTATCCTCGAGTGGCCTCCGGGCCTTGATAAGTGGGGACTCCAATGTAAAAAAAAAAAAAAAAAAAAAAAAAAAAAAAAAATGAAATACAATTTATTTATTCTACATAATATTCAGTTTATTCTTTCCGATTCCATACATTATGCTTCGAAAAATGCTGATTACAATTTTTAAAGGATAAACTGGATCAAAAAGACCAGATTCGTAAAATTTGAATTTAAAGACCAATGTAGCAACCCTGGACAAGAATTTTTTTGCGCCATCTAGAAAAATATCAGCTTTATCAAGACATTTCTACTTTTAATGAAATTTCCATGGGTCCTGCTTGTTCCCAATATTATACCATTGACATAATGGAGAAAAAAGTACCCTTTTCCCAGAAACATCACTTACCATTGCAACTATCCTCCTTATTGATTTTCTCCCTCATAGGGACAAAATTAAACAGATTTTTTTTTTTTTGTGTGTGAAAAAATTTTGACAAGATGAAGGCAAAAATTGAATTTTAATAGCTTCTAAAACTTATAAAGTTATGTTCACAATTCAAATTTTGTATTTGGATTGTTCAGACAACTGTTTTTATCTTAAGTGTTAATTTCAATGTTTTTCGCTAATGTAACTTCCAATCTTCAGGTGTATTTTATTAAAGTTTGGAATCCTGTCAAACTTTGGAATCTGCACAGAATTTCTAATGAAACTAATCTATGGGCATAGCATGTTCGTGTTCCATCATCCGTGCTCAAATAGAAGTCTTAAGGAATTCATAATCGTATTCCGAGTATGGTTCGCACTAAGGATCAAACTTACAAGAAAGGCAGGTCACGAAGGAGAGCTCCAACCAATATCATCAGGAGGTACATCTAGTCATAAAACTAGAACCAAACAAAATTGTGAATGAAAACCAAACATAAAAAGTCCCGCAGTATCCAACAAAAGGCAGTATGTAGTGTTCGACGTTTACCATTTCATACCCTATTTTAATTTTGTTTGGGATTTGATGAGTATTGAATGTTAAAATGTAAATATTTGTTTTTATTATTTCGCCAAGTTTATTAATTTGGACTCTTAACATAAGTGACATTTTGTTTTTGTAGGTTAGTCTGAATTTCTTCCAAAGAGCACAGTGATAATTCAGTACTCCTGATTACGCCTTTGCTAATGTTCAGAGATTTGTGAGGGTAAATTTAAACTTTTTGATTGTTAAAACGTCTCCATTTGGAAATTTCAACAGCATATTTTTGGTTTTCTACTTCAAGAAGTAATGTACCATTGTGTTTTTACTATTTTAGGTTTGATGCTAGATAGAATCTTTTCAATTTTGAAAAGAGATATTTTGGTTATTGGTTCCACTTCAGTTGCTTCTATAACTATGAAGCGGGAAACATTTTGTTTTGTTTTTTTGATGAAGCTCTATTTCAGAGTCAGAACTATTAACATCAGATATTTCGGTGTGGTTTCTTTTTTTGAGGCTTTCTGGTTTCCATTAATATATTTGGTTTGTTTCATTTTTCCTGCTCCCCACCAGCCTCAGAGTCCTATATGGGAAGTGTTGGGGGATACTCATTCGCCCCAACCCAACAGGGATACAGGAAAAGTATACTCATCTTGCTGGTGGATTCAAGCACTTGTGGTTCTTCAATTTCTTTCTGAAAGCCTCGTTTTCAGTAAGAATTTTAGTTTTTCAGCCGTGTTTAGTCCATTATTCAACAAGTTGATTGACCCTCCAGCCACCGCTTACTAAATCAATTTATTCTATAGTGTGGGAAGTGCGAGCATATTTTCTTGTTATGTGTCTGATTTAGGGCTAGACATGACCAACCAATTGATTGGATAGGGCCTATCCAACCGCCCATCTTAGCTTAAGGGTCAAAGAAGTGTGTTGCATCGCATGTCCTTAAAATACCCTGGACATGATCTGCTCAACCACCAGGATGCCATTTATAAGCCTTACGGAATGCCACCCACAGTCAACAGGTGGCCCCACAGAGGGACTTTTACCCTCTGCAGGGTGGCAGTCGGCATATTCTAATGCCCCACCGATAGGGCTTAAATATTTGATAATTATTAATTGTGCGGAAATTCTTAAAATGTTATCTTTTATAGAAATTCAAATCTGCTTAACAGCTCGCTATGCGCTAATACTTTGATCAGCGCGCAGCTGACTAAAGTCAGCTCATTAAGGAGTTTCGTTTGTAGTCTCTTAAAAATAAACTTTTCTGCTTTCAAAACAAAAGCAGAAAAATCAGTTTCATTTTTTATTCTGAGTTTGTAAATTTAAAAAATTAAAGTTTTTCAAATTTGATTCCCAAACAATACTATTTTGTAGTTTTTAACGCAGTTAGTACACATGTACTAAAAGCGTTAAAAAACAAAATGTACAAAGTACATGCGTTTCTGTTATTGTATTTATGATTTCGTTGCACTCAAGGTAGAATTGTTTTTAGTAAAAAAAAAAAAAATAAATAAAAAAAAATATAATATATAACAAATAAAAAAAAAAAAAAAGGTACTTGTGCACTTATGCTACCATGCTGAAATAATGTTATTTAGAAACTCATTAACATGGGGAAGGAAAGGCGTTTTGTTAACTATTCTGTACTTTCACCTAACAATTAAATAAAGATATTGTGAAACTTTATTTTTAACTCATTGTCAAGACCATTATTTCGAATCTGTAAAACAAACCTGTTTTTTTTTTTAACTGAGGATATCTAAATAATGATAATTAGGTGGTTTGCTAAAGAATTTCATTGTGATGCATTTTGTAAATTTTTACCTTGTTTCCACCTTAACATTTTTCTCTAAAATGTTAACTTTTCAAGGTTTTCAGGTATGCTGAAAACGAATATTGCATTCAAATAATCCGCAAATAAGTAGTTTTCCAGATATTAACCCATGTCATTTCTTACGATATTGCTGGTGGCCATCTTGGTACACATGTTTGTGCATAGTTTTTTGGGGTTGCGTTTGCATGCCCATGCTTACCAAGATGGCCACCAGTGATAACAAATGACATTGCTTAATATCCGGAAAACTACTTATTTGCAGTAAAATTTAAATGTGATATTCATTTTCAGCATACCCTAAAACCTATAAAAGTAACCATTTTAAATGTTAAGGTGGAAACAAGGTAAAAAATTTTTTTATTTCTTTGTTTAGATAATTGAATTTTCAGTAAAACAATAGAAATTACAAAAATTACCATCAACTGGTGAATATAGTTGTTGCTTATGAGGATACCTGGTATCCTGGTACTGTGAAAGTTACATCGAGGATTCATGTAGAGTACGATTTATGGTTGCATCTCAGAAAATAGGGGTATATTTTGGGCCAGATAGAATTTACAAAATTGAAAATGGGACTGGTCCCAAAATGCATAAGTTCTGGTCGACTATGGGAATTTCCATCTTTTACAGAAATCCAAAATCTATATGAAAAATTTAATTTATTTCCGAGATTAATTCATATCTACTCAATTTTTTTCTTTGAGGAGAGTAGTAAATACTGGCCATGAATGCTCTTTAGGCATTCAATGGCTACACCCAAGATTAAGCTCTCCTTTGGTGAGGAGGCAGGAAAATGCCTATTCTCAATAAAGCTATATTTAAATACCACTATAATACTTAGTTTTGTTCAGGAGTAGACACCCACTGTATGATACCATGCGCATGTTAAGAATTTTTTTTAAATTGAAATTTGTACATCTGAATTTATAATTCATGGCTTATGGTAAAGAGATACAGATTTGATTGCATAATCAGAAAGAGCACAATTTTACATAAGAGTGCCAAGTTTCATGAGAATAGCTTGAAAAATAAATTACCGAATTTCTTGAAATTCGGAGGTCCGTAATTTAGCCCACTTTTTCTTAAAAAAAAAAAAAAAAAACTTGCAATGTTACTATTAGATTGAAAACTTTTCGGACCCTATCCAACATGGAGAGGCTAGTGGTAGATGCACCAGCCCAGATGTGATAATACCCCATGCATGGGCAAATGGGGCCCTTGCATATGTACAGGATATTCTCAGGTGTGAGTAGTTTTCTAGCTCAATAAAGGAAACCTACCTTCTTTGCAGCAGTTTTTGCAAAGTCCTCAATGTATTTGTTCCAGTTCATATTTCCTGCGAATGTTAGGCCGAGGAGTTTGAATTCTCAGGTAGGGTGTTATTTGTCATGGATATAGATGGTTGGAGAGGCATCTTGTAATTGTTAAAGGGGCCAGCTTGGTCTTATTAGCATTAAATGTTACCATCCATTTGCAGCCTCATTCCACTACGGTCTGGAGGTCATTTTCTAACAATTCTGCCATTGTGTTAGATTTGTGTACATACATTCTCTCATGTATGTTATAGAGCACTGTATCATCAGCAAATATACCAATCTCAGGCACAATATTATCATCAGGGAGGTCATTTATGAAAAATTGTTTTCAAGCAATGCAAGGTTTCTTTAAATATTTCTAAATTAAAAAAATGTGTGCTAACAGAAACTTAACAATAACATTTTCAGGGAAGATTAAAAAAATTACATTAATTGAAAAAAAAAAAAAAAAAAAAAAATTTTATAAAAAAGTCTTCTACTCACATTTACAGAAAGTATAATATTTTGGTAAAAAGCAAGTGTTTTTTTATTATCCTCAAGAATCTGTTTCTGCCCTTTCGTGCCTTGCTTCCCCTTAGGCTGGAATAGAAAACGAAATTAAATATGAAAATTAAATATATAACAAAGGTACTGGAATGATAACAGAATTTTGGGGATCATACCCAATAAAACCAATTTTGGTTAACAAATAAAAAGGAAATTAAATGGGAAAAAAAGCAAAAGTAGTAAAACAATAGTTAAAAGTAGCAAATAATCAAAGAACCCAGAAATGTAATGAAGCTTAGTTTATCTTCTATTATATAAATCTCAAACGTTTGGGAATTCGTATGTCTAAAAACTTTCGTCAGCCGCATCAGACTGGCCAAAACAGATACCATCTGAAAAAGCGATGACTCGGACACGTGAAAATTAGAAAAAAAGATTAATTCTGTGGAGGTCAAACTGGACCATTTCTTGCAAGGTGATGGTGGTGGTGGGGGGGTCACTTTTCACATCACAATTTTCGAATAACAAACTGAAAGTATGTTTAAAAACGTTATTTTGCAGTCTCATGACATAAATCGTCATGGTCCGATAGGCAAAAGGGTTTGCCATTAACTTCTTTCCCTCTTTTGTATTTCAGGTTCTAGCCTGCCTACCACAGCTATTTTTTTTTTTTTTTTGCAGTCGCACGGGCACTCACTGCTACTTTGATTGAAAAGTGTTTTGATGGATTTTTTAGGGGGGTTTCCAACGCACAGACAACAAAAAGTGCTTTTCTTCGTATTCCTTCTGCCAAACTACTTTTGAGCAATTCCGTTCTTTTGTGGGGGGGGGGGGTTGCTCAATATCCTTAGTATAGCAGCTGTGCCTAAACCAAACATCATGTCCACCCAGGCAATGCTGGGTATCTTTGCTAAGGAAATGAAATTGCTCTTATTTCTAAAAGTCCAACAAGTAAGAATCACAAGAAAGCTGAAGCAAATCATACAAAGGAACGAAACATACATTTATCATGTTCCTTTAACAAAATAGAAAATAAACAGAATTATGAGAAACATCATTCGTACCTCCCCATCCCAGTGACCAGTGTTGATTATGTAGAATATGTACAGTGATAGAGAATTGATAGAAGCCTGCATACAGCCAATACTCCTAGTGTTTGTGAGATCAGAAGAAAGTGTGTTCAAATGTTTTTTTAAGCAGATCATAGCAGGAACATTTGGACAAGTCCTCCATTCTGGAACTGGGTTGTACAGCATTAAGGAGGTCATATGCTCCAGATCAATCATGAGTTCAGAGAGAACCCAGTTGTTGAGATTACTCGTACTTAGCGCTCAACTCCATTCAGAGCATATTTTCTGACCACCTAAACGATGAATGGAGCGCCAACAGCCTCTTTTACTAATCCATTATGGAATTCTTTTCTAGAAGACAGACAAGTCACTCGACCAAGGAATCTTGAGTACGACTTAGTATTCCCTTCAGAAAATACTGCAATATGCCACTCGACTGAATGTTTGAGAATGAGGTTGGAAAGGCTCTCTACAATTAGGTTCCATGCAGATTTCTCTGTCAAAGTTTGACTCAGGAAAGCCAATCCCTCAGCATGTCACCGACATGTTAAGGAATTGGGCATTCCCAACCTCCTTCACAGACCTTGAATACAGGAAGAAGGCAGTAGAGAACTTTTAGACTTTTAGCTTGCAGGTGAGGAAAGTACGGCCAGTTGGTAAAGTCAAAAGGTTTGGACTGATTCAACTTGATCAAGGTGGCATCCATATCATTTCTCTAGGATAGTACAATCAGACGCAAGCTGCTCTAAATCATTATCTCATTCATAGTCTATTTCTGCTTGAGATCAACTATTTGATAAACCCCTACAACTGGTTCAATAAAATCTTAGCTAAACTTACTATGTTTAGCAAGAGTTATAGGCCTGTAATCTTCTAGTTCCTTCTTCAGCAATGTGATCACTCATTGACCTGACACAGGGATAAAACCGTCATCAAACCAATGGTTGAACACATCCATCAGAATCAGTACAAATATGAGATAGCCTCCAATATAATTTGTAGGGCAGACCATCGTGTTCCAGCAATTTATTGCAACAAATCTGCTTCAACACAAGCATGACCGTTTTTTGAAACCAGCTGCTCTATCCACCTTGATCTCAGCCAAAATGCCAAGGAACTAAAAATGTTTTTTATGACCGAGCATAAATAAAAAATAAAATAAATCCTGATTTAATCTTTTTTTTTTTTTTTTTTTTTTTTTTTTTTTTTTAAATGAAGTGAATAGTATAATATTGATTCCATTATAAGATCGTCCTCCCAGGAATGACCTCTTTCATTTTAAGGCTGAAAGGGTAATCCTCTCAGGTATTACATCCCTCTTTGGAATAATGTAGTATCTGTTCTGTTAGAACATTTTTTTTTTCGGAATGGGAGGGAGTATTATCTGTTCTGATACCAGAGGCATTACCTTTTACGTCAAGATCCAGCTATTATCTCCTCTAGGGTCAAAAGGTATTAATATATGGCACAATCAGGTTGATACACCGGTTCTCAACAGATCATCGAAGTTAAAGACGAGCCTGGCCAGTACCAGATGAGTGACCATTTGGGAAGGCTAGACGCTGTATGTACCGTGCCAAGTTATAGAAATTTACAGGTTGGTAGGGGGGGGGGCATTTAACTCCGAGGGGAGATACACCCATTAATCAAGATGGAAAGCAATGGGAAACTATCATCTTTACTTATCTCCCCAAGGATACCATGGCTCCACAATTTATAGAGCCATAGTCACTGAGGGTGTTAAAACAGCAGGATCACATGAATGTATGCATTTTTGGAGAGGATGAATCCTAGGGTTTACTTCCTCCTTTCGAGGATAGTGTAGTATATTTTCATTCATCTTGATAGGGGGAGGGAAAGTATAGTATACGTTCCTCATCATACCACGATTACTTTTATTGGGGGAGGGGGGGGGGCGACTATATCTAATCGGTCATGATATAATCCTTCCAGGCATTTAACTCTTGAGTACGGCTTAGCATTCTCTTCAATATGCCGCTAGATTGAATGGTTGAGAATGAAATTGGGAAAGGATCTCTCTACAGTTAAGTTCCATGCATTTTCCTGTCAAAGTTTGATAGGAAAAGCCAGTTTCTTATTGCATCACTGAAATGTTAAATTGGGCATTCCCAAATCTCCTTCGCATGTTGAATACAGACTTGTCTGAACCCTGTGCCCCTTCAAAGGGGGGGGGGTAGTGTTTCTCCATTTGTCATGATACTGTTCTCCCAGTCATTCCCTCCCATTTGGAGGGTTGGTGTAGTATGTTTATTCACTGATCATCCTCTTATGCTAGCAAAAATATGGAATAGAAAGCAAGCATATGATATATATATACACATATTTGTTTATTTACTTTGAATGCTTAAAGGGAGGGGGGAGATAAAATTTTTATTCAAGGGGTGGTTGAGGGCTGTTTATTCCGAAAGGGCTTTTTTGTTTTCAACCTCCCATGTTAAGAATGGCTTTCAGAATAAACACCCTTTGCAGGTCAGACAACCAGTAGTGCACATTGACCAAAATGTGCAAGTTGACATGAAAGAAAATGAAGCTTTTAAACGCGTTTATTTTATGTTTTTTTTGTTTTTTTTTTAATATATATTTTAAAGATTTACTTTAAAAAGGTATGGCGGACGTTATCGAGAGTGCCCTCCCTCCCTCTAAATTCCAGTTTTCACTTTTTTTTCCTGTTAATATCGATTACAGACTCAGCTTCAGATTATTAAAAAAAAAAAAAAAAAAAAAAAAAATCTTCATAACTTTTCACGTGGGGGTTCAATTTGCAATTATAACGTATTACATTCAACACGAACTTTGTGACCACGATGAAAAAAAATGGCAACTCTGATGTAACCAAGGTAGGGATTAGAACGGAGGGGGTAAAAAAAAAAGTAATTCCTTTAACCCCCAACCGTCTCTTCACTCATCAATGTATCTATCTATCTATCCATCGTGGTCAAAGTTAGTGTTCAATTTAGTACGTTATAATTGAAAACTGAAACCCCCCATATGAAGTTATGAAAATTTTCAGTTTTTTATAATCTGTAATCGATGATATTAACAGGAAAGTAAAAGTAAAAATTGTGGAATTTAGAAGGGGGGGGTGCACTCTCGACAACGTCCGCCTAAGGTATTTGATGCTATTTTTTAAATTGTATTTCCAAGTTTAATTAAAGTTTTTTTTTTTATTATTATTTATTCAATTGTAAGGCTAAAGTATGGAATAGGTACGAAATACCCTCCCCATGTTAAGAATAACGTTATTTCAGCACGGATCAATATGAGTACCATTTTTTTTTTTTTACGACCGGTTCCAGCGTATTATAAATACTCCATGTTAAGACCGGCTTTCGTAATAAACCACACTATGTTAAGAACGGCTTTCGGAATACCCCCCATGCTAAGAACGGCTTTCAAGGTTGGGGCTGTTTATTCCGAAAGTCGTTCTTAACATGGGAAGTTGGGGTGTTTATAATACGCTGGGAGCAGGTCGTAAAGATTTACCGGGTTTGTATTACTGTACACAGATTCGAAAAAGTTGTCAAAAAACAAATATATAACAAATAAATGTTATCAAAGGCAAGATAAGTTACTTTTCTGCCAAACTGGATATATTTTTTGTGTTTTGATTCAATGTAACATATTTATTCAGCTCGAAAAACATACAGTGTTTACCGATGTATTCGAAAATTCAAGATGGCGTCTGGAAAAAGGTGTTATAAATAATAAACTATACAAAATACTATTAAAAACCCGCCGAATATATGTCAACCAACCATATATTGAGCGAGTTTTTAACAGTATTTTATTCGGTTTTTTATTTATAACACCTTTTCCTGAACTTACCGTGTTAAAGAAAGAATCAGACGCCATCTTGAGTGTTCCAATACATCGGTAAACACTATGCTTTTCGAGCTGAATAAGCATGTTACATTGAATAAAAACAAGAAAAATATATCCAGTTTGGTAGAAACTTGTCTTTGATAACATTTATTTGTTATACATTTGTTTTTTGACAACTTTTTCGAATCTATGTGTACAGTAATACAAACCCGATTTACCAACTAAAACATCCAACTAAAAAGTCCGGTTTGATACTCGGAACATTTTCATATCGAGGCTATGTTTTCATCTGGCACCGGTACAGTCGCACTTAGGGTCGTCTAGGCTTCTGGATCGCCTGATTCAAACGTACATAATGCCTAAAATTGCAGAATCTAATGGGGAGGGGGTAACATATAAAAAAAAAAACTAAATAAAAAAAGTTACAGTTTGACTTTAAGTTAAAAAGTTAACACCGTAGTAAATAAAAACAAATTAACCGAAACGAAATTAACAGACTCAAGTTCAGTGCCATTTAAAAATGTGTTGGTTTTCAAATATTTTATGGGCAAGACGTTTTTATTTTAAGTATTTAAATGAAATTTGATAAACGTTAATAAGATAAAGCTGTTCATTAATTTTCGTCAATATTGAAGGATAATAGTAAACGTGTTAGATTTGAAGTATTATACGTCACGTCTTACAAGAAACCACATGGTCTAACGCGCAAATGATCTTCGTTCGTTTAAATCAGGACAAGAACACAAGATTTCTGAATTTTTAATTGAAGAAACGCCGAAAAATATCATTCGAACCTAAATTATTTTGGTACTTATATAGCTCGGTTCCCATATTGGTTCGTTAAAATAGAAAAGCTGTCACAAAATAAAACTCGGGTTCCTGAAACGAAAAAAAAATCGATTTATTTAGATTTCATAGCCGATATTAGTTTTTCTAATATTTTATGGTTATTTATTCATAATACCGTGGCGTGGACAGTTTATTTGCCTTTGTAAATTGCATTTATTTTTTGATTCGTCTAAAATTCAGTCACAATTTCTTGGAAAAATGGAATTGTATAGATATTTGGGATAGAATGACCGGTGCCCACATAATTAAAATAGGAAAAGCGATAGAAAACAATTATAAAAATAAACAAAACGGCGCTTCTATAGAATTCGAATTGAGCCAAGAGATTTACTAGGGTTCGTGTTTTTTCGATTTTATGAACCCTGGTTGAATTTAGTGTGGTCGTATTTCGACTGTTGTTGATAAATTTTGCCGGGACAGCAATTCGATCTATAGAGACCGATCTATATAAACTTCTTTTTTTTTTTTAACAAAAAAAAAAAAAAAAAAAAAAAAAACATTGTAAACAAATATATTTTTACTTTTAGGGGCAGACATCTTTCCAAAACAATTTGACAAACAGGGTCCTCGCTTTTTTTTAAACCCCTGACAAAATCAGCACTGATTTAAGATGACATAAAACCAGTTTATAAAAAGATAAATTAAAAGTTTTTAGAAACATTCTATTCTTACCGGCATTTTCGTAATTTTTTGTGAGGAGTACCCTCTGTCCTAAAGAATATCTAGGTAAGTAATTCCGTTTGTCTACTTCACGAGGTAGTGGTGTCGTTGCTGCTTCGAAGGGGAATTGGCAGTGGAATTATCAAGGTAGTAGGAGGCGAAAAGCACTGGCCGAGTCCATTTTTAGGGGGTAGAAAAGCTTATACAAAATATAGAGCGATTTAGAATCCGTCTTTTTAAGTAATTTTCTTAATTAAATTTTTAAAATACATAAAAAAAATTTAAAAAAAAAAAAAACATTTTGTAGATTTTCTTGTATGTGAGATTTATTTTTTAGAACTTTTTGAAATCTATGTATTTTTACCATGTATCATGTACCCCTATATAGGGAATGCCAAAGGGTTCGGCCCCTTAATGGTTATGTTTTAGTGCTTATATAAACCAACACATTTCAGGTGAGCATCTCCAAAATTACGAAAACTGATCGGTTTATGTAGAATTCGACTTAATTTTATTAAAATTAAAATACGGACAAATCTTTAGGTGTCATATTTCAAAAATTATATGGGCTTGTATTACAACCCACAGAGATACGAAAGAAGTGGTCCAAAATAATATATATATATATATATATATATATATATATATATATATATATATATATATATATATATATATATATATATATATATATATATAACGCTGTGTATGTGTGTGTGGTCACGAATAGGCTCCTATATGGTTAACTATTTTAAAAAACTGATTACATATAGTGATAGAAGATGTATCGATACACAGGAATGGGTATGTTTGATCTGGCAGAACGGTGGTTCATTAAAATTGTGGGGTCTGCTTTCGCGCCTGGTCCACAAGTATGGAAATAAAAAATTTTAAATTAAAAAAAAAAACGTTTACAAGTGTTTTTGATATAGATGTACACAAGAATACTTTAATAAGTATGTTTTAACTTAAATAGGGATGGTATAATAAAATCGTGGGGTCTGCGTTCGCGCCTGGCCTCCATAGAATGGAAATAGGCACAAACTTTAATAAAGACTTTTCATATCTATCTGCGTAAGTATACTTTGATAATTATGTTTCAGTTTGAAGAAATATGGTATAATAAAATTATGGGGTGTTCGTTCGCACCTGACCTCTATAGAATGGAAATATGTCACAAATTTTAACAAGGTTTTTTAATATAGATCCACAGAATATAGTCATAAGTGTTTCAGTGTGAACAGGCATGGTATAATAAATTATGGGGTTTATCTATTTTATTTTTACTTTCATCATATTTTGCTTTGGTTTTGATGCCCCCAAATTCGAAGCTATCTCTTTACAACCCTTCCTTTTCATAACCTGTCATACTTTCATAAATCAGAGTCCATTTTCTGTAGACTGTTTTTGAACCCAGTCAACGATGGGTACTTTTGCTAGTATATATATATATATATATATATATATATATATATATATATATATATATAGGCATCACCACATCAAGGCCAAGGGACCACTCGAGGATAAGAGTTAAAGAGTGTACAGTAGAAATTGGACAATATAGTAATTGTTAGTAATGGAAATTCAGTAAATTTGTTACTTATATGGACCGGCTCATCAGAAACTTGTTTACGTTAGACTTGAAGACAACCATATTGTAGTCAGCTGGAAAGCAAGAAAACGGAAGACAATTCCATAGGCGTGCAGTTCTAAGAAAGAAGCTTTGCTCATGGAATCTACGTTTAGGTTTAGGCACAGATAAAGAGTGGGGGAAATTAGTGATAGTGTTTTCTGCTAGACTGGTGTTTGTGGTGACAGTTTGGTGAGGGGGGACCAGAGATTGGAGCTCAACCGAGCACTTGCCATGAAAATAACAATAAAGCAGAGACAAAGTCGCAACATCTCTTCTGTGAGGAAGAGGTTGCAGGAAAGAGAAAAGGACATCCCCTATGAGGCTACGAAGTCTATTTTGAACTCTATCAAGGCAGGATAAGTCTTTCTAGCAGCTCCTACCCATATGTGGCAACAGTATTCCATCCTTGGACATACTTGGCTTTTATATAGGTAGAGAATTGCATCGGCAGTGAGATATCTACTGGATCGATAGACGGATCCCGCCATTGTTCCAGCGGCCTTGGCATCAGATTTGATGTATGTGCTCCATTTAAGATCAGGAGTAAAGATCAAGCCCAGAAGCCTGTTAAAACATGAGGCCTCCTGAAGACGAGAGCCATTCATTTCAATTGATTCCAGATGGGGATCAGAGCGTTCATTAATGTAGATCAGGAAGCGAGTTGGGCCCAGGATGGACCCCTGAGGGACTTCAGGATTAATACTGAGAGCTTCTAATTTCTGCCCGTCAACCACTATTCTTATGAACCTATCTGAGAGAAATGATTTAATAATTGAGAAGACATTTCCAGCTATACCGTAGCTGGAGATCTTGTGAAGTAAACCTTTATGCCATACTCTATCAAAGGCCTTTGATATGTCAAGAGCAATTGCGCTAGAAATGTAGCCTCCATCGAGAGATTCGCTAATCCTATGAGATATAACTGTAAGCACATCTGCTGTAGATCTAGCAGAACGAAAACCATATTGCATGTCACTAAGAAGGTTATTTTTGCTGAGATGGTTGATTACTTCTCTATTTAACACAGATTCCAGCAACTTACTCATGATGCATAGGAGACTTATTGGCCTATTCTGAGAGGGAGATAAGTGATCACCTGAATTCTTATATACAGGGCATACTGATGAGATTTTCCAGGGTGATGGGAAGCAATTCTCCTTAAGACAACATTTAAACAGTTTTGTAAGGATGGGCGCTAGTTCTGGTTGAAGTCTTTTGAGTACTATAATTGGAATACCGTCAGGGCCGGTTGCTTTACTGGAATCAAGGTTTTTGATTAGCTTGGCAACATCATGTACAGATATTTGTATATCACGTAGCGTTTTTTCTGATACAGGAGGAAATATTGGGGGTTGGCGGCCTTGGTTGCAAAGGGTACAACTACCCCACTAAAGAATTAGCTGCAAAGTTCTTGGCAAAGAGTTTGGCTTTGTCTGATGCTGACGAGATTACCCCAGGTCCATTTATGATAGTTGGGATAGAACACACGCTTCTGTTCAGGATTGTGTTTGCTATTTGCCAAAACTGGTGGGAACCAAGCCGCTGCTCAGCTACTTTGGACTTGACGGACTGAGCATACAACTCTCTTGTGTTCTTTATTACTTTTTTACAGTGGTTGCTGGCAGTCCCTCAGGGGTCCATCCTGGGTCCAACTCTCTTCCTGATCTACATTAATGATCTTCCAAATCACATCCTTACATCATTCATAGACATTTTTGCTGATGACACTACCATCTATGGTAGCACATCTAAGACAGTAAACGACCAAATTCTCTCCGATTCTATCTCCTCTGATCTTGATCACGTTGTACCATGGGGAAAGGAGTGGCTTGTTACTTTTAATGCATCTAAAACCAAGCTTCTCTCTTTACATCACCAACGTTCTGATCCCCATCTGGCATCAATTAAAATGAATGGCTCTCGTCTTAGGGAGGCCTACAGTTTTGACAGGCTTCTGGGCTTGACCTTTACTCCTGATCTTAAATGGAATACGTACATCAAATCTGTTGCCAAGGCCGCTGGAAAAATGGTCAGATCCTTCTATCGATCCAGTAGATATCTCACTGTTGATGCAATTCTCTATCTATATAAGAGCTAGATACGTCCAAGGATGGAATACTGTTGGCACATATGGGCAGGAGCTGCTAGAAAAGACTTGTCCTGCCTTGATAGGGTTCAAAATAGACTTCGTGGCCTGGTGGGAGATGTCCTTTTCTCTTCGCTGCAACCTCTATCTCACAAAAGAGATGTTGCCTAGATAGAGTACAGAATAGGCTTTGTGGTTTGGTGGGGGATGCCCTTTTTTCTTCTCTGAAGCCTTTTTCCCACAGAAGAGATGTTGTGAGCTTGTCTTTGTTTTATCGTTATTTCCATGGCAAGTGCTCGTCTGAGCTCCAATCTCTCATCCCCCCTTGACAATCTTTCACGAGAAACACCCGTCTGGCTGAAACTACTGTCAATAATTTTCCCCACTCTTTATCTGTGCCTAAATCCAAATGTAGATTCCATGAGCAGAGCTTCTTTCTCAGAAGTGCACGATTGTGGAACTCTCTTCCGTTCGCCTGTTTCCCACCTGACTACAACTTGGATGTCTTCAAATCCAACATAAACAAATTCCTGACAAACCGCCCCCTTAAGTAAGACACTCTATCAAAACCCAATACTAATGATTACTACAATACTATCTCATTGATTACTGTACACGCAATAACCCTTATTCCTGAGTGGCCTCCGGGCCTTGACCCCCATGTAAAAAAAAAAAAAAAGAAAAGTGATTTCTGTGCACAATGGCAGCAGCACATTCTGGAGAGAACCACGACTGGCTATTAGGTTTTTGTTGGAATTTTTTCGAGAGTATGAAACGGTCTATACCAAAATTAACCATTTCGTCATCCTTTTTAAACATGGAACACAGAGGTAGATCCGATATAAATGTACGGAAGCTATCCCAGTCAGCCATAGAGTATTGATATACTGTACGATGGAGAGGTACATCTGAGGACTTATTACATTTCATTTTTATCTTAACTGATACAACAGAGTGGTTGGAAGATCCAAGTGGAGACAGAACGGAAGCTGAACACAGTTCAGGGCAAGTTGTGAGAAAATGTTCCAGGAGACTTGCATACTGGTCATCAGTATCGGGCACACGGGTAGGTTCGTGAACAATCAATATATATATAACAAATAATGTTTCTACCTATTTGGAAAAGATTTTAGTGATTTTATTCACTTTAAATGTTTAATCTATTCAAAACTCACACAGTGCTTAACATGACAAATGGCAGCGACCTGACTGTTAATGCGTGAAGTTTGGAAAAATGAGTTAGAACCAAAAAATTATACAAAATACTGCTAGAAACCCACCAACATGGTAACATATATTGGTTGGGTTTCCAATTATGTAACTTTATCAAGTAGTTTTTGTTTTATTTTTTTTATCAAAAAAAAAAAAAATTAATGGTATTTTTACGATTTAACTCAGTGTGGTTTACTCTCAAAAAAATAAATCAAAATCTACTTGGGGGTGGGGGCTAATACGTTTAAACAACCTTTAAAGATAATATGAAAGATTTTCTTCTTAGAAGAAAACTTTTTTTTTAAATAATAAAATATTTCACATTTTAGAGTTGGGGGGGGTCACTTTCCTATATAAACTTTACATAAAGTGAGAACCCACTTCTTAGCCACGTAGCAGTCAAGGAGACATGTAATCGTTATTAAGCATTTTTTTAAAGTTTGGTGGCAGGAGTGGGGGAGAAGGAGGGGAAGTGGGGGAGTAGTCATAAGTGTCAAACATTTTAAAAACACATAGGAGCACTTCAAACATTGAGGGAGGGGTCTTAAAATTTATAACTCCACAATTTCTATTTTTTTTTTTTTAATAAGATAAGGTCTTATTGTTAAATATTAATCAATTATTATTTTCTGTTTTTTTTTAAGGTTGTTAACACAAAAGAAAACTAGAGCGGACCTGTACCATACACACACCGTTTTGTATCTTTTTTTTTCATCTTTTTTCAATTTTTTTCAACGGATTATTATTGATTGGGCACTAATCCACCATATTATCAAAAAAAGCAAACATTTCAATACTTGTAAGGGATTCTCAGTTTCTAATACAACGTTCTAGTAAATCGATCCCCCATATTAAAACCACTCAAGAAGAACATGCACCCCCCCTCTTATATAAATGACTTTTCATTTACCCACCTAAGAGCATCGATATTAAGATCAACAGAGATCAGACTATTCCTGTAGTGATCTGGTCCCTGTTGATTTTGTGGTGGGAGTAAAGTCCTGTGCAGTTCTAGAAGGTCCACCCTCCTATGCGTTACCTTCTCTCTTTAAGAAGGGGTTAGTTTATTGCTAATTGCCTGGCGTGCACTCACCAGGAAAGTCCAGACACTTTTTGCCGGTCAGAGTACCCCACCTCTGGGGCTCTGACTTCTCAATTCCACTTTCCAACCCTGATGTCAAAGTTCTTGCAGTGGGAGAGAACTAAATACCTTAAGACCTTTATTATCCAACTAGCGAGGGGTACCCGGCGTTGCCCGGGTGTTTGGAGGTGTGTGGGGGGGGGGGATTAAAAAAAAAAAAGTAAGTATGAGGATCGAACCCGAACCCTTTAGGCAAAGTTGTAAATTAAAGTGTGAAAAAAAAAAACGTGCGATGTTAACCATTGCCCCACTACGAGATGCTAACGGAAACACGTTTGAATTTATTTAATTACTTGAATTTAGCAGGTGCTCGTTTTAATGAGTTAATGAGGTCAAGTTTGACTGCGGGATTTCATTTACTGCTGAACGCTTCCCCCCCCCCCAAGATCTTATAGGAAAAAGATTAACCCACATGCGGCGAGCAACAAATATTGAATATTTATCTTCCCGAAATCGAGCAAATTAAATAGACAGGCGAGCTTCGTTGTTAACTGTGAGATATTACGATTTATATGTGATATAAAAAGTTTTAAAAAGTAGTGAAGCGAGCGACCGCTTCTCTGAAAGAAGCCTTTTGTAGACACACAGAAAAGTCGAATACACATACATACATACATACATACATACATACATTTTCGCTTTTATATTTATAGATGTATTTCAGTGAAAACAACACAAAATATGGATAATAAAGGTCTTAATATCATTGCCCTTAGAAGGATAAATGAAAAATCCTTTATGTAAGAGAGGTGTGCGTGTTCTCATTGAGTGGTTTCCATATGGGGGATCGATTTATTAGAACATTGCATTAGAAAGAAACTAAGAACCCCTTACAAATATTGAAATGTTTGCTTTTTTTTCTTTTTGATAATCTATATATCTATAAAAGTGAGAATGTGTGTGAGGACACTTCTCAACCTATATACTCAACGAATTTTTAGTCTACAGAATTGAAATTTCGTACATAGTGTATTCAGACACGTGGAAAACCTTTTAATCAGTTTTCATCTGGGAAAGGGGCCCTTCAGGGTTCAAAATTTAAAAATTAGTATGTGAGGATGATCGGATTTTAATCTGTTTAATAACTGCTGCATAAATGCACATGCATGAATGATTCACATTACCGATTTCTTATGTTAAGAATAAGTAGGTTTGCAAACACTTTTTAAATCGTGTCAAACTGGCCTAATGGTTATCATATTTGACTCAATGTCTTTAGGTTTTGGTTTCGATCTCAGCTTTGGTATTTTCGTCTTTTCTACCTGCAAGAAGTGAACTGTTTAAGAAAAGTATAATACTCACATTCACATATCTCCGTTTCTGCTACTTTATTTATCTCTATATGTATAATAGTAAGAATATGTGTGTGTGTGTGTGTGTGTGTGTGTGTGTGTGTGTGTGTGTGTGTGTGTGTGTGTAAGAGAGGACACTTCTCAACCTATATACTCAACAAATTTTTGATCTACAAACTTGAAATTTGGTAAATAGAGCATTCAGACATGTGGAAAAATTTTTCAATTTTGATTGGTGTAATGGTGTGGTTTTACTAAATATGTACGATCAAATTAATCTCGATCATTGTACAACTGATTGCTCCTGCTGTTTGTCATATAGAAATAACGTGTAAAGCTACTTGAATCAGCAGCAGCCAAATCAGACAACTAGTTGTACAGGGTTTTGATCGTACATAAGGAGGTTTACTAAAATTGTACGACTAAATAATGTGAGATTATTTGCTCCTGCTGCTGATTTACTATTAAAGCAACTTTAACACGAATTTGCTACTGGGTTTGTCAGCGCAAAATATCATGGTTGAAGGTGGTAATTCCAAAAGGCATTTTCTTATTTTCAACCTCTCCATGACTTTTGGAATAAACACACTTTGCAGGTTGGACAAGAGCAGCGCACATTGACTATTTTTTTTTTTTTTTTTTTTTTTGAGAAATGAATCAGAGTCGCATTATCATAAAATGGAACTTTATACAATATTATTTTTTAAAAAATAACAAGAAAAGAAAAGAAATTAAAAAAATTAAAAAAAAAACTAATTGTTTACTTTCCTCCCCACGAGAACCATTGGACACTAATGTTTTAAACGTGGGGAAAACTAGTCTTCCCAAAAGAGGCACACGGGATTGGAAACATTGCTTCGGTCTTCAGGGATTTATTCTATGTTTTGAAAAAGATTTTCTAGTGTTACACTGTTACATTGCTATTGTATTATGAAATTCAAATTTAAAAGATGTTCACTTGTAAAATTTAATTAAAAAAAAAAAAACTCTCGGCTGAAAGTTGTGACTGACTAAATTCGTTTTGTTTTTATTTCAATAATAAAGAAATAAACTTATTTATTTATTTTTTTACAAAGATTTAAAAATAAAAAATGTGGCACACTGGGTTGAAACTGTTGCAGGAGCTGTGATGGGGTTCTACCCCCGAGAGTCACATTTGAAAACAGGTCTCTGATGAGATCCTCGTCTGAACGGCCGTTCGCTTGAGGATTGCTTCCTTTAGGCAGGTATATGGGAGTTGCTCTGGTGTGTTGAGGAGGATGTCCTCTACTTCTTCTACCATAGATGGAGGTAGTGCCTGCACCACTGAGGCGTACTTCGAGTTCTGGCGAACGACCCCCCGGGCTGCAAAAATCGCCTCGAGCTGGATGAACCAACTCCTGGGGTTCACTGGGTTGTAAGGTGGTAACTGGACCAGCGGGGCAGAAAGGTTAATCTCCGGCTCTGTGCTTTCTGCCATCTTCTCTGCCTGACTGTTTTTCCAAGCCTGTGTCTGTAGATCACGTCGGGGTCACCACTACCGTGGCTCCGGTCTCCACCCCGTAGAAGTCCACCTCATCACCACGACTCCGGTCTCCATGTCGTCCGTACCTCTAATACACTGACACCTTTCTCAGTGTCTGTCCGATCCGAGCGCCCGTCCGTACCTGATGAATACTGAACCCTCAGTGTTGTCAATTCGTCCGTCCGTACCTCTCATACACTGAAACCTTTCTCAGTGACTGTCCGATCCGAGCGCCCGTCCGTACCTGATGAACACTGAACCCTCAGTGTTGTCAATTCGTCCGTCCGTACCTCTCATACACTGACACCTTTCTCAGTGACTGTCCGATCCGAGCGCCCGTCCGTACCTGATGAACACTGAACCCTCAGTGTTGTCAATTCGTCTGTCCATTCCTCTCATAACCTGAGGCCTACACATCAGTACGGTCCCAGTCGGACCCAAGTCGACCAATCACCCGCACCAGTTACCACGCCGACGTCATCCCAGCATTCCAGCTCACGGCGAACCGACAAGCATCTCCCTGATGGAATACACCGGCGACGGACTCCGGACCAACGTCGCCCAGTGAAAAAAATTCGCGTTTACCACCCTTTTGTTTGCCTAAATAAAAGGCGAAACTTCGTCTTTAAACTAAACTACCCGCGTTTGTCATTCTTCTTTGTTCTGTTGTTTTCTTCCTTGTCCTTGTGTCTGATGTTTATTTAGTTGCACGGTCAGTTGGCTAACCACCTTCAGGCTTCACTGCAACAAAACAAAAAAGTTTCAATCTTTAAGAATTTGTCAAAAATAATCGCGACTTTGACTAAGTCGTTTTATTGTTTGTTTTAATAACATTTTTTATGCTGACGGACTTAGTATATTGCTCGTGTAAGAGAGGATATTTAATAAAAATCGGAGGTTTTCTTTTTGGGTATGGATTCAAGCAAGATATTTGCAAAAAATCTCAAAACTTCTGAGTAAATTCGTTTTATTGTTTATTACAAGATTGTTTTATGATATTTTATGCTGACAGACCCAGTCGATTGCCTGTGTCGAAGTTGCTTTAATCAGCAGCAGTGGCAATTTAGTCGTACAATGATCGTACATAATTTTTAGTCGTACATATTTAGTAAAACCCAAACAGTAGTTATAATCAGATATATATATGGAATAAATTTGAACAAGAAATAGGGTTAGGGTTAGTATAATTTATTTTTTTTACATTAATTAGACGTTAATAATTTTATTTTGGAATTATAGGGAAAATATATTAAACTATCAAATTAAAATACAGAATTCAGTATGTAGAGCTTGAAATATACTAACTATTAGTCTAATTGCAATATTTAAACATGTTAAATATCAGTTTATATTAAAATTTCAAATTATAAATAAACCAAAATCGTAAATGGGAGGGTAGGAAAATATAAAATATTATGTTAAAATATCAATATTGACAATCCTAAAATAATAAAAACAAAATAAGAAATCATCAAATATTAATTTAAATACTCTTTGGGAAATAATTATTAAAACTTGATTAAAGAATATTTTTTGTATATAACATTTACAGATAGAAAAAAAAGTTAAGTTTAGAGTAAAACTCTTAAAATAATAAAATTTAAATAAATAGATAAATAAAATAAATAAAAATAAAATATTAGTATATATATATATATATATATATATATATATATATATATATATATATATACATAAAAAGAGTAAAGTGAAAGTTTTTTTTTTTAATATTCCAGGTATTTCCAGGGTGTTGACATGTTATTGCATGATGTAAGTATAATCTCCTTTTTAATTTTTCATTGGCATATAATCGAAAGAAATGCTAACTTATTTTTATATTTAAATCAACAAGAAAAATTAAAATAAGATTCTATTTATTTTAGATGAACAAACTTTGCGGAAAAAAATAGAAACAATTATTTTCAAATTAAAAGTGAAAGTCATTTTGTAATAGTCACAAATAAAATAGATCTATTTTCTCTTGTGAATCAATGCCCCCCTCCTTCTGCTGAGTGATTCAGCCATATACTGACCAATCAGCTGGTGGGGTGCATTGATCCATCTGTCCTCTAAGGCACTTGTTTTGGAATTGAAAGCCATATTTGATTTTAGAAGAGTTTCTGATAGGTAGCTAATCAATATAATCTTGGAGATGAAAAAGAGTTTTCGGTGTGTAGCTGATCTGTATAAGTCTTAGGCTATCAAATTTTGCAGGCAACGAGTAAAAATCTTTCTTATGTGGACATGAAAAAAATATGTGTGGTAATTCTAAAAGATCCAATAGTTTTATGGAGCAATTCCGGCTTCTGATTGGTTGCTAGTAGAATGTGGCTCCATTTGATTGGTCAGTTGCTATCACCAGTATCTATAAGTAGAACCTTTTAATTTTACTTTATGGCCTCGGTATTTATATAAAGACAGACGCATATTGGAAGTTGAGAACCGACTTTATTTACTACCAACAATTTGTATTAGGAGAGGCAAAGTGTTCATAGGGTGGAATGTGATTTAACAAAGGAGGTGAATGTTCGTAAACTGTTTGTAGGTATGTATGAATTGACAAGGAATGAATGTTCGTAAATTGTTTGTAGGTATGTATGAATTGACAAGGAATGAATGTTCGTAAACTGTCTGTAGATATGTATGAATTGACAAGGAATGAATGTTCGTAAAATGTAACTTATCTTTTTTGACGATGGAGAGGGTTAGGGTAGGCCGGTCATCCTGCTGTTGGTGATGCATGTCCTGGCTTGTATCTGGAAAGCGAGTATCTTCTTTCATCAGTGCTAGCAGCCCAGCGTCTTCGTCTTCTTTCTCCTCCTCTCTCTCCTGGTTTGTGTGAATTAGGCATTGTTTAGAATTGAAGGCGTTTGGCCCATAACATGAGAGTGTAGTCGGCTTCAGTTCACTCACTGGTGCCTTATTTCTTTTTCTTCTTCATTCCTTTAGGTCGGGTGGGAGAATCCGTCCGTGTGTTCACTGACACTGATGCAGCAGGGCGAGTCTCTCCTTTTCTTTCCTCTGGTTCCCTCAAACACCCTCGTTTTATAGTGGCAAACCGGCTCCCAGTGACTGTGATATTTGAGGTGTTTATTTTAGGTGCGGAGCTCTGCCATTGGTTGATAATTATTTTGTGGTTATCTTATTTTTTTTCTTCCCAAGCGGAAGCGATGCGTGGAGCCATGTGCAAACGACGATTTTTTATTTTGTCTCTCATGGTGGATGCGTTAACATCCAGTTCGCTGCTAATTCTCATCCTGTTCCCACAACTTTAATTATACCCTCGTATTGCAACAATCGTATTGCAATACCAGTATTGCAACACTTCTTTGAGAACCACAGCCAGCAGAGAGAACCAACGAGCAATGAAGCCAGACAGTCTTTTCCTTTTCCCCTAATCACTCAACATTCCAGCATCAACGATTTTCATGTGAAATAGGTGCTGCCAACCTGGGGCTCCAAAAAGGACTGCTGCCTTACACACCCAAAGAAGTTTCTAATCCTTCTTTCTTAAGCTGGATACAACCCAACCGTCGATTTTCTGTTGCCCAAATAAATGTTTTCATTGTTTTGTTTTAAAAGAAGTTTCATTATTTGTTCCATGATTCGTGTTCTATTAACTATTAATTATTTTATCAGAGGGGCGAACAAGCGATCCTCTAAAATTTTCAAATAAAATAAACTTAACATAAAATGATCATCATTTCCGGGTTATTATCTTACTGGATGTTGTGTTTAGAACATATAACCAGGATTTTTTAAAGTGTGCAATTGAAAGAGTACGTTTGCCGAGAAAATACTGTAGTGAAGTTTAATTCTTTTTTAAAGTGTATTTAACTATTTATTTAAAAATGCGCCCATTTAAAAATAATCCTCGTAATCGTCTATTGCCTAAACGGAGCCATCATACTTTATCATCCAACAGGTCACGCGACTTTAGTGGACTGGCCTTCTATTTACATAGGTCACATTCAGGTAGGTTAATATGTGTGATAAGCAATTATTCTTGTACACAATGTTCTCGTTGTTAACCAACAAATTGTTCACATCCTCGAATTACAGCAAACATACTCCAAATATGTTCTTTTGGCCAAGATCACTAGTTTATTCCTTCATTGAAGAGCCAGGTTTGAATTCGTGCTCCCTCCGTAAAGCGTGGCACACACGGTCTTAGGTACTTCGGAACCCATCCCGTAGAATAGCATAGTCCTTAAAAAGACTCTTAGCTAGTGGTACAAATGAGATCCTGTTCCTGTTTTGTTTTTTAGTACTAGAGAACCTCCGAGTTTGTCCAACCCATGCCTCCCTTTCTTTTGCACCCCCATCCCAACTAGAGACCGTCCTGCTTGTTTTCGGTTCGGTTTCGGAAAACAGTAGGTGATCTCATACTTAGATTAGTGTCGGGAGGGACTATACTAATACACCCCAGTAGGCATTTTATTTGGTTCAGTCTTTTCTTTGTGGGTGTTTCTTAGCTCTTCCCCACTCCCCACTACTAACTTTTTACAATATCGAACTTTTTACAATATCAAATTCAAAGACTTCTTCCAATGGATTTTTTTCTGTTCTTGTTTTTGTTTTTGTTTAAAAAATGTCTATACACATCCACACACGTGCACATGTACATAATTTTTATAAAAACACTTAGGGAATTTATTAAGTAGGTTTAATTTCACGGGGTGAATGCGGTATTTTGATGAATGGCGCCAGCCAACAGTATTCTTCAAAGTTCTATAGACTTTTTAGAAAGACTTTGCACCCAAATTTCTAAAGGGCTTCATACCTAAGTTTCTTGTTTGTAATTTTTGCAGTCTTTGTTTAGCATCACTTGTAATTTTTTTCGAATAATAAACTTAATAAATAAGATCACAATGTACTGCTGCTGCACTTCACTTTTCTGTTCTTGGTTAGTGGAGAAAAAATCCTTCATGACTGGGATAAGTTTTATTTTTGTTCCTATCCAGAGTGCACCTTTTGGGGAGAGCTGGATTTTCCCCACATTAAAAACCGACCTTGTGGGAAGGCAAGTAAATAGAAACATAAGAAAGAATTCCTCTCCTCCTCACTCTCCATATTATTTGGGGCCAACAAGGCGCCTTAAATTTTACAAGGGAGGTAACTTTAAAATATATTAAAAGTTATCTCCCCTTATATTATCTTGCATCTCCATAATATTAATAATATTGCGGTACTTATGCATATTAGTTAATGTGGATATTTATTTATTTTTTATTTTTTATTCTGTTTTTTCCTCTTTGAAGAACTCTGCTCGTAACGTGGGGAGAAAACTCAAGATCATAGAGTTTTTAAACAATAAAAAGAAAGAAAAGTCATACACTCTCCAATAATGACTTCACACTAATTATAAATTTTAATGATTATCTTTATTTATCAAGAAAGTTTAATTTTGTAAAAAAAAAATTCGTTTTTTTTAAGTCATACATTTTCATTAATTTCAGAAAAATTATAAAACATGCATATTGTAATTTATTTCGAAATTCTAATTATTTTATAAAACCTAAGATCACTCTCGCCGTCTTGATGTTAATGTATTTCTCGCGGTTAACGTTGGTCATATGTTTTCTTCCTTACTAATAGAGTCAGAGATGGCTTTGAAGCCAGGTTATAATCTGTCCACCAGGTTTGAATCTCCCGACCAGCTGTAATCATAACTCCCTGCACTGATGATTCCCGAAAGGATAAAAAGCATTAGTATTCCATAGGTATTTAAAATAATTATATATATATATTAATGTTGATGAGTTCCTATTTTAAAAAATTGACATAATAATTATATGAATGGTTCTGTGCTACGAAACAGGTGATGTCAAGAATTGGACATTTTAACATGCTGAAAGAAATAAATGGTAAAATGGACAACATTTTGGAATTTGGAATTTGAAATATAGACTTTTTGTCATTTATTTGTAAATGTTCTGTAGCTATATCGAGCTTCATGAATTAAAGGATTGTTATTGTAGTGTTATCATAGAACTACTTTCATACGCGTAACAAGGAAATCATGGCGTATGAATATTGATGTAAACCGCCTAATACATATCGTATTCGACAACATGGCGTAGACCTATACACACGTACCTTCAATCTCTCTTCCTATGTAAATATGTAATAAAGTTCTATATCAAATAAAACCAC
The DNA here is from genome assembly GCF_053919585.1 of Euprymna scolopes. Classification (NCBI taxonomy): domain Eukaryota; kingdom Metazoa; phylum Mollusca; class Cephalopoda; order Sepiida; family Sepiolidae; genus Euprymna; species Euprymna scolopes. The sequence goes on along the minus strand of NC_136487.1, from coordinate 157,919,569 downwards.
AACTTGGTTATCAATTACTTATAATAACAAACATAAATAAACGACATGGTGGCAGCGAAATGGATACTGAACATTTATAACAGTAAAAAAAAAAAAAAAAAAAAACTTCAGCAACAGATACGAGAGGAAAAATACGTTTACAGAAGACAAAACAAGGCATGTAAACCAATTTTCATTAATGTGCATTTTATAAAACTTTGCTGTCATTCTCGTATATGCTATAAACACGTGTGAATTTTTGCACAATAGCAGACATTTTGAATTTTTGTCAACTGTTGTTATCGTATGTGTTCCCGTAAACACGTGTGGATTTTCGCACAATAGCAGACATTTTGAATTTTTGTCAACTGTTGATATCGTATGTGTTCCCGTAAACACGTGTGGATTTTCGCACAATAGCAGACATTTTGAATTTTTGTCAACTGTTGTTATCGTATGTGTTCCCGAAAACACGTGTGGATTTTCGCACATTGGCAGACATATTGAATTTTCTGTTTATTGAAAAAATACATAGCCGTTAATAATAATGTCTACCAATAATGACATTATTCCGTTTATGGACTGGGAAATGCCAAATCCAGCGGAAACATTTAAACTTTTTAAACAGAGGTTAGAACTATATTTTGCTATAAACAAAATAAAAACCGACCAACAAGTGAATTACATACTGCTAAAGACCGGCAACGAAGGTCTCAAAAAATTTAACACTTGGAAATTAACAGAGGAGGAAAAACGTTCTCCCGACACTATTTTTAATAAATTCTTGGAGCATTTAGAACCTAAAGAAAACTTTAGGATTAATAGACTAAAACTAATGTCTTATAAGCAAAAACAAAATGAGACAATAGACGACTTCGTCAATAGATGTCGTCAACTTACGTTAAAATGCTCACTAACCGACACTGAACAAGAACAGCGAATTATAGAACTAATTATTGCGAGTACCCCAATTGTCGAATTCCAGAAAGAACTATTACGAAAAGATAATACGCTAACACTGGATGAAACCATCCGAATTGGTAAAACGTATGAGGCAACAAACGCACATATTAAACAGCTTAGAGAGATGTTAAACACCAATAACGGGGAGGACAATAGCGCCAATACTGACATACAAGCAATTAAAAAATATAAACAAAATAGAAAGACAAACAACTGCCTTAATTGCGGAAAAAGTCACGAACGTCGACGTGAAGCATGCCCAGCATTTGGTTCCAAATGCAAAACGTGTGGGAAATATAACCACTGGGCAACAGTATGTTTATATAACAGAAGATCAAGGTCAAGATCGCAAAACAGAGACCGTGGAAAACAAAAACCATTAAACATGAACCAGACCAAGAAAAAACACTTCATCCAAACTGATATATTATCCAGGAACAACAGCCAGGAACTAAATGAACAATTCGAAAATTTAACTTTTTCCACCATTAACACACCCTCTCAAACACAGAGAGATGGAGCCTTCGCTTATATAAATATAAAATTACCTAATCGAAACGGGACTCACAGACTACGAATTAAAGTCGATACTGGAGCCCAAGGTAATACATTACCAATTTCTACATTCCGTAGAATGTTTCCTGAGAAATTAACTACTGATGGCTGCCCAAAACTAAAAAAACAAAGTAAGGACAAAAAATTAATAGCCTACAATGGAACACCGATAAAGTGCTATGGCAATATCAGTATACCATGCAACTACCAAACCCCTGATTGGCACGAAAGCACCTTCTATATAGTAGATGTAAATGGACCAGCAATTCTAGGATTACCATCACTGGAAATACTGAAAATGGTCACTCTTCACTGCACAGTGAAAGAACAAAATATAGTCAAACCAATCAACAAAATCGAAGACTTGGTACAGATCTATCCAGATCAATTCGACAAAATAGGCTCTATGCCTGGACATGTCAAGTTAACAACGAGCAAAAACGTACAACCTCACATTGACCCACCAAGAAAAACCCCAATTGCCCTAAAGGACAACATAAAACAGGAACTAGACAAAATGGTCAGCAACAAGATCATTAAAAAAGTCACAGAGTCAACAGACTGGGTTTCCAGCCTAGCTTACTCACACAAGAAAGATGGAAGCCTGAGAATCTGTCTAGACCCAAGACGCCTTAACATTGCGCTAAAGAGACCACACCATGCAACCCCTACAGTGGAGGAGCTAACACACCACTTTGCAGGTGCCAAGCTGTTCTCTAAACTTGATGCCAAAGCTGGTTATTGGTCCATACATTTGGAGCAGGAATCTCAGCTGCTAACGACATTCCAATCCCCTTTTGGCAGATACTGTTTCCAGAGATTACCATTTGGGTTAAGTGTATCCCAGGACATTTTCCAAATGAAAATGGACCAGATACTCGAACAAGTTGACGGAGCAATTGGAATTACAGACGACATTGTTGTCTATAGTAAAACGGACAAAGAGCATGATAAGATCTTATACAGGCTCATGCAAGTAGCTGCAAAAAATGGTCTTGTGTTTAATTCAGCAAAATGCAAAATAAAATCAAAAAATATATCTTTCTTTGGAATGATATATAGTGAAAATGGTGTTAGTCCAGACCCAGAAAAACTTAAAGACTTACAAGACATGCCATATCCAACATGCAAAAAAGAACTACAAGAATTCTTAGGCCTTGTCACATATTTATCACCATTCATACCAAATTTAGCTGACAAGACACATACATTAAGAGGCTTGTTGAAAAAAGATGTACCTTTTCTCTGGGAAGAGCATCACAAGGTATGCTTTGAGATGCTTAAAACAATAATCACCAAAGACTCCACACTAACATACTTCGACACGAATGAAGTACCAATACTGCAAACTGATGCGAGTTTAAAAGGACTTGGAGCAGCATTAATGCAAAATAAAAAACCTATTGCATATGCGTCAAAATCCTTAACAGACGCCGAGCAACGGTATTCGTGCATAGAAAGGGAACTTCTAGCAATTGTATTTGGTGTGCACAGGTATCATGTCTACCTATATGGACGGAAGTTCAAGGTACACACCGACCATAAACCCTTGGTGATGATACTACAGAAACCACTGACCAGTGCACCTCCTAGACTACAACGAATGATGACCAAATTACAGGGATACCAGATACAAATAGAATACATACCAGGCAAAGAAATGACTATAGCTGATACACTAAGTCGTCTCCCCAGTACTCAAAACACTGACATGATCGACTTAGATATTCGAGTTGACTTGGTGAGATTCAGGAGCGAACGCCTGAATGAAATAAAAAAGGAAACAAAGTCTGATCCAATACTCAACCAATTACATGAAACCATAACAACAGGATGGCCAGACTCAATTAAGGAAGTACCACCGACAATTCGGTCATACTGGTCATACAGAGATGAGTTATCTGTCAGTGATGGCATAATCATGAAAGGCTCAGGGATATATTATCCCTGAAAATCAGCAGAAAACTATCCTGGACCAACTACGTTACAGCCATCAAGGTATCGAAAAGACACGTCTACAAGCTAGAGATACTGTCTACTGGGAGCGAATTAACACTGATATTGAGAACATGATCAAAAAGTGTTCAATATGCCAGGAAAACCTCCCAGCACAATCAAAAGAAACGTTACAACCACACGACATCCCTAGCAGAGCATGGGAAGTTGTTGGCACTGACTTGTTCCACTGTAACGACCAGGAGTACCTCATAATTGCTGATTATTATAGTAAATTCCCAATCATACGGAAAATGAATGGCATGGCCACAAGCAACATGGTCATATCAACAATGAAGCAGATATTTTCAGAACATGGTATTCCCACCAGAGTTATTAGTGACAACGGACCACAGTACTCCAGTGAAGCATTTAAAGAATTTGCTCAACAATGGCAATTCGATCATATCACATCATCTCCAAGGTTTCCTAAATCAAATGGTTTCATTGAACGACAGATTCAAACCATTAAAAGAACAATAGTCAAAGCAAAGCAAGCAGGAAGAGATATTAACCTTGCAATGCTGTGTTTAAGAACAACGCCTATCAGCCACAAACTTCCAAGCCCAGCTGAACTTCTAAACAGTCACATGTAATAAAGTTCTATATCAAATAAAACCACAACTTGGTTATCAATTACTTATAATAACAAACATAAATAAACGACAGTTATTAATAAAGGGGACTGACTGGGAAAATGGTGGGATCCTTCTACCGCTCCAGAAGATATCTCACTAATGATGCAATTCTCTATCTATATAAAAGCCAAGTACGTCCAAGGATGGAGTACTGCTGCCACATCTGGGCAGGAGCTGCTAAAACCAGCCTATCCTGCCTTGACCGAGTACAAAATAGACTTCGTGGCTTGGTGGGGGATGCCCTTTTCTCTTCCCTGCAACCTCTTTCCCACAGAAGAGACATAGCGAGTCTATCTTTGTTCTATCGTTATTTTTATGGCAAGTGCTCGTCTGAGCTCCATTCTCTGTTCCCCCCCTTGCCAATCTTTTTCAAAAAACACCCGACTAGCTGAAACCACCGTCAATAATTTCCCCCACTCCTTATCTGTGCCTAAATCAAAACATGGATTCCATGAATAAAGCTTCTTTCTTAGAACTGCACGCCTGTGGAACTCTGTTCCGCTTGCCTGTTTCCTTCCCGGTTTCAACCTGGATGTCTTCAAGTCCAACACAAACAAGTTCCTGATGAACCGCCCCCTTAAGTAATGACACTTTATCAATTCTCCAATACTATTACTACACTATCCCATTGATTACTGTACATACAATAACCCTTATCCCCGAGTGGCCCTTGGGCCTTGATAAGTGGTGAACTCCATGTAAAAAAAAAAAAGGGTGAAATATGATTGAATAATTTTTTATATTTTACCTCTTTTTATCTTTATTCACGAGACTTTACTTAAATTCTCCAGCACTTTGTTTTATTTTTTCGTTCCCTATTTTTTAAAATATTTGTTACACCTAAAAAATGTATTTTGGTAATGACAACTACAAAAATTCGTCAATATATAATAATGTCAAGATCTGTGTGTATATATATATATATATATATATATATATATATATATATATATATATATATATATATATATATATATATTGTTATATTGGTTGAGAGGCTGGTTGATATCGGTTGATAAATTAAGAAATAATCATAACGGAATAAGAAATAGTTTTTTTTTTATCTCTCAGGGAACACCTACGGCAAACGGTGAATTTAAATTCAAATATAAATATGAAAGCATGCACCCTCCCCCTCGCCTTCAGCAAGCGTGAATTTAAATTCAATAAAAAAAAATAAATAATAAGTAATAATAACAAATAAATAAGCGCACCAGTGTTCGAGGCGTACACACACACACCTCCCTCCCTCCCTCTGAAAATGCAATGCACGAGAGAGCCCACTGTCAGCGAAGCTGATGAAAAGGGAAAGGGAGAGAAAGAAATAGTGAAATCGACGCGGACGAATAAAGAAAGCAGTTTTTGAACTGAGCATTTTGTCAATGGTGAAAAACGATAGCGTTCATATAAAAAAATTGAGAGGCAAAAAAAAAAAGATAGAAAAGAAAAAGAGACTGGAGAGAGCAGTGAACGTTGTCAAATGGACCGGTTGCTTTGTTTACGTTTGAGCGAATAATGAATCAAAAAAAAAAAACTCGCTATAAGCCGGTGGTGCTCAGGAATGCCCAAAGCGCAGCGTAAACAGATTTCCCTGAAATAAACGGGAGTTGAATTCTTTCGGCCGAGAATGGACATCATGGAAAGTTCACGGCGAAGATATTAAAGATGAATAAGAAGAGGGTTGCAACGAACAAAAATATTGTCATATCAACGGGCGTCCCCATCCAAGAAGAAACCAAACAGGAAAAATCTCGCGAAAGATGAACTTTGCGGAGACATTACGAAAGTCCAATTGGATAAAGTTAAGTGACTATTATGATTTCCCCATCCGATATCCCCACTCCTTATCCTTGGCCGAACTGTCATACCATAATGGAAATGGTATATATATATTTTCTCTTATATTATTTTTTTTTTGTCACCTTGTTTTCTTTTCTTTCTTTTATGATGTTTTTTTTTATCATCTGACCTCACTCCAACCTATTGCGGTGTGATATTAAATTTAAGGATGTTGAATAAAATTTGTGTCTTAAGATTCTAACGTTATGTCATTCTTGCTTTGAGTTTGAATCGTTTGGAATAAAATGTGCTAATGAGAATCTCAGACAACATGTCAAATAGATCACAAATCTTGGCCGACACTTTACTTGTCATTATTTTATTTTTATTTTTATATTGTGTTACGGACAACGTAGGGTGAAGCGCTGACCTAGAGTCATAAGATTCTTACCTGGGGACATCCACCCCGACTCAGCTTCATACCGGTCCATAACAATATATATATACATATATATATATACTAGCAAGGGTGCGCGGCGTTGGCCGGGTATTTGGAGGTGTATGTTGAGCAAAAAAAAAAAAAGCGGTCAATTTTTTTAAACTTTAACCCCTATTATGACCCCTTAAAATTTATTGTTTTGGGCTCAAATCAAGTTATTACGTTAGATCCATGTCCAAGGGACCTATATCTAAAATTTCAAGTGTTTAGACCCAAAATTGTTGGAGTAGTTTGGTAGAGTTCTCAAAGGTCAAATCGTTGAACTTTTACCCCGTAATCGCCAAATTGCTGGCTGAAAACCGATCACATCGATTTTCCCAAATCTCAGTATCCTGTATATCAAATTTCTAGTCTGTAGACTAAAAATTGACAGAGTTATTGCGTATGGAAATGTACACACACAGACACACAGACAGACACACACACAGACAGATACACAAACACGTTCACTTTTATAGATATACTAGCATGGGTGTACGGCATTGCCCGTGGAATTTGGATGTGTATGTTGAGCAAAAAAAGCAAAAAAAAACAGTCAACTTTTTTAAAACTTTGACCCCTATTATGACCCCGTAAAATTTATTGTTTTGGGCTCAAATCAAGTTATTAAGTTAGATCCATGTCCAAGGACCTATATCTAAAATTTCAAGTGTTTAGACTCAAAATTGTCGGAGGAGTTTGGTAGAGTTCCCAAAGGTCAAATCGTTGAACTTTGACTCCTTAATCGGCAAATTTCTGGCCGAAAATCAATCACATCGATTTTCCCAAATCTCAGTACCCTGTATATCAAATTTCGAGTCTGTAGACTGAAAATTGACAAAGTTATTGCATAGGAAAATATACACACACAGCCACACACACACAGACACACACATACAGACACTTTCACTTTTATAGATATATAGACTAGCATGGGTGCCCGGCGTTGCCCGGATATTTGGGTATAGGTATGTTGAGCAAAAAAAAACAAACGGTCAATTTTTTTAAATTTGACCCCTATTATGACCCCTTAAAATTTATTGTTTTGGGCTCAAATCAAGTTATTAAGTTAGATCCATGTCCAATGAACCTACATCTAAAATTTCAAGTGATTAGACCCAAAAATGTCGGAGGAGTTTAGTAGAGTTCTCAAAGGTCAAATCGTTGAACTTTGATCCCTTAATTGGCAAATTTCTGTCCGAAAACCGATTACATCGATTTTCCCAAATCTCAGTACCCTGTATATCAAATTTCTAGTCTGTAGACTGAAAATTGACAGAGTTATTGCGTAGGGAAATGTACACACACAGACACGCAGATACACAGATACACAGACAGACAGACACTTTCACTTTTATATATATATATATATATATATATATATATATATATATATATATATATATATATATATATATATGAGAATAATGGAAATAGTATTCCGACAAAATAGAGAAATAAATAGGAACAAAGCGAGTTATGTGTTCATCACCCTCATCGTCTTTATTCTCAAACTAAAGACGAAACGTTGATGAATACATAACTCGGTTTGTTCCATTTTATTTCTCTCTCTCTCTCTCTCTCTCTCTCTCTCTCTCTCTCTCTCTCTCTCTCTCTCTCTCTTTGAGAAAAATAAATGAAAATAAATTCTTTATGCAAAATAGCTTCAACTCTGTTAACACTAAACTGATCGTCAATTATTTTGGAGGCGAATAGGTTCAGGCGATTGTGGATGAGTAATACCTTTCATATCTATAATATAAAGTTGAACGTCTGTGTGTGTGTCTGATCGCGAATAGGCTCCTATATGGTTGACTGTTATAGAAAACTGATCACATATAATGATTGATGTATTGAGACACAGGAATGGGTATGTTTGATCTGGCATAATGATGGCATAATGATGATTCATTAAAATTGTGGGGTCTGCATACGCGCCTGGTCCACAAAGTATGGAAATAAAAAATTTAAAAATTTAAAAAAAACGTTTACAAGTGTTTTTGATATAGATGTACATAAGAATACTTTGATAAGTATGTTTTAACTTAAATAGGGATGGTATAATAAAATTATGGGGTCTGCGTTCGTGCCTGGCCTCCACAGAATGGAAATAGGCACAAACTTTAATAAAGACTTTTCATATCTATCTGCGTAAGTATACTTTGATAATTATGTTTCAGTTTGAAGAAATATAGTATAATAAAATTATGAGGTGTTCGTTCGCACCTGACCTCCATAGAATGGAAATATGTCACAAATTTTAACAAGGTTTTTTAATATAGATCCACAGAATATTGTGATAAGTGTTTTAAGTGTGAACAGGTATGGTATAATAAATTATGGGGTTTATCTATTTCATTTTTACTTTCATCATATTTTGCTTTGGTTTTGATACCCCCAAATTCGAAACTTTACAACCCTTCCTTTTCATAACCTATCATACTTTCATAAATCAGAGTCCATTTTCTGTACGCTGTTTTTGAACCAAGTCAACGACGGGCACTTTTACTAGTATATATATAATTCACTATGTCTGGGTGCCTGTTTCCATTTTTTAAGATGCAAGCACACAGAGTGGCACAAGGCAGATCAAATGATTGCATTTCTTGTGGACCGTTGTTTTATCTATATAAAATTAATGCCATGAGTGTCAAAATTGAAAAAAATAGGACCTCGGCAGGCATAAGTTAATTTAAAGTTCTCTTGTATGCATGCACAAGTATAGATTTATATATTAAAGTTGGTTCATTTTTAAGTACATTTTATCCATCTGATGATAGCTCAATTAGTAACAACTAAGGCTGGAGTGTTAAATGTTGTGGTTTCAATTCTAGCTGATGGCACCTAAGTCATTTAAAAAAAAAAATTTATTTAGATAGGAGTCACCACTTATCAAGGCTCAGAGGCCACTCGAGGATAAGGGTTAATAAGTATGCAGAAGTCAATGAGATAATATCGTAGTAATCGTTAGTAATGAAAATTTGGTAAATTGGATTACTTAAGGGAACGGTTCAACAAGAATTTGTTTATATTGGACTTGAAGACAACCAGATTGTAGTCAGCAGGAAAGCAGGCAAACGGAAGAGTTTTGAAATCATTACTAGATATATTGGGTACGATATAATAATCAATGAAGGATTGGCTAGATGAAAATAAATACGAAATCTGCATAAATCAAAATGTCATATTTAAGTATATTTTACGACTGGGCAATGCCGAGTGACCTGCACGTTTGTTGATAGTGCTGTTATCTGACAATAAATGTTTTGTGTTTGTATTAGTCTGATCAGTTGGCTCCTGCCCAAGTGTTTTAATCCTCTGTCCTAATAAAGAGATTGGCTCTGAATACTTGTTCAACAACAATACTAGAAATAATATTGCGCTCAATAGAAAGTAGTTGGATCATGTTTTGCGGCAGACATTTCAGAATAAAAAATGAAAACGTTTTTCTCTGTGCCAATCATTTGACTTTAATCAAACACTATTATTTTTCAGAGCAGTACATACAGAAAGTTAAACTCAAGTTTATTTTTGTTACAAATAAAAAGATTTTTTTAATAATTTAGTAGTTAAAGACTGTTTAGTTATCTCCCACTGCAAGAATTTAGATGCCAGGGTCGGAAAATGGGATTGAGAAGTAAGCGCCCCCAAAGAGAGCTACTCTGACCTGCAAAAAGTGCCTGGGCAGCCCCGTCGGCATTCCACTGTAATGGTGCCTGAGGCGATTAGCAATAAACTAACCTCTTCTCAAAGAGAGAAGGCACATCCTGGGAGGATGGACCTCCTAAAACTGCACATATTCAAACTCCCACCGCAAAATCAACAGGAACGGGATCATTACAGGAATGGTCTAATCTTTTTTGATTTTGAGGGCCCAGGATAAAAATCCCTAATTTGATAGTTAAAATCCATTAAGAATTCCAAGATTTTTCAATTAAATTTTTTAAATGCTATCTTTTAATTGAATAAAATCATTAGAATTTCACAATACTCATTAAATTCTGATTCAATTAAATCAAATTATTTTCTGGGTTATTGTTATTATCTATTATTATTTAATTTTTCCTCAACCTAATTGTTGTTATGTTTATAAATAAATGTAATGATGATGTAATGATAGTATGTAACACTACTAATAATGATAATAATCATTATAATTTTAATAATATTAAGAGTGAGAAAAGGAAAAGTTGAAAGATCTTTGGACTGTCAAAAGTATGTCAGCAGTTATCTTCAGGCGAAGACAGTCAATGCTTGAGCATCCAGTGGACGAAGACAGGAAAACGAATGATCGGCATTCACCCTAGAACTGAACCGACTTTCTCTTAAGGTGGAAGTTTCTAGAAAATATCAGTCGCATGTATATTTCGGTTTGGAGATATGATAAAATGTTATCATAGCAAAATAAATATTTACAGAGAAAATTATTTATGTTAAGATGTTTTAATAGAAAAGAATATAGAACATAAACAATAATTAAAAAATAGGTTGACCTCTGGAGTCTTACACAGAGGTCATTTAAAATGACGTGGACTTTACGTAAGGTTTAGAAAAGACACCTATGATTTTATCAGTCAGAGATTGAGAGCAAGAGATAGCAGACGCAGTCGGAGTCAAAAGAGGGAGAAAGATCATCCACCGACAGTGATGGCGCATAGTAGAGGGGGATCAGAATGCGTTAGTCTACGACCAGTGGCAGTTTTCCAATGGGGAAACATCGATAATAAAAGTTGCTGAAAAGACAACCTGAGATTTGTCGATTCATTTATATCAGCTATCGACATGAGTGTTTTCAGCACATCAGTCGGATTCGAAACCGACGGTATCGATGGCAAATTGGATTTTGCTTTCATGACAGTTGGACAGACTGTCATCGAAGTAATTGGAGAAAGGTGAATAACTGTGGAAATGCGACTTGACTACGATATGCTTGGGTCGAGTGGTTGCAGTCACCAGAGTACCACATTTACTGTTTTCATGGGGCTTGAATTCGGACAGCCAAGGGAAAGAACTAAAACTAAGACCAAATGTTTTAATTAAGGGACCTCCAGAGAATCGAGGCAAGTGATAGCCGTCAGATGGTCAGTTAAGTTGTAATCAACCGTAAAGACCCTTGGGAAAAAAATGTTTATTGCAAGATAGACTAGTTCTCATAAATTGGGCTTAAAGGAATATAACATCTGATAGTGAAGCCATAAAAGTCGCCAATCCATGGGACATGGATATTTATTGCTTTTACCGAAATAATAATTCAGTTTTGTCATGGCCAAATTCAAATAAGGAGATGAAGAAGAGGTTCGTTAAAACCGAAAACCTTTTTTCTCTTCGATAATTTTTAAGGTCCTTTTTTTTAATTTCTTTTTTTTTTCTTCTGTGTCAGGACGTTCAGAGGTCGGTGGCAAATACTTGGACCTCCTCCCACCTTTGGGAAGCGGAACATTACTGGACCCAGCGAAGGGGTTGGCTCCGATTGGCTGGTGACTGTTTGGGACCTGTATGGAGAAGGCGGAGTTACAACCAACAGATTCCAATATAACGGAGACATCTGAAGCAGAGAACACAAACACTGCCACGCGTCTTTGACACCATTACAACCTGGTTGAGATGTGCCTCTGTTTTCTTTTCTAAGTTGATCTTTTTCTCAAGTATAAACTGACGATAACAAATGAGAAACTTTGTTAGCGAACGAATGCAAGCCCCTAGAATTTGTGCAAGTGATTAGCGCCATGGGTACATATTATTTGTAACCTTTAATGCAATAATTATTTTACGTTATAAAAAAAGTTAATCCTTGACTTTTTTTGTTGCTGTTTGGAAAACGCTGTCTATTTTCAGATTGGCCCTGTTGACAGTTTGAAAGCCGGACCAAGATTGGAGACAAGTAAGTGAACCACGGCAACGGGGACAAATCCTACCACTGGATGGAGACAAAATGTGATGCCACAGGGATTGGAGTCAATTGCACCTTTCTTTCAAGCCTGTGCATCTGTTCCGCGCATGTAAGGTGTTACAGTAATAAATAAAATAAAACCACTGGACAATGCACAAGTTTAGACAAACATACATAATATACACCTCTCCATGTTATACAGAACCCCTCTCCAATATTACACCAGTATTCCTAAATGGGTTACCATCTTAGAACTGCATGCCTATGGAATTGTCTTCCGTTTTCTTGCTTTCCAGTTGACTACAATATGGTTGTCTTCAAGTCTAACATGAACAAGTTTTTGATGAGCCGTTCCATATAAGTTAACAAATTTACCAAATTTTCATTACTAACGATTACTATATTGTCCAATTTCTACTGAACACTCTTTAACCCTTATCCTCAAGTGGCCTCTTGGTCTTGATAAGTGGCGATGCCTATGTAAAAAAAACAAAAAAAAAAACATTTGGTACTAACCAGGTTTAGCATTGCTTAAGTTCAGTGATATAATGAGAACCGGTGTGTTAACATGTTTATGCCGTATTGGGGGACAGAAGAAAAAGAAAGGGATGGTTTTCGTTGTTGCTTTTAGAATAAGAAAATTTGATCTGTTCATCAAATTCGCTCTTTTGGTAAGCAATAAATGGAAGAAAACTAAATATAAAAGGCAAGGTAACTACAAAAAAAGGAGCAAATAAAAACTAAACCCAGAAGTAAATTAAAGTTCAAATTTATTAAAGATAAATAAAATGCCTGTTGCTTTTGCTTCCCAAAGCAAGACTGAAAATTAATTGCATTAATAATATGAAAAATATAATAAACGTACATAGAAAAGAGTATAAACAATGGTTTTAAAAAGAATATTCGCCTCAAGTAATACTATGGAAAAAAAAAAAAAAAACGGGAATTCATCTGGTTTTCCTTTAAAAAAATAACAATAAAAAAATAACAATAAAACAATACTTGTAAAGGGCTGCATGGAAAACTTACGATAAAAATTCAATATACAAAGTAGACCTTCATAAAAATTTCTTTAGGAGTCCTTTTTCAATCCTTTTCTGATATTTTTTTCTTTCGAAGAAGTCATTTCTAGAATCAGTATCCTTTTTTAACAGGTTTTTTTTTTTTTTTTTTGCTTTTCTTTTGAAAAGAGACTTCTTTCTTCTTCAATGGAAGTGTTTCCATTTAATTGCCGATGTCTTCTTGAAGTTTGTCGGCGAAATGTTTTAATTATCTCAGGTTAACTCAAATGTAATAAGCTCTCTTACCATAATATTCTTCACAATTAAAATGTCCTTTTCTTTTCCTTGTACACATTTTTGTGAATTATTCCATGGATTTCTGCCTTTGGATTATTATGGACCATCTTCTTCCTATTATGGGATTTCCTTGGATTTTACTTGTGCAAATGGAAATTCTTTTAACTTTCTTGAAGTTATACATTTGAATTTTACCATCACTGGATTATTTATCTTCCACCAGACTATCCATTAATGTGTAATCACCTTTTTCTTCACCATATTCCTTCTGCTTCACTTTTTTTGTTTTCAAGTAAGATCTTTGACTTTTTTTTTTTTTTTTTTTTTACATAGGCATCACCACATTATCAAGGCCCAGAGGCCACTCAAGGATAAGGGTTAAAGAGTGTACAGTAGAAATTGGACAATATAGTAATCATTAGTAATGAAAATTTGGTAAATTTGATAACGTATGGAACGGCTCATCAAGAACTTATTTACTTTAGACTTGAACACAACCATATTGTAGTCAGCCGGAAAGCAGGAAAACGGAAGACAATTCCACAGGCGTGCAGTTCTAAGAAAGAAGCTTTGTTCATGGAATCTACGTTTAGGTTTAGGCACAGATAAAGAGTGGGGGGAATTATTGATAGTGTTTACAGCTAGACGAGTGTTTCTTGTGAAAGTTTGGCGAGGGGGGACCATAGATTGAAGCTCAGTCGAACACTTTCCATGAAAATAATGATACATCAGAGACAAACTCGCAACATCTCTTCTGTGAGATAGAGGTTGCAAGTTGTTACTTGTTGTTTCATCAAATACTTTTGCATGCAAAATCCGATCCCGCATTTTGCTAATTCTTACCCTCTGATGAGAAGGAAAGTATTTCTTCAAAACTCCACGGAATAAGGACTATCCACTTATCAAGTGTTTCCTTTTCAGATTAAATATGTTTTTAACTCATTTCAAAGTGTTTTCTTAACATGTTTTATTAACTGTTTGCTTGTATTATAAGCTCTATTTCCTATTTGGTTTTATCGAGCTTTTACATCTGGCTGATGTTATAAAATAACACGAGCGTATGGAAGCAAGGAGAACAAACGAAGTAATTTGGTTTCAACTTTTATTGAGGGTCAAAGTGAATAAGCATATATATCCTCAATCAAAGCCGGAACGGTCAGCTGGGCGTCAGGAAGGCCGGAATAAGGATTAGAGAGGTAGGGATCCTGGCCTGATCAGGTTCGGGCAGGTACAGGGGCCTAGATGCTGGAACGGTCTAGGGATGACGTCCGGGACTGGAACAAGCGGTGATATGGTGACTAGGCGCTTTGAATCAAACTGCTGTCGCTGAGCTGCCGCTGCTACTGCTGGATGGAGCTGAAGGAGACGGCTATTGCTGCTGTCGCTGCTGCTGCTAGAAAGTTGAGGGGAACGGCTGTTGCTGCTGCTGCTAGAGGTTGAGGGGACGGCTGTTGCTGCTGCTGCTGTTGGAAGGTTGAGGGGAACGGCTGTTGCTGCTGCTGTTGGAAGGTTGAGGGGAACGGCTGTCGCTGAGCTGCTGCTAGATGGAGTTGAATGGAACGGCTACTGCTGCTGCCGTTGCTGCTGCTAGAAAGTTGAGGGGAACGGCTGTTGCTGCTGCTGCTGTTGGAAGGTTGAGGGGAACGGCTGTTGCTGCTGCTGCTGTTGGAAGGTTGAGGGGAACGGCTGTCGCTGAGCTGCTGCAAAGAGTTGAGGGGAACAGCTGGGTCCGCTTCTACTGGTAGCGAGGCGACCTGCTCTGGCTGGCGATCTGCTGGAAGACTGGCTTTTTCTCTGACGGCCGGCTTATTTATACGGCACGTGCGGACGTAGTAAAAGGCACATCGGCTCCGGCGTAAAAATGGCCGTCGTATTTTTTATTTGTGTTTGTTTCTCGTGCTTTAATGGATTGTAGAGAATTATCTGTTTGGTGTGTGTATGCATGTGTTATATCGATTTAAAGCTGAGAAAGTTGTGAATGTAACCTAGTCGGTGTCGTATTGTTGGGGTGTTTTGTGGAATCATTATTTGCGTTTTTATGCTATCTGAGTTGCGTTTACGGTAGTGTCTGTGATTTTTTATTTAGGTTTTTTCTTTTGCTGTGCAACTTTCTCTGAAGGTTTTCTATGTTGAAGTAAGGTGCGAGTTATTTTAATGATGTGTGTGTTTAAAGAGATGGGATTTGAAATTGTCCTGTGTATTTATTGTGTTTGACTACGTTGTAACGGCGAACAGATTTGTCTTAGGGTCGCCATTGTTGCTGCCGTCATTGCCTTGCTGATTTCCGGTTTATTCATGGAAATGTGGAGAGATATGCGAATATAACAATGCTCCCCCAGATCTCGATCATATTTACATGATAAAGTCTCTGAAGCGTGTAGGGAGTTGTCCTCTTGTTGTTCTGGCTGGTAATCTCCTGGGTTGGCCGGCTTGTGAGGATGGCGTCCGCTTCTCGTCCGGATTGCATGTGGGGCCGTTCGTGGAATGCTGTTCGTCGGTGATGCTGGGTGGGGGTTGGAGGTTTGTGATAGACAGGTGCGGCGGGCGTGGTGCTATTCGTCAGATGTGCGCCCGGTGTACCCAGGTTGTGATGCCACTCTCATCTTGTACTTGGTACATCAAGCTGTTGGTTTTGGTGATAGTGAAGCTTCCTATCCATTGCATGTGTGTTGATTTGGCCGTGGCTGATTGAGGACGGTGAAGTAGGACCTTGTCTCCTACTTGTAGCGGGTTCTTGTGGGAGAAGTGCTTTTCGCGGTTCTCCATTTTATGATCTGCTTCATCATTGGCCAGGGCGACACGGTGATGAACCTGTCTTAGCAGGGCGTTGATTTGCATGCCATATGCACCTGGGTCATCGCTCCTGGCTTCCCTTCTGTGGGGTGTTGGCAAGCCGATGCTAGGGTGGCGGCCCGTGACTGTGAAATGCGGGGAGACACCGGTGGCGTTGTTGATTGTGGCGTTCATGGAAGACACAACAGATTCGAGAACATCTGTCCACTCGCAATTCCTGTCTTCACACAGCATGTAGATGGCGTTCTTCATTGTTCGATGTTGTCTCTCTATGTTCCCTGAGCTTTGTGGGCGCCACGGGCAATGCAGTTCCTGTGTGATGGCCATTTGTTCGCAGAACTGTCGATAGACTTCCCCTGTGAAGTGTGTACCTCGGTCGGAGGACACTATGCGTGGGATTTCTCTGTGTCGGAGGAAGAACTGGTATAAACCACGGGCGGCGTCGATGGCACGGTCTCTTGCACATGGTATAGCTGTGAGATGCCGGCTGAAGCTGTCCAGTATCGTAAGTATATATCTTTTCCCCTTTGAGTTGGACATTGTGACAAAGTCAACAAAGACGAGTTCAAATGGTCTCTTACCCCGCTTGCAGTGGCCCATGGGCCAGCGGGTGCGTCTGCCATAATTTCCCTTGCATTTTGCACATGTGATGCAGGAATCAGCATAAGCCTTGATGTCGTTGTTCTTGGACTCCCACCAGTAACCGGAGAGGAGTTCCTGCATCCGTGTTATGCCTGAGTGGTTGTTGGCGTCGTGTGCTTGATGCAGGTATTTGGGTCTGAGCTTGTATGGTACGACCAGCCTAGGGGTATGTTTGTGGTCTCTTATCATTAGGACCGTGGTTCCTGGTTCTAAGAAGAATTGATGTAGCTTTCTCTTGAATAACTTAGCTCGGTGGTCATCGGGGTCAATTTGTGGGCCGTCCGGGTATGATGTTTGGAGTGCGTGTATGATTCCGGCCAGGGTATCATCCTTCTGTTGTTCGGTTGAAATATCCAGGTGTTCACAGATTTGTTCAGCAGGAATGGAGGAGTTGGTGTGGTATGCGAAAAACGCGTCGCTGATGCGTCTTTGCGTGTGGGCGTTCCGTGGTGTGTGCGTCTTGGGAATAAGTTTCAGACTGTCGATGTCATTGATGCACCATGATGGGACGTAGATGCGTAAGCTTGAGCCATCCAGTGTGAATGTCCTTCCTGCTGGATTGGGGTCGCTGGGAGTCTTGATCTTCTTCTGTCCACAGCCTCTGCTGAGCATATCAGCCCAAACGTTAGATTCGCCCTCCACGTATTCTAATACGAATTTGTAGCACGATATCTCATCCTGCCATCTTCGTATTTTTGCATTGTTGAATTCCCGTTGGTCAAGATATGTCAGAGATTTGTGGTCAGTGAACACCACGAAGGGACGGTTACGTAGAAAGTAGTCAAATTTCAGTATCGCCCACTTCACTGCATATGCCTCGCGTTCCGTTGTAGACCAGTTTTGCTCTGTTGTATTGAAGGAGTGGGACGCGACTCCGACAATGTTCTTCTTCCCGTTGCTGGACTCTTGCATCAGGATTGCTCCGCATGCGACATCACTGGCATCAGTAGTGAGCGTGAAGGGCATGGAGAAGTCTGGAAACGAGATAACCGGCGGGGAGGATAATCGGTCCTTGATCTTCCTGAATGCTCTGTCTGCATTCTCGGTCCAGTGGAATGGCTTGTTGACCTTGTTGAGTTCGTGTATAGGGGCCATGAGTTTTGAGAACATGCTTGATCTGATCTGTTCATGAAGGCGCGTCTCAAGGAATTGTCTGATCCAGACCAAGCGGCCGATGAGACTTTGGAGTTCCTTTCTTGAGGTTGGGGGTTTCATTTCTCCTATGGCACGAACATATTCGGGGTCGGCCTTGAACCCTTCGCTGTTTATTATGCGGCCGAGAAATTTGGCCTCAGGTGCGAGGAAGGAGCATTTGTCTGGGTTCAGCTTAAGTCCAAACTTTTGGAGGGCCATGAACAGTTGTTCTAGCGCGATGATGTACTCCTTGAATGTCTTAGCATGCACCAGGTTGTCGTCGATGTAAGATGATATGTTGCTGCGAGATGTGACCGTGGCTAAGGCCTCTGCTACGCAACGGGAAAAGATTTGTCCGGCCGAAGTGAGACCAAAGGCCAGGCGTGTGTACTGGTAGCATTTGTCCTTCCATGTGAAGGCTGTTTTGTGCCGGTCCTGCTCATCTATTTCAATCTGCCAATATCCACTACGCAGATCCAGGGATGCAAAATACCTGTTGCCCTTGCCGATTTTGTTGAGCAGGTGATCCATCCTGGGTATTGGGTAGGGGTCCAGATCGACTAGCACTTTGTTTAGTGTTCTTTTAAAGTTTGCAACGACGCGAATTGACCCATTTTTCTTACGTACGGCGAATACTGGACTGTTGAAACCTTTGGGGTCGCTGCAGGCTTCAATGATGCCTTTGCTTGCCATGCGGCCAATCTCGGCATTGACCTCCTCTTCCAGGGCTTGAGCAATCGGATGTTGTTTTTGGCTGCGTGATTGGCCGTTGGTTGGTATCCGAATGGGACGGATGAATGTGCCCTTGTCGCCATTCTCAGTACCGATGATGTCGGCATAGCGGATTAGTAGGTTGGTGGTGGCCTCAAGTTCATCACGGTTGGGATGGTTTGGTAGTGTGAGTCCTGTGTTGTGTTTTAGCCATGTAAGCTTTTCATCCAAGGTGTGGAGTTCGGGATGGGGTCCGATAGCTAGGTAGTCCTGGATGACCTTGGTCTGGGAGTCGTCTGTGGGACTGTTTGGTGACGACGTTTGCCGTACGATGTTAGCTGTGTGTGTGGAGCCTCCTTGGGCAAGTGTGCGTTTGAACTCCACTTTCGCTTTTTTGTTGTCGACCGTGTACGAGATGAGGGTATCATGGCATAGGATGTTTTGGCCGATCAGGATTGGTGTAGATTGTGCCGTTATTAGGGCGTTTATGCCACAGAATGCGGGTGTGTTCTGGTTGCCGATTACAATGTCGCATGTTAGTTGGCCAAGCGCGGTAATGCTGCCATTGATGCCCCTCACTTTGACGTCCGAGCGTTTTATGTGCTTCTTGGCTTCGTCTGGTAGTTGTGATGCTGGTATGATGCAGGTCGAGCATCCTGAGTCGAGCATCGCGATGTCTGAGAACTTTGTGTCGCCAATGCAAAAGGTGGAGTAGACAAGTGGTGAATAGTTAGATTGCTCTTGAAAGTTGAAGACGTGATGGCTGATATTGGAGCGGGTCGGGCGGGGCATCACATCTCGTCCTGACCGAAGTGAAAATCCTGGTCCTCTGTCTCCGGCATGTTGTTGCCTGTTGTTGCGACAAGGGCTTGTGTTTGGGTGCGGGGTGGGTGACGGTATCTGCAATTTTGCCTAAAGCAGGATAGGCCTCTGAGGTATCTCTGGCATACAGGGAAACTTACTGTTTGCCTGCGAGCTTCTTGCTGCTGATGTTGACGTTGATCAGTTTTCTTGTGTGTGTCTGTCAAGTTCGAGCGCTTGCGTCCACTAGAGTGGGTGTGCATGTTTGTTATATGGTAAGGTTTTCTTTGTCTCAAGTGGTGCTCTTGAGAGAGGAGTGCTGAGTCTTGGGAATTGGTGACATCGGATTTTATGCCGCGATCCAGGTATCTCTGTGCTTCAGCCGCTATACCAGTTGCCGTATAGTGGTTGTCCATTGTTCTGACGAGGTGCGGGTAGATATTTGTGTTCCATGCTTTCACCTTTTCACTCATAAGCATTGCGCCTATTATTGCTATGAGTCCGTCAACGGATAGTTCATTGTTTCTGTCCTTTCTGTGTTTTGCCTTGATGTGGACGGCCGCTTCCCTGAGTGTGGTTTCGAGTCGACCGGCAAAATCGGTTAGTTTTTCGCCGTCATGTCGTTCTAAGTCCCAGGCCTTGCTTAGATGTTGGAAGGTGGTCATTTGGCTGCCGTGTGTTGTCAGTAGATACTCCTTCAGGTTGTTGAAGGTGGATGTATCTTGTGCAGAATCCAGCATTTGCTGAAATATACCCTGGTCCAGCATGTCTTTCGCGGCCTTGACAAATTCGCCCTCCAGGCTTGGGTATGTTGCTCCCTCCGGTAAGACGTGTATTGCGTATATTTTGGTGAGCGCTGATAAGAACTGGTTTACGTCCTGTCCAGGGCGGAAGGGCTTCTGTTGTCTCATGGCGTCCCGAATTGTTTGCTGGCGCATTAGCATACTGTAGTCGCTGCTTGTGTGGGGGTTGGTGGCTGTTGTTATTGCTGTTGATCTCAGGGCGGTTGTCATGGCATCTATGTCATTTCGGATCTCCTGAAGTGCCTCTTCCGATGGTTGTGTTGAGCTTGTCCTCAAGTTGAACAGCAGATGCTTCTGTTCTTTGATCAGTGTGAATAGTTCTGACCGCGTGAAACCCTCGTAGCTGTCTGTACTCATCCCACTTCTGACACCAGTTGTTATAAAATAACACGAGCGTATGGAAGCAAGGAGAACAAACGAAGTAATTTGGTTTCAACTTTTATTGAGGGTCAAAGTGAATAAGCATATATATCCTCAATCAAAGCCGGAACGGTCAGCTGGGCGTCAGGAAGGCCGGAATAAGGATTAGAGAGGTAGGGATCCTGGCCTGATCAGGTTCGGGCAGGTACAGGGGCCTAGATGCTGGAACGGTCTAGGGATGACGTCCGGGACTGGAACAAGCGGTGATATGGTGACTAGGCGCTTTGAATCAAACTGCTGTCGCTGAGCTGCCGCTGCTACTGCTGGATGGAGCTGAAGGAGACGGCTATTGCTGCTGTCGCTGCTGCTGCTAGAAAGTTGAGGGGAACGGCTGTTGCTGCTGCTGCTAGAGGTTGAGGGGACGGCTGTTGCTGCTGCTGCTGTTGGAAGGTTGAGGGGAACGGCTGTTGCTGCTGCTGTTGGAAGGTTGAGGGGAACGGCTGTCGCTGAGCTGCTGCTAGATGGAGTTGAATGGAACGGCTACTGCTGCTGCCGTTGCTGCTGCTAGAAAGTTGAGGGGAACGGCTGTTGCTGCTGCTGCTGTTGGAAGGTTGAGGGGAACGGCTGTTGCTGCTGCTGCTGTTGGAAGGTTGAGGGGAACGGCTGTCGCTGAGCTGCTGCAAAGAGTTGAGGGGAACAGCTGGGTCCGCTTCTACTGGTAGCAAGGCGACCTGCTCTGGCTGGCGATCTGCTGGAAGACTGGCTTTTTCTCTGACGGCCGGCTTATTTATACGGCACGTGCGGACGTAGTAAAAGGCACATCGGCTCCGGCGTAAAAATGGCCGTCGTATTTTTTATTTGTGTTTGTTTCTCGTGCTTTAATGGATTGTAGAGAATTATCTGTTTGGTGTGTGTATGCATGTGTTATATCGATTTAAAGCTGAGAAAGTTGTGAATGTAACCTAGTCGGTGTCGTATTGTTGGGGTGTTTTGTGGAATCATTATTTGCGTTTTTATGCTATCTGAGTTGCGTTTACGGTAGTGTCTGTGATTTTTTATTTAGGTTTTTTCTTTTGCTGTGCAACTTTCTCTGGAGGTTTTCTATGTTGAAGTAAGGTGCGAGTTATTTTAATGATGTGTGTGTTTAAAGAGATGGGATTTGAAATTGTCCTGTGTATTTATTGTGTTTGACTACGTTGTAACGGCGAACAGATTTGTCTTAGGGTCGCCATTGTTGCTGCCGTCATTGCCTTGCTGATTTCCGGTTTATTCATGGAAATGTGGAGAGATATGCGAATATAACACTGAGATAATTTTATAAATATTAATTATTTAATATTTATAATATACTTTAATTTTACCATCTTCGATCATTTTGGTAAATTTAATTGCAATTTTTATTTTATATAGATATATACACTTGATTATTATATGCACACACACACTATATATATATATATATACCATTATTCATTAGACATCAATTAAGCAATATTTTTTTTTTTTACAAACGGGTCACCACTTATCAAGGCCCGGAAGCCACTCGAGGATAAGGGTTATTGAGCGTTATTGCGATAATTTCTTAGTAATCATTAGAAGTAGAAATTTGGTAAATTGAATTATTTAATGGGACGGTTCGTCAGGAATTTGTTTATGTTGGACTTGAAAACAACCAAATTGTAGTCAGCTGAACATAGACTAACGGAAGAGAGTTCCACAAGCATGCAGTTTTGAGAAAGAAGCTTTGTTCATGGAATCTACATTTCAGTTTGGACACAGATAAAGAGTGGGGAAAATTATTGACAGTGGTTTCAGCTAAACAGGTGTTTTTTGTGAAAGATTGGCGAGGTGGGACCATAGATTGGAGCTCAGACAAGCACATGGAAATAGCAATAAAGCAGAGACAGGCTCACAACGTCTCTTCTGGTTACAGGGAAGAGAAAAGGGTATCCCTCACTAAGCTATGAAGTCTATTTTGAACTCTGTCAAGACAGGATAAACTGCTTCTAGCAGTTCCTGCGCAGATATGGCAGCAGTACTCCATCATTGAACATATTTGGCTTTTATATAGCTAGAGAATTGCATCAGGAATGAGATATCTACTGGAGCGGTAGAAGGATCCCACCATTTTTCCAGCGACTTTGGTAACAGATTTGATGTACATGTTCCATTTCAGATCAGGAGTAAAGGTCAAGCCCAGAAGCTTGTCGAAACATGGAGCCTCCCAAAGATGAGAACCATCCATTTCAATTGATGCCAGATGGGGATCAGAGCGTTGATGATGTAAAGATAGAAGCTTGGTTTTAGATGCATTAAAAGTAACCAGCCACTTCTTTCCCCATTGTACTACATGCTCAAGATCAAAGGAGAGAGAATCAGAGACAACTTGATCATTTATTGCCTTTGATGTGTTGCCATATATGGTAGTGTCATCAGCATAAATTTTTTTTTTTTTTACACAGTGATCACCACTTATCAAGGCCCGGAAGCCACTCAGGGATAAGGGTTATTGCAAGTACATTAGGTTAATGTGGAGATTTGATGAAGTGTTTACTTAAGGGGGCGGTTCATTAGGAATTTGTTAACGTTGGACTTGAAGACATCCAAGTTGTAGTCCAGTGGGAAGCAGGCAGACGGAACAGAGTTCCACAGGCATGCAGTTCTAAGAAAGAAGCTTTGTTCATGGAATCCACGTTTTGATTTAGGCACAGATATAGAGTGGGGGAAATGTCTACAAATGATCTAAGTATGTGTTTTGAGAGATCATTGGTGTAGATTAAGAAGAGAGTTCTGCTGAGAATGGACCCCTGAGGAACTCCAGCATTAATACTGAGAGCTTCCGATTTCTGCCCATCAACCACTACTCTTATGAACCTATCAGAGAGAAATGATTTAATAATTGAGAAGAGATTTCCAGCTATATCATAGCTTGAAATCTTGTGAAGTAGGCCTTTATGCCATACTCTATCAAGGGCCTTTGATATGTCAAGAGCAATTGCCCTAGAAAGGAAGCCTTTGTCGAGAGATTCGCTAATCCTATGAGATATAACCATTAACACATCTGCTGTAGGTCTAGCAGAACGGAAACCATATTGCATGTTCGTTTTTCAAGGACCCCTGTAGTTTAAACGTCGAAATGGGATATACAAGTGTTTCAAAATTGTTCTGTTCAGGGAATTAATTTTAAAACACATACACACTTTTATTTATATGCAAATATTCTTTTTTGCTTTTTTTTTTCTATTTTAAAAAAAAAATACAACTTTGTTATATATTGGTCATTCACTAGCAAAAAATCTAGCTAATTTGCATATTCTTTTAAACATTCATTTTAATTAATTCCCTATTAGTTTTTTCGATTTTCTTATGGGATTTTTTTTTTTCATTTTTAGTTAACTATTACGTGCAATTATATTCATGCAGATATTCTACATGATTTATACTTGCATAATATTTGCGTAAAAAGTTTATAGTAAATACAAAACTCTTTCCATATATATTTATGTATATATGTGTATGTTATTGTTTAAAAAATTTTGCCTACCAAATTCTGCCTAGAGTTTTTGATCTACAAACATGAAACTTTATATATAAGGTATTTGAATCCATGCAAAACTTTGTATTTGGGTTTTAACCTGATAAAATCGGTACAAAAGGGTGAAAAAATTTTTAAAATGAAATTTGCCAGGTGATGGTCGAACGACAGCATTACAAATATGCATGTATAACGGAGTAGCTTTTGGTTCATGTTTTAATTTTTTTAGCCTTGCAGCAAACATTTCTCCATAACTCAGTTATTAACAGCAAAGGCAAAAATGAATTGTAAGCTAAACGTTTTAGTGGCACATGAGTAATTTTTTTTTTTTTTTAAACTTTTTAAATCATTAGGTCATTGGGTCCATAGTGTGTGTGTGTGTGTGTGTGTGTGTGTGTGTGTGTGTGTGTGTGTGTGTGTGTGTGTGTGTGTGTGTGTATTTGCTCTTATTATAAGCTCTATCTCCTATTTGTTTTATTGAGCTTTTACATCTGGTTGAGATTACTTTATAAATATTAATTCTTTAATATTTATAATATACTTTAGTTTTACCATCTTGGATCATTTTGGTAAATTTAATTGTAATTTTTATTTTATATATATATATATATATATATATATATATATATATGTATATTATATATATGTATATTATATTATGTATATATATATATTATATTATATTATGTATATATATATATATTATATTATGTATATATATATATATATATTATATTATATTATGTATATATATATATATATTACATTATGTATATATATATATATTATATTATATTATCTATCTATCTATCTATCTATCTATCTATCTATATCTATCTATCTATCTATCTATATCTATCTATCTATCTTCTATATATCTATAAAAACAGAGATGTGTGTGCCACAGACGATTTCTGATTGGTTGATCCAATAATCACATCTCCTAAAAAACAATGGTTTCTACGCTCTTACCTTTACCATAAAATATTATGGCTTTATTTATTGTCCATCTTGGAAGGGTTTAATTTTTTTCTAACTTGTTATTTACAAATTAAAAAAATACGAATCTTACACAATCTTACAATCCAACCTACGACATCCACGGCCGCCATTCTGGTGCTACCGCAGACATGTACACAACACGAAAACGATGTTTTGAAAATCTAGCAAAAATGAATTTTCCTGAAATTTTTCAATATTTAAAAATAAATTATGCCGGCTGATAAAATTTTAAAACTTTTTGTAAAGCTAGAAAGATAAAATTTAAAAATACTTATTTTTATGTAAAACGCGCGTTCCCTCGTGGTCTTTTCATTTCGGGTTTGTATTACTGTACACATAGATTCGAAAAAGTTGTCAAAAACAAATATATAACAAATAAATGTTATCAAAGGCAAGATAAGTTACTTTTCTACCAAACTGGATATATTTTTCGTGTTTTTATTCAATGTAACACATTTATTCAGCTCGAAAAACGGGTTTGTATTACTGTACACATAGATTCGAAGAAGTTGATAAGATACGAAACAATACAGGACGAAAACACGCGCACACACGCACACACACTCACGTCCACTACCGTCCTTGGCTACGTCACGTTGTTATGGCAACACGATAAATACACAGTAAATTTGATTTTCTTCATTTCTACGCAAATATTACGCAAATATAAATCATATAGAATATCTGTATGAATATAATTACACGTAATAGTTAAATAAAGATGATCATCGTATAAGAGAACCGAAAAAAAAAAACTAATAGGGAATTTGTATAAAGTTGTATTTTCTTTTTAAATAAATAGAAAAAAGGGGTGTTGATAAGACTATCGATACTTATACAGTTTAGTGACGACATTAAAAAAATGAAAATATTGAAAAAAATTTTTATTGTACGTAACTGTTATAGACTGAAGTTCTCCGAAAAAAAAATTTCACTTCATTTGATCAAGTATTTTTGTTCTTACAGCGAAAAACAATTATTTATCACGACGACTTCAACGTGGCCATTTTGGAAATGTACCTAGCAGAATACCTCCATTTTAGGCCAAATTTCGCAATCTAGCCTTTTTTTCTCGCCGTATTGAGATGCGCACAACACATCTGCAATTTTTATACGTTTTTTTTCTTTTTTTTTTTAAATCTGCAATTTTTTTGCGTTTTTTTTTAAAATAAGAATACTATTGAATATGCAAAGAAATTGAAGAATGCAAAGAATTGAAGAATTTTTATACGAGATTATTTTCGAAACATGCTCAGTTGGACACGCATGGATAACTTCGAAACTTCGTTTATTTACTTCTGTTACAACTTAAAAAAAAAAAAAAAAACACCCCAAAAATGGCATCTGTCTTCGCAAAAAAAAAAAAAAAAAAATCTCATTCTGGTGGGGGAAAAAAGGGCTATATTGGCCTAAAATGAAGGTATTCTGCTATGTACGGCAGTTACCTGCCCTTGGGGAATTCCTGGGTCTGCAATAACATTTCCAAAATCGCCACGTTGACGTAGCCGTGATAAATCATTGTTTTTCGCTGTAAAAAAAAACTACTTGATCAAATGATCAAAATTGACCAAGTCCTTTCTACTTATCCTTCAGCTAACATTCACGTATGTGGAGACTTCAATGTTCACAACGTTGAATGGTTGACCCACTCAAACAAGACCGATGATGAGGGGAGGTTCTGTCATGATTTCTCCATTGCCTATGACCTCACTCAGATTGTTCAGGAACCTACCCGTGTGCCCGATAATGATGGCCAGTATGCGAGCCTACTAGACCTTTTTCTCACAACTTGCCCTGAACTATGTTCAGTTTCTGTTCTGTCGCCTCTTGGATCTTCCGACCACTCTGTTGTATCAATTAAGATAAAAATGAAATGTAATAAGTCCCCAGATGTACCTCTTCATCGTACAGTATATCGATACACTAAGGCTGACTGGGATAGCTTCCGTACATTTATATCTGATCTACCTCTGCATTCCATGTTTAAAAAGGATGTGTCCTCTATAGTATTAGACCTAACTGAATGGTTAATTGTAGGTATTGACCATTTCATACCCTCTAAAAAGTTTCAGAAAAAACCTAACAGCCAGCCATGGTTCTCTCCAGAATGTGCTGCTGCCATTGCGCACAGAAATCACTTTTTCCACTGCTTCAAACGTAATAGATGTATGGAAACTAAAGCCGTTTTCAGGACTGCCAGCAACCATTGTAAGAAAGTAATAAGGAACGCAAGAGAGTTGTATGCTCAATCTGTTAAGTCCAAAGTAGCTGAGCAGCGGCTTGGTTCCCACCAGTTTTGGCAAATAGCAAACAGAATCCTGAACAGAAGCGTGTGCTCCATCCCAACTATTATCAATGGACCTGAGGTAATCTCATCAGCATCAGACAAAGCCAAACTCTTTGTCAAGAACTTTGCAGCAAATTCTACCCTTTGCGACCAAGACCGCCAACCCCCAATATTTCCTCCTGTATCAGAAAACACGCTATGTGATATACGTATATCTGTACGTGATGTTGCGAAGCTAATCAAAAACCTTGATTCGAGTAAAGCAACTGGCCCTGATGGTATTCCAATTATAGTACTCAAAAAACTTCAACCTGAATTAGCGCCCATACTTACAAAACTGTTTAAACGTTGTCTTAAGGAGAATAGTTTCCCATCTCTCTGGAAAACCTCATCAGTATGCCCTGTATTTAAGAATTCAGGTGATCGCTCATCCCCCTCTCAGTACAGGCCAATAAGTCTCCTGTGCGTCATGAGTAAGTTGCTAGAATCTGTGTTAAATACAGAAGTAATCAAACATCTCAACAAAAATAACCTTCTTAGTGACACTCAATATGGTTTCCGTTCTGCTAGATCTACAGCAGATGTCATTACAGTTATATCGCATAGGATTAGCAAATCTCTCGACGGTGGCAATCTTTCTAGAGCAATTGCTCTTGACATATCTAAAGCCTTTGATAGGGTATGGCATAAAGGTTTACTTCATAAGATCGCTAGCTATGGTATAGCTGGAAAAGTCTTCTCAATTATTAAATCATTTCTTTCTGATAGGTTCATAAGAGTAGTAGTTGAGGGGCAAAAATCAGAAGCTCACAGTATTAATGCCGGTGTCCCTCAGGGATCCATCCTGGGCCCAACTCTTTTCCTGATCTACATTAATGATCTTCCAAATCATATCCTTACATCATTTGTAGACATTTATGCTGACGACACTACCATTTATGGTACCACATCTAAGACAGTAAACGACCAAGTTCTCTCCAATTCTCTCTCCTCTGATCTTGAGCACGTAGTACAATGGGGAAAGGAGTGGCTGGTTACTTTTAATGCATCTAAAACCAAGCTTCTCTCTTTACATCATCAACATTCTAATCCACACTTGTCATCAATTGAAATGAATGGCTCTCGTCTTCAGGAGGCCTCAAGTTTTGACAAGCTTCTGGGCTTGACCATTACTCCTGATCTTAAATGGAACACGTATATCAAATCTGTTGCCAAGGCCGCTGGAAAAATGGTGGGATCTTTCTATCGATCCAGTAGATATCTCACTGCTGATGCTATTCTCTACCTATATAAGAGCCAGGTACGTCCAAGGATGGAATACTGTTGCCACATCTGGGCAGGAGCTGCTAGAAAGGACTTGTCCTGCCTTGATAGAGTTCAAAATAGACTTCGTAGCCTCGTAGGAGATGTCCTTTTCTCCTCCTTGCAACCTCTATCTCACAGAAGAGATGTTGCGAGTTTGTCTCTGATGTATCGTTATTTTCATGGAAAGTGTTCAACTGAGCTTCAATCTTTGGTCCCCCCTCGCCAAACTTTCACAAGAAACACTCGTCTAGCTGTAAACACTATCAATAATTTCCCCCACTCTTTATCTGTGGCTAAACCTAAACGTAGATTCCATGAACAAAGCTTCTTTCTTAGAACTGCACGCCTGTGGAATTGTCTTCCGTTTTCCTGCTTTCCGGCTGACTACAATATGGTTGTGTTCAAGTCTAAAGTAAATAAGTTCTTGATGAGCCGTTCCATATAAGTTATTAAATTTACCAAATTTTCATTACTAATGATTACTATATTGACCAATTTCTACTGTACACTCTTTAACCCTTATCCTTGAGTGGCCTCTGGGCCTTGATAATGTGGTGATGCCTTTGTAAAAAAAAAAAAAAAAAAAAAAAAAAAAAATGAAGTGAAATTTTTTTTCGGAGAACTTCAGTCTATAACAGTTACGTACAATAAAATTTTTTTTTCAATATTTCCATTTCTTAATGTCGTCACTAAACTGTATAAGTACCAGACTATCATTACACACAAAAATATATAGATTTATTTTTGAGTAAAGTTCCCCGGGTTTTCCTTTCACTTCAGTAAATAATGGTCTTTTGTTATATATATATATGATGTTTATGTTTATATATATGTATAAGTGATAGTGTCTGTGTGTGTCTGTGTGTGTCTGTGCGTCTGTGTGCATTTCTCTACGCTAAAACTCTGTCAATTTTAAGCCTACAGATTCGAAATTTGATATACAGGGTACTGAGATTTGGGAAAATCAATGTGATAGGTTTTCGACAGAAATTTGGCGATTAAGTGCTCAATATTCAACAATTAGACCTTTGAGAACTCTACCAAACTTCTCCTACAATTTAAGGTCTGAACACGTGATATTTTATATATAGATTCCTTGGACATGGATCTAACTTATTAACTTTACTTGATCCCTGAACAATAAATGTTAAGAGGTCATAATAGGGGTCAAAGTTTTAAAAAATTGACCGTTTTTTTTCCTCAGCATACACTTCAAAACACCTGGGCAACGCCGGGCACCGATTGCTAGTGTATATATATATATATATATTATATTATATTATGTATATATATATATTATATTATGTATATATATATATATATATATATATATTATATTATGTATGTATATATATATATATATATATTATATTATGTATGTATATATATATATATATATATATTATATTATATTATGTATATATATATATATTATATTATGTATGTATATATATATATATATATTATATTATATTATGTATATATATATATATTATATTATGTATGTATATATATATATATATATATTATATTATATTATGTATATATATATATATATTATATTATGTATATACATATATATATATTATATTATGTATATACATATATATATATTATATTATGTATATATATATATATATATTATATTATGTATATATATATATATATATATTATATTATGTATATATATATATATATTATATTATGTATATATATATATATATTATATTATGTATATTTATATATATTATATTATGTATATATATATATATATATATATATATATTATATTATGTATATATATATATATATTATATTATGTATATTTATATATATTATATTATGTATATTTATATATATTATATTATGTATATATATATATATATATATATATATATATATATATATATATATATATATATATATATATATATATATACATACACACACACACATACACATATATATGGGCAATTATTATACCTATCCATTTTGCCCTTCTACGAATGGCGGTAACTGGTTGTAGTCTCCCTTCGTTATCACGTGGTTTGAGAAACGTTGGTTGTTATTTCCGGTTTCTAGTTCGGTAATCGTTGACTGTCAAGCCGGTCGCTGCTTCGTACTCGCTGCTGCTACAGGAGCAAGAAGGAAAAAGAAAGAAGGAAGTGGGTGATGGAATTGAGCAGTGATAATGTGGACGAACTGAAAATTAAAATCCGTTCCGTTCTCCAGAGCTCGCAACAAGGCGTGAAAAAGTCCAATTTCCTCGGCGAATACACTCAGCTCACGGGCGAGGGGATCAACGTGAAACGTCTGGGATTTAAGACAATTGGCGATTTCATGGCCTCGATACCCGACACCGTTGCTGGCCGCGGGGACACTTACACGGCCGTCACGACCGAGAGCACCGAACATTTGGAAAAACTGATCCATCGACAGAGACCACCTACCACCTATAATCGATCCAGAGATACGGGTCATCCGCGGAATAATCATGGCGCGAGACAGCCTGTTCGGAAATACGGCCGAAACTCTGCTTCTTCCCAGCATCAGAATCACAAGATCGCGTCGGGAAGACGTTTCAATCGACACGTGTCGTCTTCGTCAGGAATGCCGACGCACCGAAACGGGCATTACTCTTATAATGCTAATAACAAGTTTAAACCCCCTCCTCCGAAAATGCCGATGGCTGTACCCCGTCTTCCCGGAAGGGCGACACCTCCCGTGAACACTAACTCGACTACTACACCTGTGAATGGACTAAGAACGAAAGTGTTATCGATATTATGTCAAGCTGCTGACGGACTCCATATTAGCGCACTCCAAAAACGGTTCCGATCACAAACTGGTACAAACATTCCATTCGCTGAATACGGGTATAATTCGATTGGCGACTTGATGTTGGGGTTCATGTGGAACAACTTTAAATGTATACACAGCGGGGATTTTTACTTCGCTGTAAGGTCCAGCTCTCGACCCTCAAACAACAGCGGTGGTGCCGTGCACAACAACAACAACAACAACAATGATAACAACCATCACCATCATCATAATCATCGTCAACCGGCCAGAAACGGCAACAACGGACCAACGTGGGGCCGAAATGGCGGTAACCCAACTGGGCCCTTTAACAATAATAGACACCGGCCCGTGCCATTTAGAGACTCGTCCGACAACAAAAGAAACACGATGTCGCGACCATCTGAGACCAACGGGTCTATGCAGAATCGACGATTTATTTCCCAACATTCCAATAACCCCAAGGGACCTCAAAATCGGTACATTCACAGAAACAAAGAGCAGACGGCGAACGGTAGAGGCCAGAGAGCCATATTATCGATGTGCGATAATAATAATAAAGAAGCCTTTATAAATAATCAACAAAACTTTAATGGCAGCTCGTACGGAGAGACAGATTCGCTGACAACCACAACCAGCAGTTCTCATTATTATCATCAAGGACCTTTCCAGCATCGTCTATCTCGCTCCGATACGACCAGATCCGAATTTGCATCGGATGCCAGCAGCAGCAGTGACTACTCACCGTCAGCGTCGGGATCTTTCCAAAAGAATTTAAAATCCGAGGCTAACAACAACACGCGGAACAGATCCTACTCGACTACAAGCAACAACAGCGGAGGTGGCGGCTCGAACAGTTCCCAACCTTTAGAAGATTACGATTATGACAGTCCGTGCGATGAGCACCTCTCTTTCCATTCGGGCGAGGAATCGCAGATCTTCAAGAACACTTTCGATCCCATTTCCTCTGGGTTGCGGTTTAAAAAAGGCCGAGGCTGTGGCAGAGGTTACGGCCTTTCAAGTTATATGGGCGAGAGGTTACCTGGAGAGCCGCGACCCTCAGAGCGCAGTGTCGCTCTTTCGGAAAATTGGAGCTCGACTGAGAAATTATCCTTCCAGCACGGAAACACTCCTATCGAAAACCTCATCATTTCTATCCGAAATACAAGTCTCTCTGACAATGATGATACTATTATAGATAAACAGCCGACGACAGCTCTTGATGTTGGATGCGGACTTGGACGGGGTCGTGGTCGCACGCGAAAGACCTCTGACCCAAGCACGAGGTTCTGAAAGCAGTTTCTTTAAGAAAAAAAAAAAAGGAAAAAGGTTATAAAAAGAAGCTTACAAACCAAACAAAATCAGAAGTTATATCTTTTATTAAACGGAATCCTGGTATTGCCCGTTTTGTATGGATCATTCATTAACAAGGAATATGTTAACATGTTTTATAATACTATTGTTAGACACCATTACGATCTGTTTTACGCTGCTACATTAGCTTGACGTTATAGAAAATATAGTGATATTTAAATTTATATGAATATAAAATAGTTTTTTTTTTCTGGTATTGACTACTGTATCATCAATACTTATGAAACAAAGAAACCCTGGAATTTCTCTACATAATGCAATGGATGGATGAATTATTTTCAATATGTTAAACTACAGAGTAGTTTCACAGAAACGCCGTTAAAACAGTGCTCAATTCAGGACAGAGAAATTCGCTTTTTCCATGACATGACCAAATTTTTCTGACAGATACCCCACCCCTTCACGCGGAATTATAAAATTTTGTAAGTACTTGTGCAGTTTACGGGCCATGCTGAAATAATAACGTTATTATTTAGACAGCCATTCTTAACAGGAAGGGGGGTGCTTTTTAACTAACCTGTACTTTCACGTAACAATGCCGTAAGAATTAAATTTTTAACTTTAAAATCCTATCTAAAAAAAATATAACGGCCGTAAACTGCATAAGTACTTTTCTTTTCTTTTTTTTATTCTGCAAGTTTTAATATTTACAAAAGAGATTTTGTTCATATATATGTAAAAATGGTACGACTCCCCCCCCCTCCATTCCTTTTTTTTTTTTTTTTTTTTTTTTTTTTTTTTTTTAATTCAATTATTTCTATTTGACTCCGTTTATTGAATTGAATAATATTTATTGGTATTGAGGGGGGGGTAACACATTTTCATTCATTAACAATTATATTCAACCGGCATCGGGAGCAGGTGGTTTAGAGTAATATTGCCGGATGGAAGGCTTAGATTAAAAAAAAAAAAAAAAAAGATAATGAATTATATTCGTTTCTACATATTCTTTAATAGGATTTTTTAAATTCGTTTTAATTTTTCCTTATGAAATTTTTCATTTCATTCAATATTCGATTAATAGTAAATAAAAATGATTTAATGTACATTTATCAAAGTTACGTATAGACGAAAAATACAGACAAGATCCTGTTTGATGTTTTTAATATTTTAAGATTTATAATGATGAAGCCTTTCTTAAAAGTCGCGTTCAAAAATGCGACCGAAGCGAAAAAGAAAGCGTGCAATCTATTTTATGATAAAAAGCTGTTTGGCTTATTTTTTATGTGTTTTTGTTTGCATTTGTGCAATTTCTAATTTCCAAGCAAAATTAGAAAGCCGTTCTTAACATGGATGGTGGGGGCTTTGTTAACTACATAGAACACCCTTAAAAAAACGAAAACGATTAATTTGCCTGGGAATGCTAAACTGCACTAGTGCCGTTTTTGTTTGTTTTTTTAATTTTTTTTAGGATTTTTTAAAAATCGTTTTAGCTTTTTCCTTATTTTATTTTTGATTTCAATAAATATTCGATTACTAGTGAATACAAAAAATTATTATTCAGTGTACTGTAGAAGTCCTGTGGGATGTATAAAAGTTACGTATGGGTGAGAATTACAGAAACCACGAGATCTTGTCTGATAGTTTTGTTAAAGATATATCGATTGTTAATACTTCAATAAAAATTTTTTTTTTTTTTTAATACAAAAAATCGGCATTTTAAATTGAAATGTTCCATTTTTATCGAGTAGTCATGTCTTGTTTCACCTAATTTGAAAGAAAACATTACCCCCCCCTCTTGAAAAAATAAATAAATGCACATTTTTTAAATATATCATTAAAAAAAAAAACCTGTCTATGCGTTTATTTTTTGGATTTTATTTATTCATTTTCTATTTGAAATCACGTTTTCATTCGAATTAGGCCATGTTGAGGCATGACTACTCGATAACAAAATTGTATATTTCAGTTTGAAATGTCAATTTTGAACGCAACAATGAAATCGAACAATGCGCTCCAAAATTGATCTCGAAATAATAATAAAAAAGATAAGGTTTTTTGACGGAGTTGCTAAAGTGTAATTGATTGAATCAAGTTTATTTTACTTTTTGTGTGTACCTGACAATCTTGTGTTTAGTGAAACTGCTAAAAATTGAACAGATGTTTTTTTTTGGTGCTAGTGCAGACTGCAGAGATCGATCCGCGTTATTTTTTAAATCGTATTTCCAAGTTTTATTAAAGTTTTATGATGTTTTTTTTTTTTTATTCAATTGTAAGGTTGAAGTATAGAATAGGTACAAAACACCCTCCCCATGTTAAGGGCTTTTTAAATAATAAGTTTCTTATTTACGTCCGGATCACTCTCTGCACTATACCGTTTTTTTTTTTTTTGTTTTTTTTTTGTTTTTTCCATAACTTCAGACGTTTAGGGAGTTGAGTACGTGTCATCTCGCACATTTTAATATTTTAGATTCACTGCTGAGTACTGACTGCTCTGCTCTACTAGTACTGCTGAAATGAAAATAAAAATATTGGGGGGGGGGGGGCTTTTTATGGTGCTAAACATTTAATTATTCGCTATTTTATGAGGTGAGGTATGTATTTTGTTGAATAAATCAATACTTGTAATGAATGGGTATCCAGAGAATTTTAGTTCTTTCACGGAGAATTCCGAATCAGTCCTGGAAATGGTCGGAGCGGTTTACGATCTGGAAACCAATTTTCTTGAGGGGGCTAAAAAAAAGTTTGGGCTCTCCTGTAGGAAACGTCTCCTTGGCTCTACTCTCGTTTTTTCTCGCTCATGTGCTCTTATTCCGAATTCGTAATAGGCGGCCGACATCAGTAAACTTTTTTTTTCTATCAAAACGGACATTAAATTTTTTTTGTTTGTTTTTATTTTTAACATATTTCAAACATAAATTATTGCTCAATAAAAATAAATTAAAACAAATCATTTTTCTTATTTCGAATTATTTAAACAATTAAAAATGCCATTTTTTACTTGATTATTAAACAAGTTTTTGTTCTTTGTTTTTTTTGGGGGGGGGTCATAATATTTTCAAGTTAAATTCAGTTTTTACGATATTTTTCTTTATTAAATTGTTAGGATAATTCTTACAATTTAGTAATAAAAAAAAAAAATGGAATTGTTAATTCGAAATAAGAAAAAAAAATTTTATTACCTGTTTGCGAAATAAGATAATTTGTTAATTATATTATTTTTATTATGCAATAATTTATATCAGTTTGAAATATGGGTACTTGTACAGTTTAATCAAGACATTAAAAAATGAAAATATCGAAAAAAGGTTATATTGTACGTATCCGTTTCGGACTGAAGATCCCTGAAAAAAATTTCACTTAATTTGATAAAGTATTTTTTTTTTTTTTTTTTTTTTACAGCAGAAAAACACGTTTTTATGAGATCGCGTTGAAGGCAGTCATCTTGGATTTTTTCTTAATTTTTGTTTGGAGTTTAGAAACGTCACGGGAGATAACTCCAGTTAAAGCACCGAGACTCCCTCCCCATCTTTAATACTCGCTTTTCTTCCTAAAAATCGAACCGTTTGCTTGGTATCATAACAAATTGTTTTTTATCCGCTGTAAAACAAAAACTACTTGATGAAATTAAGTGATTTTTTTTTTTTTTTCGGAGAACTTCATTCCATAACGGATACGTACAATTTAAACTTTTTTTTCAATATTTTCATTTTTTTAATGTCTTGATTAAACTGTACAAGTACCGAAATATGTTAAACATAAAATGTGAGAAATTTTCCACATACAACCGCCATATTGTTTTTGGCCGCCTACATGCTTTGTAAGCCGGTCTGTCATTGGTTTAATTTGAATGCGCCAAATCTTGTCTTGGCGCCAATTTGTATTCATGTATTATTTTTTCAGTCTGAGAATGAACACGGTAACCAGCAAACTCACAACAGCAGCGCTCTGTCTGTGCCAGGATTTACTTTCTTGGACACCAAACAGTGGGTGAACGAATGACATTTCTCTAAATACAGAGACAACATAATTGCTGAACTTATTCTACCAATGAGGATATTCATGGCATGATATATTTGATCATAGGAATTTATTCCTATTTCTTCCAGAGACCACGAGGTCCCAAAATATGCCGTATTGGGCGCCAACATTCAGGGTTCACCATGTACAACATGAATCCTTCTAAAAGGAAACCCGAACTAACATTCCCACAGAGGAATCAAACTAAAGGCTCCATGCGTATGGATAGCAAATTCAGCCACTGTTTTTGCAAAGGACTTACTGTGACCAAAGAAC
Organism: Euprymna scolopes; assembly: GCF_053919585.1. Taxonomy (NCBI): domain Eukaryota; kingdom Metazoa; phylum Mollusca; class Cephalopoda; order Sepiida; family Sepiolidae; genus Euprymna; species Euprymna scolopes. Next base: position 157,882,212 of record NC_136487.1, on the reverse strand, counting down.
TTTCATTTCTGATACATCTTGAATAAAATTTGAGTTTTGAAGGTATGGCTTTGTTTGTGGAATTTCATTTGATTTCTGCAAGGAGGAAATTGGGTGTGTGGAAAAGAAATTTCTTACAAAAAACAAAAATGTTAATAACCGTTTTAGAAAATAGTCCACTGATGTCGGCCCGCTGCTACGAATTCGGACTAGGGTAATGTGAGCGAGAAAAAAGAAAGTAGAATCCGGGAGATATCTCCCACAGGAGAACTAAAATTGGTATTCTTAACCTAATCTTTCACATTTTTTTGATGGTGTCTGCTTTTTACATTTTTTGCTTTTTAAAACGTAAACTGCTTTGGCTTTTTTCCGGGACTGATTACATTAATCCGTCATAGTGATATCCTTTGGATACATTCACTGCAAATACCAATAATAAGTCATAAAAAAGTAAATTACATTTGTGCGTATGGGGGAAGGTAAATCCTATTTCAATCATGTAAATTATTTAGGGTGAAATGGATTTCACCATTTATTCCAAGTCAACTTATTTTTTTGAATTTTTTTTTTTTTTTTTTACTTAAACAGTGTTTTAAATGAAAGCAAAGTAAAAATAGTTTCCATCTTTATAAAACATTAAGAGACTAGCTAAAGAAGAACGATAACTCAAGATAACTGGATGCTTTTTTTTTTTTTTTTTTTTTACAAAGGGGTTATCACACTTATCAAGGCCCGAGGGCCACTCGAGAATTAGGGTTAATGAGTGTACAATGGTCAAGGAGAACATGTCAATCATCGGTAGTAGTGGAAATTTGATAAATTGGTGGCAACAATACAAATAAAGAAAATACAGAAATGGCTGTATAATATGCGTATCAGACATGGAACGAAGATGAAATATTCCAAAAATCACGTTTGATTAAGTATTTTTATTCAAGAAAATAAAATTTTTACGACTAGGCGAGTCAATGTCGGGCATGATTAAATCCAATGAAATAAGGGGAAGACAACTCAAGTTGAAGTGTCAAAGTAAAAAATCAGCCTTATGTTTATAGTTTAGTAGTAAAATCGCTAAAAATCGTAAATTTTTATTTTCTTAATTTAAAAAAAAAACTACTTGGACAAATTAATTTTTGGAATATGACATTTTCGTTCTGTAACGAATACATACATCATACAGATTTTTCTATTTTCTTTACTTTTAATTGCTGCCATGTGCCAATTTGAATAAGCACTTAATCCTGCCCTTTAACTAGAAAATTATAAACTTGAGATATTGTTATTCTGAATGAGCCGCTTTATTTATAAAGATGACGACTATTTTTTTTATTATTTTTTTTGGAGGGGGGAATGATTTTTCATTTCATCGTTTCACATGCATAGAATCCTATAATTATTTGTATTACTATTAATACTATATATTAAACATGGTTTTAAATAGAAATAAAGAGTAAACATGTTTACCGACCCATGTAATTTTATTGAAAAGACTATACGCAGTAAACTTTTTTTTTTTTAAGATTATGACATGCTGGATGTATTGCCGATAAAAACCAATTTAGTATTACTTATGAAATAGAAATTTTAAAAAAATTTGTTAACATACTGGCATATCCAACATAGCCTGTCTATAAAACTAGTCAGTATAAAAATGAAAATTGAGAAATGGCCACATGAAAAGAAGTCAATTTTTTTAGTGAGTTATATAAAAATATTTTTTTAAAACAAAAGAATTATGTGAAACAAATATTTTTATAAATGTTTCGTTTTAAATAAATTATTTTTTATCTAACTCATTAAAAGATTATACTCCTTTTCGTGTGACCCTATCCGTTCCCATTTTTATATCGACAAATGTCGGTTAACTCCCCTAAAACGCTAGAACGTTTTAGTGATAATATACAAAATTACCTTTTTTTGTTGTTATTAATTTTGTTTTAGTAAATTATCTTTTTAACAATGCATCTTCTTTAAAAAAAAAAAAAAATGTTACATTTAAAAACACCCATAATCCTGTGGAAAACTTTCATTTTTATATTTTTTAGTTTCTCTGTAGTGTACTTGCTTAGTTTAATCAAGATATTGAAAAAATGAAAACATTGAAAAAAGATTATATTGTACGTACCTGTTATGGGAAAAAAATTTCACTTAATTTGATCAAGTAGTTTTTTTTTTGTTTTGTTTTTTTACAGGCGAAAATCAAATTTGAATGAGATCGATCATATCTCGGCCATCTTGCCTATTTCGCAGACAAGAAGGGGGGTACCTTTTAAACAAAAAAGGATGAATAAAGGACAGAATGAAAAAGGGATTAAAAAAAAGACATAGAAACTTTGTAAAATAAGTGAAAAAAAATAAAATATTCATCTAGGTATTTTTTCTGCCCATGTTTCAAAATAATCTCGTCAAATTCTAACAAACTTTAAGTGATGCAAAAAAAAAAAAAAGGAAAAAAAAGAAGAAAAAAAACTACTTGATCAAATTAAGTGAAATTTTTATGAGAACTTATTTCAAGAACAGGTATGGACAATATAATTTTTTTTTTTTTTTTTTTTTTTCAATAGTTTTATTTTTTAATGTCTTGATTAAACTAAACAAGTACCCTCTTTATTATTTTCAGTAATTATTATTAACTAAAAATTACTCATATTCGTTTTTTTTTTTTTTTCTAATTAATGAACTTAAAAATGAATGTTAATTGCATTTAACTTTAAAATTAGACTAATTTTTCAAATAAAATGCCATGAAAATGCATTTTCGTATTATTTGGATTTAATGGACTCCGTTTCTCATCTTGAATGTCATTTTCACAGCATTGTGAAAATAACACTTAAAATGAGAACCGTAGGCGGATGAATCCAAATAATACGAATGAACCAATCCTCATCTAAAAAATTCAGAAACGTTAAATGCATTTTGTTTTATATACAATGATTTTTCTTTTTGTTAACGCAGATGTTTTCAGCACAAATTACACTTCCATGTGCTTCTGTATAATAGTAATCTTTTGAACCAACAAATTTCAGGTGAAAACATTTTTGCATACTTGCATGTCATGCCAAAATTAGTATAAATTACGAAAAAGTATTAGAAAAATAATTATAAGTAAAAATAAAATTTATCGAGTTTATTGTATGTTTTTAATGTGGAAAAGTTATGCAACCTATTCAGTATGACAAATTGACTTCTCTCCCTTGACCTCTATTTTTAAACAGAACATACTTGTGACTTATTGCTTTGTGTTAAGGGTACTTGTACAGTTTAATCAAGACATTAAAAAATGAAACTATCGAAAAAAGGTTATATTGTACGTATCCGTTCTGGAACGAAGTTCTCTGAAAAAAAATTTTACTTAATTTTTTTACAGCGAAAAACAATTTATGATACTAGACAAAAGGTTTGATTTTTATGAAGAAAAGCTAGTAATAAAGAATGGGACAGAGTGTTGGCACTTTACATGGAGTTATCTCCCCGTGGCGTGTTAAAAATTTCCATAATGGCTGACTTCAACGCGCTCTCATAAAAACGTTTTATGCTGTAAAAAAAAAAAAACTACTCAATCAAATTAAATGAATTTTTTTTCGGAGATCTTCAGTCCAAAACGGATATGTACAATATAACTTTTCTTCAATATTTTCATTTTTTAATGTCTTGATTAAACTGTACCAAGTACCAACTATCATGTTAAGAAATACATTAAGCACATCTTCTTTTTCATAATTTTTGGATTTTATATTAATTTCAACATGACATATAATGTTTTCACCTGAAATGTGTTGGTTTAAAAAATCAATAATATAAACCAGCATCCTTTTTCTCTCATGAAATGTCTATTAATTTTATTTTATTTTTTCTGTAATCTTCAGAATATTATTGATCTACCATCAAATTATCAGATTATAAAATTTGAACGAAATTGACATTTAAGTCTTTCAGGCTGGGATCAAGCTGTTGTATCTGTTTGGTTTTCGGTTAAGGAAGGAACAATCATTCTTGACCTAGGCAATTTTTATTTTTGTCCCATCTTGACTGGTTTTAATGGCTTATGGGGGAGCTGGATATCCCCCATATAATAAACTGGCATTGTCTAATCTTTCCCTTGTGCATTTTAAACCCCACCCCCACCCCAAAGTAAAATTTAATGCAACTCGCGATTTCTGTTTTTCATTTTTCATATTGTCACTCGGACTTATTTATTGTCAGCGCTAATGAAGGGCATGTTATTTTGTTTTTCATTCAACAATTTATTATCCTGACACTATTATTCACAGTAATATGTGACCTTTTTTTTTTTTTTTTTTTTTTTTAAATAAATTGCTCCAGACAAGTTATAAAATTACTTCATGTAAGGAGCTAAAAAAACCCTATTATTTCAATGTCAA